>NC_066878.1:22866194-23189279 GCF_022985175.1 Labeo rohita
TTGATCTGGTCCAGGTCTCGTTTAGCTGGAAAATCTCCAAACAGCACTGTAAACAGGAAGATCCCCAGTGACCAAACGGTCGCTGGTTTCCCGTGGTATTCGCCGGTTATCAGATACTCGGGAGGACAGTACTGTTCTGCACCTGGAAGGAAAGACATTTTGCTTCCATTAATATCCATTGCTATGCAAGAAATGATTCAATTTGCAGAAGTGGATCCCATGCCACGATGCTTCGAGAGCTTATACGTACCAGTAAATGACGTGTAAGCGGCGTCTGTGAGAATTTCTCCACACCCGAAGTTGATCAGTTTGAGTTCGAGCGTGTCCGGGTTAATCTGGAAGCTTTCTGGCGTAAGATCGCGGTGCAACACTCCGCGTCGGCAGCACATTTGAGCTGCGGTTGTCACCTGCCGCATGATAACCCAAGCCATATTCTCTTGAATTTCCGTCATTTGGCTGAGGACAAACCAGTCCAGGTCTTCAGAGGGCACGACCCGCTCTAGGATCATCACATAGTGCTCAGACTCTTCCTGCCAGTCCAGGAGCTGGATGATCTCGGGAACCCTGGGGCCTTCGTTTGCTCGAGCCAACAGAGCCAACTCCAGCGGCACAGGTTTGGGATAACAGGCCTAGAAGAAAACAGTCGTTATGATTGATGTAGGAATTAAACGAGAACAAACTGTTGAAAACTGACAGGGAAAATAAGAAAGAATAAAGTCTACTTACAATGTTGAGTAATTTCTTGTTCTTTTTGGAGACGAATTTCACAGCAACCTGTTCAACAAAACAAGAAAAAAAGGATTTGTGTAAGATTTACATACATTGTAAGTGTTCATGTATATCAGTCATTAACTCTGAATAGAAATGTAGACAAGTTTTATGAATTTAAATATAAACTTGTACAGAACGTCTGACCATTTAAACAGATCTGACAGGTTTAGTGCTCTCAATAGTGAATATAATATATAAAATGTATTCTTATATATGTATACATTTATTTATACTTTATATGTATTTATATATTATTTGTTTGTTTAAATAGCTCTTATATATGTATGTATTTACATATATAGTTTATTACATATATTTATGTTTATATTCTTTGTTTATATATATATATACACACACATATATGTAATTTTTCAAATATTTCTCCACTTTTGTTAAATCAGAAATCAGCACTAAAATTTGTAATTATCTAGATATTTCAAGTATTGAAAAGTGGTACCTGAACGTCATCGCTCAAACGGGTCGCTGCATAAACCGTCCCAAAGCGTGCACTCAGCTGAATGCCCACTTCATAGATGGAGGAATGGACATCTGTTAAAAGACAAATAAGAGACATAAAATTACTCATCTAAAACTATTCTGAGAAAATACATTCAATATGTGTGCTTTTATTAATTTCATTCATAAATTCACATTACAGGACTATTTAAGTGAACTGTAGTGGTCATAAAAATGTTTAAGATGTAAAATATGCACTGTTAGTTTACACATAAATACAAATGTAAATAAAATGTTCTTGGATGCTTAAAAAAGTTGATCAGTTACCATAAAACAGTGCATATTCAAGTCAATGTAAAGCATAAAGTATTAAGCTGTTGATTACTTTGACTTTGTCACAAAAATGTGTGTGTGTGTGTGTGTATGTCAGATTTATGGTACCAAACTAACCAATAACTGCCGTCTTGTCACTCTCCGTGTCTGTGATCTGAAACAAAAACAGAGATCACAATTATTGTCCAAATACAATACACATACTGCACAGAAAGCAAATGCACAACAAATAGAGGCAACATAATTTAAAGTTAAAAAATGTAAATCATAAAAAAAAAAAATAGTTCAGGTCCTTGATTCTGATTGGTTGAGCCACGTTCAAAGCGGTTGTAAATTGCTCTACAACAAACATACACCTTTTTTTACGTTTGTGTGCTGCTTGGCAACAACTCTGTTGCAAACGCAACCATTTCTGAGAAACTACATTG
Organism: Labeo rohita; assembly: GCF_022985175.1. Classification (NCBI taxonomy): domain Eukaryota; kingdom Metazoa; phylum Chordata; class Actinopteri; order Cypriniformes; family Cyprinidae; genus Labeo; species Labeo rohita. Next base: position 22,868,183 of record NC_066878.1, read on the forward strand.
TTTGGCGGAGGAATAAAGCAATAAGCCTGAAGATGCCGTGGTTTACAGTAAATTTATAACAGCTAAGGGGCGTTGTTTGGCACGACGTGAAGCCTTAGCTGTTATAAATTCACTGTAAACCACGGCTTCATGGGCGTATTGTTTTTATAAAACGGTTATTCCATATATGTAGTAAGGTTATACAAAGCAAATAAAGTGTAATGATAGCTTTGGACGCGGCTCAACCAATCAGAATCAAGGACCGGAACTATCCATTTTATGAAAAAAAGCAATAACCCACATGAAGCCGTGGTTTAAATTGAATTTATAACAGCTACTCAGCTTCACGTTGTGCCTAACAACACCCCTTAGCTGTTATAAATTCACTGTTAACCACGGCTTCTTGGGAGCTTATTGCTTTATTTAAGAACTGGTCAAAATATTTCAGAACATCTAAACATACAGTGCTACAACTTGTCATCTTTGAGTGTATGAGGTTTGACTGTGATTGTTGCAGGATGTACTGAAAGGTAGTGTAAGAAAACAAATGTCTATAATCTGATGTTTAAATCAAACTTGAAACAAAAATCAAAAATACTTCAAAATCATCAAGACTATTTACCTTAAGCCATTTGTGGAGACTCAGTTTCTCCAGTTCAATCCGCTTTTTTGGATCAAGCTGCATGCAGCAGCAGATAAAATTGCAGCACTCTGTGAAGAAAAAAAAAAGAGACACATCTGATTATTACCTTGAACTTCAAACCTGCTCAGCAAAATCCAAATCCAAATGACCATCATTAGTCATTAGTGAAAAATAAATTAACTAAAATGTATTTAAAATACATGTATTTAATACTAAGTGTACTACAAACTCATTTACATTAAATATTTTCCATTTAGGAATTCCCTGATCACACCAGTGTGTACTTTTGGAAAACTAAACTTGTCACGTGATCAAATGCCTTTTAAGCAAAATCTGCTATGTCTGGAACAACTAATGATTTACAAATGTAATCTTACATGTTTTATTGATATTATACACATTGTGTAGGTAACTATAAAGTTTACTCTGCTCTTCTCCAAGCTCAACAGACTTACTTTAATGTTTTTCCTGAGGAAAGGATGAATTTGTTTTGTCCCACAGCTGGGATTCAGTGGCGCCCATCACCCGGCATAGATCAACTAACACGCTCATTATAAAAGTGTTTAAACTTCCAAATACATTTTTGCACATATTTCAAAGAATATCAGATATTTCAAAATACAGTGACAACGTTCATGAATATTAATAATAAAACAAAAAACTATATAAAAGTGATACATGTGTCATACAGCACTGCGTTGTGTCAGGTGACAAACAAACTTGCCATGAAACAATAAGGCTATCGTTCTAAATAACGGTCGCCTAAAAAAACTTACTCTGGGGGCTCAGCCAGAATATTTTAAACTCACGTGTGAAAGGGTTAAAGACCAATATTATTTAAAAATCATACAAGTGACATTAAAACATATCTTAGGCTTTGTATTAAGAAATGTGCATTGTGCACAAGTAGTAAAGTTTAATTACATTTTTACATCAGTAAGTCTCGAGCAATGTCAGTAAATATGTTAACAGACTTAAACTATAATTAAATCTATTACTTTTATACTAGTGAAATTAAGCCATGAGGCTCCATTTTCTGTCTGTTTGTTGCTTTGTTCTATTTAGCAGGTTTCAGAATGACATAATTCTATGTTGAAATGTAGATCTCACCTTCTGACAGGCCCTTTTTGGTCCAGATGTTTTCATTGATGTTCCACAGGTCTTGTCTCTGTGGAAACTTTTTGCACAGTATTATGAACAAGAGGACCCGAGTGACCACACTGTTGCTGGCTCCCCGTGGTACATCCCGGTCATGATATACTCTGGTGGACTGTACTCTGTTGTGCCTGGAAAAAAGAGATGTTGTCTGATTTGTACATTTCTATTAACACTAGACTTACATTTTCATGCAAGAAATCATCCTAATAACAGTGCATCCCATGCCATGATGCTCTGAGGGAACATACGTACCAGCATACAATCTGTAAGCCTTGTTGGTGAGGATTTCACCACACCCGAAGTCGATCAGCTTGAGTTCAAGCTTGTCCAAGGTGATCAGAAAGTTTTCCGGCTTAATATCGCGATGCAACACTCCGTGTCGGCAGCACGTTTGAGCTGCAGTGACCGCCTGCCGCATGATAATCCGTGCCAGATCCTCTTCAATGGTGCCATTGTAGCTTCTTATAAAGTCATACAAGGACTGACAGGGAATGGGCCGCTCGAGGACCATCCTGTAATGGTCACGCAGATCTTCCCAGTCCAGAAGCTGGATGATCTCAGGAACCCTAGTGCCCTGAGTTGCTTGAATTAACAGAGCGACCTCCAGCGGAACAGGTTTGGGATATCCGTCCTAGAAGAAAAACGGTGGTTATGACTGTTGACAATGATAGCTAGTCTGTGATTAATGTTAATATGAGACTTTGACAGAGAGAACAAAGACTACTTACGATCCTGATGGATTTCGTGTCCCTTCTGGAGGCGATTTTTACTGCAACCTGTTCAACAAAACAAAAATAGATTTATGTAAGATTCACAATTCATTTCTGTGCAGAATTCAAACGTGTTGTAAGTAGCACGGGTATATTTGTAGCAATAGCCAACAATACACTGTATGGATCAAAATTATCAATTTTTCTTTTATGCCAAAAATCATTAGGATATTACGTAAAGATCATGTTCTATGAAGATATTTTGTAAATGTCCTAGTCCTACTGTAAATATAACTAACTTAATTTTTGATGTGTGTTAATTAATATGCATTACCAAGAAATTCATTTGGACAACTTTAAAGGTGATTTTTTCAATATTTAGATTTTTTTGCACCCTCAGATTCCAGATTTTTAAATATTTGTATCTTAGCCAAATAGTGTCCTATCCTAACAAACCATGTCAATGGAAAGCTTATTTATTCAGATGACGTATAAATCAGGTTCAGAGTCACATATACATTAAACATGAATATGATTAGGCCTACACATTACCATGAATTTAAATTCTAAGCATGCAGACAGGTTACATGCTCTAAATAGTTAATATTGATACACTATGATGCTTGCAAATGAGACCGTGAAACAATAATAATATTACAAAAATGATTAGTTAGATAAATATTGCAAAAATTGGTACCTGAAGGCCATCTTTCAATCGGGTTGCCGCATAAACGGTTCCAAAGCCTCCTTGACCCAGCTGAGTGCCGATTTCATAGCTCTCTGAATTGATTTCTGTGAAAAGATAAAGAAGAGACATAAAATGTCAAGCAGTGATCTAAAACTATTAAAAAATAGTTATTCTAATATTACTAAATTGAATATGTGTGCCTTTAAATAAATAATTTGCTTTAAACTGGCTTTAATATGCACTTCGTTTAGTGTGACAAAGTGTTTCAGGTTATATTAGGATTATGATAGCAAACTTACCGATAATTTTCAAATTATTATTCTGCAGCTGGTTGGACTGAGGTGAAACTGAGGTGTCCTCTGTCTCACAGACTGGAGCTTGGGGGACAGCAGCATTACGGCCGGGCTCAGCACAGAATACAGCCGGAGGAGCGTCATCCGCACTGCCGAGCTCAGAATAGAATTTGGATGGAGGGGCCTCATCCTCACTTTCAGGCTCGGCATGGAACTACAACCCGGGGCCTCACAGACTGTAGTTTTTTGGGCAACAGAACAATCAGTTGTAGGACAGACAACCGGAGGGGCCTCATCTATGCTTTTGGGCTCAGCATAGAATTCAACCAGAGGGGCCTCATCCTGACTGTCGGACTCAGCATAGAATTCAGCCGGAGGAACAACATCCTCACTGTCGGGCTCAACATAGAATTCAGCTGGAGGGGCAACATCCTCACTGTCGGATGTGGCATAGACCGCAGCTTGGGAAAAATCAACACAGACAGTTTCGGGGACGTCAACACTACAGTCCGGCGCGACACAGACTGTAGTCTTTGGGACGTCAACAGTACAATCGGTTGTGGGACAGACAGTTTTGGGGACGTCGACACTACAGTCCGGCGTGACACAGACTGTAGTTTTTCGGACGTCAACGGAATAATCGGTTGTCGGGTCGACAGTTTTGGGGACGTCGACACTACAGTCCGGCGCGACACAGACTGTAGTTTTTGGGACGTCATCAGTACAATCAGATGTGGGACAGACAGTTTCGGGGACGTCAACACTACAGTCCGGCGCGACACAGACTGTAGTTTTTGGGACGTCAACAGTACAATCAGATGTGGGACAGACAGTTTTGGGGACGTCGACACTACAGTCCGGCGTGACACAGACTGCAGTTTTTCGGACGTCAACATTACTATCGGTTGTGGGGTAGACAGTTTTGGGGACGTCAACACTACAGTCCGACGTGACACAGACTGCAGTTTTCGGGACGTCAACAGTACAATCGGTTGTAGGGCAGATAGTTTCGGGGACGTCAACACTACAGTCGGGCGTGACACAGACTGTATTTTTTGGGAAGTCATTGACTCCACACTCAACAGCTGCATGGACTGGAACTTGAGGGACGTCGACACTCAAGTCAGATGCAACATGGGCTGGAGTTTGAAGGGAGTCATCCTTAAATTTAGACATAACACCGTTGAGAGCATGCAGAACGTCAGCTCTCCATTCTGACAAATCACCAAGGATGACGTTGTCACTCCAGTCATCACTGGAGTGACTGGTGATTGGTTCTTCCGGTGATGAGTCGACAAGCGGGTCACCATCGTCGACTTCTCGACCTAAACGGGGAAATGACAAGAACCGAAAAATTAAATTATTCAAATAACAGTTATTAAATATTGCAACCATATTATGGACACTCATTTTACTGCACCACCTACTGAACTATTCAAGTTATTATACTGATTTTTTTATTTCAGTTGTTGGTCAATGTGCATATACAATGTATGCGTTGTTCTATTGTTTTTTGTTTATACCGCAAGCAAAGATATGTGTAGACAGCCCCTATATTAAGTTTCATTAACTTATACTGACTTGTATTGTTTAAATATTGTGTGACTAAGTTACATCTTGACATCTTCCTTTCAGCTATTAAATTAGTTATCATGTCATTACATTGAAATTAAAAGCAAAATCGACTTGTAAGGAATTAAATATTAGTTTCTGTGTGAATGTATTTATTCATGAAAATCTGTTATTTCATGCGTATGTTGTTTTGTGTTGTGTTCAGTTACAGTTTCAGTTATAAAAGTGAACTTGAGCTGTGCCCCTAAATTCTTGAGTGTGTCTCCAAAAAATCATTTGACATAAAATATAGAAAGCTGTGACATATTTATTTATTTATTTATTTTTTATTTTTTTCATAACATGGACATCTCATTTACCGTCAGAATCACTCTGGTCCACTTTTCCATCTTGACCTGAGTGGGTGTTGTTGTTTTTCCTCCTCTCCCTCTGAATTAGGGCAATTACTCCGAGTAAAGTAAACAGCACCATTTCTAATAACTACCGTAGACTGCAATATGAGAAAAGGTTAAAAACACCAAAATGAGCAAAGTTAGAAACAACAAAACGAGCAACTAACTTCAAGCAATCTAGCAACGGTTATGCGCAGCGAGCGTAAGTTCGACGTTATAATCCAATTAACTGCCATTCCACTGTTGCTATGGCGCCCGTTGGTTAGCTGATTAGGCCGTTGTGCGTGGTGGGCGGGGCTTCAGCGTGGTCAATTAAAAACTCGTAGCTTACGTCTTTTGCTGTGCTTGTAGGAAGAGCAGAAATAAAACAGATTCATTTAGGAAATTATCATAAAATGCTGTTTGTTTGGTTTATAATTTATTTGTTATTATTCCACCGATGTTCGTCGTTTACAGGTAAAAACGCTCTAATATTGGCATGTATTTTGCTGTGAATGTAAGTCGTTGTGATTCAAAAATGAATTAACGCTTATTTTACTTATCGCTAGCACTTTTATTCTCATTAAAACACCTGATATGACCATTTATTCTTTAATAAGTCTATTTAAGAGTACTTAATTTAAGCTTCATTAAGCTCTTTTTCGTTTTTTTGCAGTGTTATAATTGTTTCTGATCTAATGATTATATTTAGCTTGTTCATTCGTTGAAGATCATACAAAAACATTCATATTGTCATTTGTCTATTTATAACAAAATTGTTATTTGTCTATTTCATTTGTCTATAACAGCATTGTCCTAGTTTTGAAGTACTGTGTTGTTGTTTTCACTGTCAAACAGCACATATATCTGAATCTGTGCAGATGTATTGACTGACATGTACAGTTGCATGTAATGTTAGTATAGACAACATATAATAAATGTGAGTTTAAATGTAATAATAATGATTTTTATAAAGTCTAAATACAAAAGAATTATAAAATGAGTACAGTAATCCAATGAGAGATCCTTGGCTGCCATCTTGTGGCTATAATTGCAAAAAAGTGTTTTTAACCTTCATGCCCATTGAAGTGTCAAATTTTGCATGCTTGTTTAGAATCACGTGATGCATTTTAATGAGTTTTACATAGTTTTGAGTTTTCCTCACACTAGATCAAGTAGTGTTTTTAAATGACCCTGTTACAAAACCAGTCAAAAGTTTTTGAACACTAAGATTATTTATGTTTTTTTTTAAAGTCGCTCTTCTGCTCGCCAAGCCTGCAATTGTTTGATCCAAAGTATAATTTTGAATTTTTTTTTTTTTTGCTATTTAACTGTTTTCTATGTGAATATATTTTAAAATGTAATTTATTCCTGTGAAAAGCTAAATTTTCAGCATCATTACTCCAGTGTTCAGTGTCACATGATCCTTCAGAAATCATTCTCTGATGATTTCAAGAAACAATTATTATTATTATTATTATTATTGTTGTTGTTGTTGTTGTTGTTGTTGTTGTTAATGTTGTTGTTGTCAATATTTAAAACATTTGATTTGATTTTTTCAGGATTCTTTGATGAACAGAAAAGATCCAAAGATCAGTATTTATCCGAAATAAAAAGCTTTTGTGACATTATGCACTATAGCATTTTTTTTAGAAAAAGAAATGATAGAAATTAATACTTGTTTTTTTAGCAAGGATGCTTAAAAATTGATCAGAAGTGATGATAAAGACATTTATAATGTTACAAAAGATATCTATTTCAGATAAATGCTGTCCTTCTGAACTTACTATTCATCAAAGAATCCTGAAAAATTCTACTCAGCTGTTTTAACTTAATAATAATAATAATAATAATAATAATAATAATATGATAATAATAATTGTTTTTTGAGCAGCAAATCAGAACATTAGAATGTTTTCTGAAGGATCATGTGACTGGAGTAATGATGCTAAAAATTCAGCTTTGAAATCAGAGGAATAAATTACATTTTTAAATATATTCATATAAAAAAGTGTTATTTTAAATAGTAAAAATATTAGAAAAGGAAAAATTGTACTGTTTTTGCTGTACTTTCGATCAAATAAATGCAGGCTTGGTGTACTGTGCAAACACTTTTGACTGGGAGCAGATATCTGTCCAAATTCAAAGGTTTCTGAGTTAAAAACCTATGACTAGTTCGCCAAAGTGCTTTTTTTGTTTGTTTGTTTGTTTGTTTATTTGGGGTCATTTACCATAGAAATACTGTGTTGATTTAAGCCTTTTTAACTGGTATAGTCCCACCAATGGTCCGATCTTCATAAAACTTTGCATCACCTAGTGCTCTCCTAGTTTCGTTGTGAGCCAAAGATTCCATCAATATGAGACAATAGAATGGTTTAGGAGTTATAAGCAATTACGTACTTTTGATCGCTATAGAGTCTCTGTTAGGCCAATTGGGCCGAGCCTTGGTGACGTTGTAGACTGAGTGAGTAGACTCCATTTCAAGTCTCTGGGACGTACGGTTTGGTCCTTTTAGATGGAGAATGCTGATCCTTGGCCTTTCTAACAATTACAATAGGGTTTCAGCGCTACGCACTTGAACCCCTAGTGAAAAAGTTCTAGAAAAGGCCTTTAAAAAAGGCTGCATGTGTTCATCAGAGAAGAAAAAGACCACTTTTTGCACTTTCAAGTCATGTATCACGGAAAGAGTTTTTTTAAACCTTTGGTAGTGAAATAGCTCTAATTATGGGCCGATCTCCATAAAAGTTTGCATGCTTCTTTAAATTCATATGGCGCATATACTCACCTAATTTTGTTAAGTTCTGTGTAAAGCAGGCAATTTTTTCAGTCATTTAAATTTAATTTTCCATAGGAAAAAATGTGCTACATGTGCTCACCTAGTTTCATCAAGCTTTGAGTTTAGGATTTTAGGATTTATAGGCTTTTGGATACAGTAGATCATGACCATATTGTTAAATGGTCCTGTTATAACTGTCCAAATGCAGTTTTTGTGTGTGTGATAATTATTTACCTAGAGAGTCTAGAAAGTTGTGCTGCAGTGGTTTTATTGTATAAAAAGGAACTCAAACTTCATTGGCCGATGGCAGCCATATTTTTTGAGATACACAAATCTCCTCATAGACACTTGTGACACATTGGACAAAGACACGGCATTTTAATTTTCAAACAGATCAGACTGACAGGTGAATAGTTATAGCTGTTTTCACTGTTTTTTTTTTCCATGTTATAGCCACCAAGTGGTTAAACGCATTTTTTCCGCATTGAGCTTCATGTTCCAGGTTTGGCAAAAATGTCTCTTTCCGTTCAAGAGTTATAGACATTTTAGTAAAAGCAGAGTTATGAATTACATTGCCTTGCAAAAGTATTCATACCCCCTTCATTTTTTTCACGTTATGTTAAACTTGGGTTAAACTGCTTTAAATTACTTTTTTCCCACATCAGTCTACACTCCATACACCATAATGACAAAGCAAAAAACAGATTTGTGACAACTTTGTAAATTTATTAAAAATAAAGCTTACATTGCATAAGTATTCATACTCTTAACTCAGTACTTAGTTTAGACGGTAGCAAGTTTATTTATATAGAACATTTCATACACAATGGTAATTTAAAGTGTTGTACATAAAAGAAATTAAAACAATCATAAAAATAATCACAACAATAAAAACAGGAATCATTTAAAATTATTTAAAAATTGATTTAAAATGAATTAAAACAGTTAAGAATAAAAATGATCATATATAAAATATAGTGCAATCAGTTCGGACGTAGCACAGTGCTCTTCAGTAAACGCACAACTAAACAGATGAGTTTTGAGTCTGGATTTAATTGTGGCTGATGTTTTAGCACATTTGATCTCTTCTGGAAGCTGATTCCAATTGCGGGCAGCGTAATAGCTAAAAGCAGATTCCCCTTGTTCTGTGTGAACCCTTGGTATTTCTAATAGACAAGATGAGTGTTTGAGATTAAAAAGTATTTAAATTGTATTATTTTTATGAAAATAACAGATCGTTACGCTAGATAAGACCCTTCTTCCACGGCTTCCTTTACAACCGCATTTGGGATCATTTGAAGCCGCATTTAAACTGCATTTTGGAAGTTCAAACTCTGGACACCATATCAGTCCATTATATGGAGAAAAATTTTGAAATGTTTCCCTCAAAAAACATCATTTCTTTACGGCTAAAGAAAGAAAGACATGAACATCTTGAATGACAAGGGGGTGAGTACATTATCTGTACATTTTTGTTCTGGAAGTGAACTTCTACTTTAAGGGTGAGCTTTCCTTCTACTGACGAGAATTGTTTCTCACAGTCTGAGGTGCCTTTAGGTGCTTTGTTGCAAATTTGAAGTGTGTTTTCATGTGTCTTCACTAAGGAGAGGATTGAGTTTGGCCACACCATAAAGCCCAGATTGGTGGAGGACCATAAGTGTGCTTCGCCTCTTCAGCTCCTGGGTTTCTGCAGCTTTTATGAGGGTAAATTTAAGACTTTAAGACCTTTTTAAGACCAACTAAAGAAAATTTAAGGGGAAAAAAAAAAAAACAAAGGTAAAAAATACAGCAGTATGTTCCCTAAGTATAGTTTGAGTTTTACTTTCACTTTCAAATTAGCAGCAATTCAACGTCTAGCAATTGTTTGTTTTTAGTTCGTTTGAATTTTCCCTCTTTTCCTTGCTTTCCTTCTGTAAAAGGGCAGTGTACATTTTATTTACACTTTCAAAGTAGTGGCAATTCGGCATCAAGCAGTTGTTTGTTTTTAGTTTGAGTTTTCCCTCTTTTCTTCACTTTCCTTCCGTTTTAGTAGCTTGTAAACAGGGCCGCTGCTGCCCAAATTGGTGCCCTAAGCAGAACTTAATTGTTGTGACCCTCCCTCATTATGGTCAAAAAAAACAAAAAACAACAAAAAAACACACCTATTATACAGGGTCAAAACAGAACTTTAATAACATATAAAAGTAAATGAATGAATTGCAATTAAATTAAACACATATACAATTTCATATTAATGAACTTAGAAGTAGTATACAGAACTATATAGTAAACTATAGAAATATATAATAATCTATATAATAGAACTAAAGTAAAAACCCTTACAAAATAAGGCTACCACCTTTTTCAGTGTACTCTGATAAATTTGTGAAAAATAAACTTAATGAACCCGACTCACACAGGTGTAATCTGTTCTAAGATGAGATATAAATCTGAAAAGTGTGCAGCAAATTTAAACATTTTATGACTACTGAATCCAACTGTCACAGGTATAATAATAATAATCCTATGTGTTAATCACTTCAGACTTTATGGTAGACAAAGAAAGTGTGGATAGTCTTTTTAGAGTCATTGTTGTCCTCAGCTCATTCTTCATTTACTTATATTTAATTTGCAAAATAATTTTTGAACGTATTACTGCTTTCAAAGAGAGGTGTAAAAAGTGCATGGTCTTGTTTTCAATTACTTATACTGTGCGTAACACATTTATTAGACCATTACCCATTGTAAGTTTTGTGCCACAGCTGCCCTAAACCAAAGCTATGTTTGTTTCTGTAATGATTAGATCTTTCGTCACAGTAGTGTTTTGAATGCTAAAATACAATTAGCTGTTGTTGGGACTGAACAGATATCTGAAAAGATAGGTTGCACAAAAGTTTAATCAAAAGCAAGTCTTTGGGAACAACTAGAAACTATTTGGAAGCCAGTAACAATGGAGACTGTGGAAAAGTGCATAAAAATTATGCTAGCAAGAATGCATGGTTTTATCAAGGCCAAAGGAGGCCATACAAAATAAAAATCAAACATTTATTTATTTCTATTTTTTTATTTATTATTATTTCTATATCTATATTTCTCGGTTCTATATGATGGTTTTGTTGTTATCAGTTCAATCTTTTGGCGCCGAATTGCCGCTAATTCTCAGTGAAAGTAAAATGTGCATTTACACATTTAGAATGCACAGGCATTTACAAGTTATTTAAAAGATTTGTTTCCTTTTACAGTCCGAAGTCTGCATGGTTATACTAGGAGTTTTGCGCCCATACATGTCAAGGGATGAGCGCCCCCTGCTGATCGGCATAAAACCAGCACCAGCATCACACTAAGCCTTCTCTAATTGATCTCCCATCAACAGACCAGGCAGGGGCCTGCTCAGCTTTACTGAGAAACCAGACTCCAGCTACTGCAGGCAAAGGACATGCTTTTGCTCTGGGCCTTTGAATACGGCTGCTCTTATAAAGGGGTAGCGCATCCTAGGCCAAGTTGATTACATATATGTCAGTGAATGAGCACCCCCTGCTGGTCGGCCAAACTGGCCCCAGCAGCATGCTAGGTCTTCTCATATTGGTCAGCCACCCAAGATCAGACCAGGCTCTGGTGTCCTTAGCTTTTAGTGAGGAACCAGACTCTGTCTACTGCATGCAAAGACATACTTGCTATCTGTAACTTCATAAAGCTGCTCCAACAGAGGGGTAGAGCATGCTGACAAGCTCAATACCTGCTGTCAGGGTGCGCTACCATCCTTAACACTAGGCCAAGATGATTATTAAGGTGGTGATTAAGGACAACAGTTTGTCAGGAAGCCAGTATGTTTCCTCACCTGAAGGATGCTCCTTCTTACAAGGACTGTGTGCTCGTTTGATCAAAAGGTCGTTTCATTTTACAGTCTGAAGTCCGCATGGTTATACTAGGAATTTTGCGCCCATAAATGTCAGGGGATGAGCGCCCCCTGCTGATCGGCAAAAAAACCAGCACCAGCAGCACCCTAAGACTTGTCTAATTGGTCTCCCATCCAAGGACAGACTAGGCAAGGCCTGCTTAGCTTTACTGAGAAACCAGACTCTGGCTACCAAAGGCAAAGGACATATTTTTACACTGGTCCCTTGAAAACAGCTGCTCTAATAGAGGGGTAGCGCATCCTGATGCCTCAATATGGCCGTCAGGATGCGCTACCATCTTAAACAATAGGCCAAGTTGATTGCGTACTTTTCAGTGAATGAGCGGCCCCTGCTGGTCGGCCAGCAGCATGCTAGGTCTTCTCGTATTGGTCAGCCACCCAAGATCAGACCAGGCTCTGGTCTCCTTATCTTTTAGTGAGGAACCAGACTCTGGCTACTGCATGCAAAAGACATGCTTGCTGTTGGTACCTTAATAAAGCTTCTCCAACAGAGGGGTAGAGCATGCTGACAAGCTCAATACCCACCATCAGGATGCGCTACCATCCTTAACACTAGGCCAAGTTGATTATTAAGGTGGTGATTAAGGACAACAGTTAGTCAGGAAGCCAGTTTATTTCCTCACCTGAAGGATGCTCCTTCTTAAAAGGACCGTTTGTCCTTTTGTCGCTTGATCGCAAAAGTCTTTAGTCTGTATGGTTATACTAGGAATTTTGCACCCATAATTGTAGGGGATGAGCGCCCCTGCTAATCGGCATAAAAACAGCACTAACAGCACCCTAAGCCTTCTCTAATCGATCTCCCATCCAAGGACAGACCAGGTATGGGCCTGCTCAGCTTTACTGAGAAACCAGACTCTGGCTACTGCAGACAAAGGACATGCTCTTGCTTTGGGCCCTTGAATACAGCTGCTCTAATAGAGGGGTAGCGCATCCTGATAGCCTCAATATGGCCATCAGTTAGTTAAATTAAGGACATGCATCAGAAAATTGGGAATGTTAGACAATAAATATATATAACAGCTTCACCGTAAACTGTTTTTGCAGTATTGTCTTATATCAATGTCTGTTAAAGCCTGACTGTAAACAAAAAGTGTTGATGTAAAAAATAGCCACTGTCTCCAAAATTATTTATTCAGTTATGACAGACACAGCAATGCATCATGTTCTGTAAGATCATCGCGTTTGTAGTGTGTTCCAGGGAATTAAAACGTACAATATAATACGATATAATGTAGAGTGACTTTTCTCACTTTTTCGTGTCACACACTACTTCCCTGCAGTCATTGCGCTCGTTTATTTCGACTTTGACGTCTCTTTCGTTGTCATTCTGTCTGATTCTGTGCTGTTGTCCAGTTGGCATTTTCACTCCAATATGGCGGCCGCGCTACCGAAGCTCCACCTAGTGGCTATTACCAAAAAAGCATCAGAGTTTGGCCTCTTGGTATTCTATACTCTTTTTTGATTCTACTGTCAAATAATTTCTATGCTAGGTGATTGGTCCGTTTTGCGTAGTGGGCGGGGCTTCTGTGTATTCGATTAATAACTCATAGCCTTGGAGCGTTTTATGTATTTATTTATTTAGGAAATCATCATTAAAATGCTGTCTACTTGGTGAATAAATGCTTTGTTATTATTCCGCGTGGATTTAAGTAGTTTATAGATTAAAGTGGTGTAATATTGGCTGTATTTTGCTAAGTTAGCTAAATGTAAATTGTTGTGAGCATGAATTAGGGCGCATTTTATTGATCGCTAGGACTTTTATTCTCATTAAAACATCAGATATGACTATTCATTCCTTAATATGTGTAACTTAGGGTATTTACTTAAAGCTTTATTTAAGCTCTTTGTCATTTTAGAAGTGTTATAAATGTTTCTGTGATCTAATGATCATATCTAGCTTGTTCATTCGTGGAAGACAATAACATTCATATTGTTGTCTGCCCATTAACAACAGTATTGTCACTGTTATAGTTATTTTAAAGTACAGTATTATTGTTTTCACTGTCAAACAGCACATACATCTTAATCTGTCCAGATGTATTGACAGGTAATTACAGTAAAACAGCTGCCAAACTGCATTAGCAATGCTGTAAGGCTGCATAATGATCAGAATAATCGTCCGATTACTCATTTATCAAAATAATCCTAAGTGACAGCCCTAATATATATGTATGTGTGTTAACATATGATATATCTGGGGTGTAAAAGGTGTGCCTACCTATTTTTAAAGTTGCATTTCGATAAGTGTTTATAATTAGCTGTATAAAAAAAGTCTAAATAATATCCCATTTAAAAACGAAGTAAGCCTCTTTGTATATGAATTAAATGTTTTTGTGCAGTTATTAATGGAATGCAGTAAATAAATGACTTTTACTGATATTCCATTAATTAATGATTATTTTGACCTTTTTTTTTTTTTTTTTTTAAAGATCTGCTTTCATACTTTGGAACAAAATTACCATTTAATATTTGATTTCACTGGAATTGCTAAGAGATGGCATCCATAAACATTTTTCATGTTTAAAGCACAGTAGTCAACTTCTGTATTAACTATTAGATGTTTCCAAATGAATCAGATGCTTCCAAATAAAATTATTAGTAGTATAAACTTTTACATGAACTTGCAATGCCATGGGTAGTATAGGATTTAAACATTTAAAATAAAAAAATCTGTAAAAAGAAGCAAGCCAGCTGTCTCAATTTGTTTTTAATAAAACTGCAAAACAGTCAGATTTACAGTACAATCTCAATTATTGAGACAGTACACAGATTGCATAAAAACCCAAAGTTTTAGAGCAAGCCTCCAAACTTTTCTGCAGCCATTTGCAACATTGCTCAAAACACTTACTAACAGAATGATAGCTGGCTGAGACTGTGATTAAAAAAAAAAAAGATGATTACAAAAATAACACATTCCCTTTATTATAGCCTGACCTTTTTTTTTGTTGTTTTTGTTTTTTTACACACATCAGATCCTGTTTCTTTTGCCGCATTATCTGAAAAGATGTCTTCAACATGTACAACAAAGACAGGCAGCATTATTATGAAACAAACATAAGTCAAGATTTAATCGTAAATTTCCAATTGAATTCCAAATACTAAATCAAAGGAAGTGTTAAAATAAAAATTCATTGCAACTCTTTTATCATGTTACCTTGTTATCAAACTTCATCTGCAGAAATGTCATCATAACGTAAATCACTGAAGATTCACAGAAAATAAATTGAAATGCAGAGGAGTTGGGATAATCGTAAACATCATATATCTTAAAAATCAAAAAAATAATGCCAAATTGATAGCATAACTTAAGCACGGTGCACTGGAAATGACAAGCTCGCCGCTATTCTTCACTAAAGCATAAAACACGCGTTTCATTTCATGAAGCTAGTTTACCATTAAAACTGGAGACATAAAAGGGGAAAGCCCTATTGCACTCTGCTCTGTCATGATTACAAATATGTAATAACATTAAAATACATGTGACAAAAATAAACAACAAAAACATGGCTGTAAACCAGATCTGTTAGGACTGGCCAAATATATGCACAACTGGTCCAGGAATGATGGCTTGAGGGGTTTGAGAATACTTGTTGGTTCGAGTGTGTCATAGACAGTGGATATCAAACACCCAGTTTGTTGGCCTGTGTCAGCACCACCTTCAGGACGGGCATGAAAGCGGACGTCTCGCTGAAGTTGCTGTTGCTCACGATGTGTGTGTGGATGTTCAGTCCGTCGGTGTAGGAGCGGCACTCGATGCTGCGGGCCATATTGTGAAGACCGCCGACAATAGCTGGAGACAGCTGGAGAGAAGAAAACACGTCTGAGTTTGCCAATCATTTAAACACCAGTTTTTACCGTGGAATAACTGCTGGATGAAATGAAGTGCTCGTTAATAGTAAAACACTCACTGTTTGTTCTCTCAGCTTGTCATAGAGATACTCCATCCTCTTATGAGCATCATCAAGCTTCCTCTTGGTTTGCTGTTAGGATGAGAAACAAACTTGGTTATTTGGAATGTTAGGAATTTGAAACAGAATACAGACCGAAGTTGCAAGAGATTATTAAAGGGGTCATCGGATGCTAAGTTCACTTTTTCATGTTGTTTGAACATTAATGTGTGTTGGCAGTGTATGTACAAATCTACCCTATAATGATAAAAATACATGCAGTGGTTTTTAATTAATCTGTAAAAATAATATCCCCTTTTTTCAAATCAAGCCGTTCTCAGATGCCTGTCGTTTTTGTATGAATCTTTGCAATCGCCTTTCCTTATAACGTGGTAGTTAGGAAGTTTAGCGGCTAAACGCAGCTACATGCGGCTAATGTAAACAAGATCGTCACTCCACAGAGAGAAGAGACGGGCAGGCGAGCAGAACTTTTGCATTTAAAGGAACAACCCCTTAAAATGAGATGATTTTTGCTGAGCTGATTTTGACAAGGTAAAAAGGGTGTTGTTTTACAAAACCATTGAGAATTTTTAATCAATGTATATTAGAGACTTTTCATTAAGACCCTAAAGAATCATATCAACTTGTGGAAAATGGGCATCCGATGACCCCTTTAAAACAAGTAGTACTACTAGTAGTAGCATTTATTATGGGTGGTAACTTGTAGGTCAATACACTTTTGAAAAGGAGCTTGAATAAATAAGTTTTTCTATTGGTAAAATTAATCTCAAATTAGCATTGGCTGAAATTTGACTATTTTGAGATAATGGTATCTTTAGTCAATAGATAATGTGAAGTATTTGTAAACAATGTAACTCAGGAAAGCCATTAAACATCCATAGCTTATATGTTAGCTAAAAAATATAACTCTAGAGACACATTTTGCTAAATATATGCGCTGCATCAGTGTTGCCAAGTCTGCGGTTTTCCCACAATTTTGCTTTCCTGCGAGTTGATTATTAATTATTTCTTAAGAGAAACAGCAAGTGAATTTAATAGTTTGGTTTCTGTTGCTAGTTTTAACTTCTATTATAGTAAAGTATCAGCTCACTGGATTCCCTGTATATTTTTTACTGTTGTAGTTAAGATTTTTTGACGTGCACTGTACTGGATATTTAGTTAATTGAATCGCTATTGAATTTCGATCATAATCGAATCAAGAGCTTATGAATTAGAATCGAACGGATTTGTGCAATGTGTCAATACCAAGCCCTAATGTAAAAAGTTTTGCAAATTGCAATAAATTGCATGTATTTTATGGAACATTTGTAAATGAAAAATTTTTTTAAAATAAAATAAATAAGAGCCAATACAGCAAGGATTTTTTTTTAGTTTTTCTTTGTTTGTTTTTTAAAATAATTAATACTTTTATTCAGCAAGGACAGTAAATTATTTTTTTTATATAACTGTGTGTGTGTGTGTGTATATATATATATATATATATATATATATATATTTATTTATTTATTTATTTAATATAATTAATTATATATTTAATTATATTTTTAATTATATTTGCTGAATAAAAGTATTAATTATTCATGATTTTTTTATTTTAAAACCAATTATTCATTATTTCTTTCTTTCTTTTTTTTCTTTTTTAGCACTTTTAAAGCCTGGCATTAGTTTACTGTTTAAAACGGAAACAAGTAAAGTCAACGTTATCTGCTTCCAATAACTAATAATGACATGCATATCTGTTTTTTTTAGCTTTGGGAGAGCAAGAAATCATAAAATAAGTAATTGCTTTAATTAGTGTCATTTCATTGTACACAAACCGGGTCTGAAGCAGCAGCCAAGCATTTTTGGATCAGTCCCTCAAAAGTGGTCTTCAGCACCATGTGCTCCTCAGGGATTGGCTTCTTAGTGATCTTCTCAGTCGGTATGGACTGAAGTGGCTAAGGGACACGGCAGTAGAAAGTAAAACTCAAAGCGCACAACCACAAAATTTATCTTTAAAGGTTTTTAACTGAACATCAACTAATACCTTTATGACATCTCCAATTGGAGCTCCGGGTGCACCCTCCATGTTGACTTGAGGCATGTTGGGGTTTCTGCCCGGGGGTCCCAGTGGCTGCTGCTGGATGGGGGTGAAGGTGGCTGGACCCACAGGCTGATCTGGAACCTGTTGTTGCGGTTGAAGGGTCTGCATGGTCTGGGGAGCAGGGACCTGAGGCTCTCCTAGAGGGGCCATGATGGGTGCTGTAATGGGTGCTGGTGGAGTGAAGTGTTCTGGCATCTGGAGACAGGACGTTTTTATGAAAATCAAGCCTAATCCATGGATATTATGAGAAAGCAGATGATCTTCAAACTCACCTTCTTCTTTTTGGGAGCTCTGTTGAGTGTGGGAGGATCGTTCCAGCCGTTCTGAGGTCCTGCAGAGAAACAGAAGAGTTCAGCTCATTTCAATTTCGATTGGTGGAACTGCACAATCCAACCTGCTGGACCTCTAAGAGGTTCAAGTCCACTTCCAGAACAAAAATGTACAGATAATGTACTCACCTCCTTGTCATCCAAAATGTTCATGTTTTTCTTTCATCAGTCGTAAAGAAATTTTGTTTTTTGAGAAAAACTTTTCAGGAATGTTCTCCATATAGTGGACTTCAATGGTGCCCACAAGTTTGAACATCCAAAATGCAGTTTAAATGCAAAGTTTAATGCTTCAAAGGGCTCCAAACAATCCCAGCCAAGCAAGAAGGGTCTTATCTAGCAAAACGATTGGTCATTTTCTAGGGAAAAAAAAAAAAATAGGGTAGGTAGAAAAACTCCCATCTCATTTTCTCCCTAAACTTCAAAATTGTCCTACGTCGCTGTTTTACCTTTTTGTTGTAAAGGGCGTTTGACCTTCTTTGTGCGTTACTTTGTAAACACTGGGTCGGTACTTATGCAAAATTCCATACTTTTCCAGACTCAAATTTTCAAACCCAAATAAATGGCTCATACAGCACTATTTTCAGCTTTATATTTGGCATATAGTACAGTCGTCTGTAAATATTTTTTATTTTTTTCAGGGTTTTTTCTTAGATTTTCTTGAAGTGACAACATACAGAGGCCCTAAAATAAAATAATAATAATAATAGTAATAAATACTTTTGCATACACACAAGAAACTTTTTTGTGCCCTCAAGAAACTACTTTTGCATGTTTGAGCAGTACAGTTTCTAGTTTTATATAACATATTTCCTTTGTGCATCACTGCCATCTTACTACGAATAAAGTGTGAGCGTGGATGCACATGAATTAACAGGGATTTGGCTTTCCTTGTGGTAGTACCTCTAATATCAAGGCCTAATGTCCAATTTAGCACATCCTCCACGGCGGTGGAAAAACCATGACATGGGCTGATGGGATAATATGGCTGTGTGTTTTATCCTATTTACCAAGTTCAAAGGTCTAAAAAAAAGGGTTCAAATTTTGGCTTTCGTTAGGGCAGTATGTCATATTTCAAGGCCTCAGGTCTCTTTAACGCATACTCTGTGGCAGCCAGTGCATTGTCCTTATGCTAAGTTAAATGGTTTCTTAAGCACACAAAGAAGCCTGTATATCTTTTTTATTTTAGCAAAGGTCCTTAAGGCTATGTGATACAGTGCTAAGAATATCATGAAAAGAAACAAAATATTTGCAAACTGAAAAAGTGCACCTTGAATTCATTTAGTCATGCTTGACAATCACTAAAGTAAGGCTGAAACGATTCCTCGAGTAACTCGAATACAAAAAAATCAATTATTTGCCTGTTTTTGCTCTATTTCGCCAACAAATAACTATTGCAAACACAGCCACAGCACTGTTTTGCGTCTTTGAGCAACATGACGGTGTTTCGTTCTTGAATGAATCACGCGTTAAATGCAACGACTCACTTACTTAACAGTGACTTGCTGACACCTATTGGCGGTTTTGATTTTATATTTAAAGTATCTTCATTTTAAAAATACATGTAAATATCAGTATTCAATTTTTTGTTTGAAAATAACAAAATATTATGTATGCATATTTAACTGCAAGATAAATGCATTCATGCCCCTCTGAGCTGAATTAAATAGTGGGTAGATAGGCCTACATCTAAATGCCTCAATTTCTTGATTTATGCCTTCGTTTTAGGTTGTAATGTTTAGCTTTTTCTAAAGTAATGTGAAACTGATTTTTGTATTTTGATTTAGGGTTAGGGTTAGTTTTCATGGTTATTATTGTATGCCATTTCAGCAATAAAAATGTTAATTTTTCTAAAAAGGAAACAAATTAGTTGTTTGTTTTAAGAGAACCATCTTATTTTCTCATGTATATTTAATTATGCTCTTTAATAAAGAAAAATGACTTCTTATTCGATTACTCGATTAATCAATGGAATATTCGTCAGAATACTCAATTACTAAAATTATCAATCGCTACAGCCCTACACTAAAGAATCACTAAAACGCTGCCATGAAAATACACTTTGTATGATAAACCTACTTTCATTAAATTCATTTTCTATAATAAAAAACTAAATAGTGCATTAACTAAATAATGCAATTACAGCATTTGCATTTTTAAAGTTCAAAATCACGGGCACCATTGAAGTCTACAATATGGAGAAAAATCCTGAAATGTTTTCCCTAAAAAAAACAATTTCTTTATGACTGAAGAACAAAAGACTTGAACATCTTGGATGACAGGGGGGTGAGTACATTATCTGTAAATTTTTGTTCTGCAAGTGGACTTCTCCTTTAATGCCATCAAATTGGACATCAGTTTAACTCTCACAATGATAGCTCTTATTGAATATAACATCATGCTGATTGTAAGTAGGTTCTTAATCACAACTATTGCAGGACTCAACAGTTAAAAGATTTGTTCTGCATGCACCATTAAACACGAAAACAATCAATTATCCTGTACAAACAAAATACAAAATATTTTCAAGTTAATACAGCCACAGAGACGTTTACCACACTAAACATGCAACTGCAGAGCAAAATGATCACTTATGTCCTTGAATCTATTTTCAGCCAATACTTGATTATTATATATCTAAATGAGCGATTATGCATTTTAGAATTATGTCAGAAAAACAAAACAATCACTGCATAAAATTCTTGTTAAATCTCACTGATTTGTGATATGTCATTTATTAATAATCCAAAATGGACAATTGCAGTCCTTCATGTTAAGACTGTTGTAACTTTATAAATTCACCTTCCAAACACCAGGCAAAGTCTTGATTTAATCCTCCTGTAAATACACAAGGTAGCTGACACATAACCTGTCCATCAACTTATTTTAAGCATCATGGGTTTTTTAGATTAAAGCTAAAATTAACTTATGTAATAAACATGTAATAAACAGCACCAGTTCACCACTGGTAATAATTTTTAACTGTGTGTACAACTCAACTGATTACCAATATGTTTATGTTTACTAGTTCAAAAATAAACCTGCAAACAGCCAATCAGAGCTTGTTTAAATAAGTCTGTGACCATACACTCTAAAAAAACAAAAAATGCTGGGTTATTTTTTAAATCCAAATGCTGGGTTCAGCCCGTTGGGTAATTTTAATGGGTTATTTTGAATATTTTTTACCCAGCTGCTGGGTTATTTTTTTTTAACCCACATGCTGGGTTCAACTTCTTGGTTCATTATACTGGGTTATTTTTAATATTATTTACCCAAGTGCTGGGTAGCTTTTCTGTAACTAAGTTGCTGGGTTATTTTTTGTACTCAACTGCTGAGTTAAGGCTGTGTCTGACAAAACAACCCAGCTGCTGTGTTACAGTCAGAGCACAGGCTTTTTGAGTCCTCTACAGGAGAGAGCGCTTCTCAGTGCTGCCAATTTGCACTTCTTCAGCAAAAAAAAAAAGGTTTGTGTGTATGTATGTATGTATATATATATATATATATATATATATATATATACATACATATACACACATACACATATACATACATATATATATATATATATATATATATACACACACACACACATACACACATATACATACATATATATATATATATATATATATATATATATATATATACACACACACACACACATATATATATATATATGATTTTTCTGTCAAATATATTTATATATATATTTATGATTTTTTCTGTCAAAATTTGGTTATTACATTTTGAATTATTATTCTGTAACATCTTGTTTATCATCTCTGAAAAAATCTCAGCTAAATTCACGTTTAGTGCAGAAAAATAGCCATTTATTGCAGCAAGTAGAAATGACTGTCTTTCTCCTATGCTAAGAATGCACTGCGGAGGTGCTTTCCCTTAACACCACAAAAACAGTTAACCTATCAAAAAAAAACCCACGTAACATATTTAGTAAAGGTGTACCAATTCACATTCTCCGCCAGTCCTGTGTAAACTACAATACGCAGTTTTTTATTTATTTATTAATATTGTGAAATGGTGGAGCGCAACAGTGCAGTCTGAAGTACTGCAGCTGCTCACTTAAGCGATTTTACTCGTCTCAATCTGCTCAGTCTTGGTGATGTCAGTGCCCTAAACAATGTTTTAATGGACTATTTCACATCCAGAGATGAAGGATCGAATGATAAAGTTACTAAAGAGGAGGAGTCCGGTGACAGTCTGTTTTATGCACAGTGTGTGCACAGTTGTGCTGCAACTGTTTTTTTCTTTTTTCTCAAAATTCCATTCCTGAAAATAATCGCTATCAGCTGAATTCAGATAGCCATAACTTTAGTTACGTTCAAGCAAAAGACGAAATAAAAACAGTTTTGGGAAGGGCTTGAACAGCTTGAACCAGCTGTCATATGATATCAAAACCTTCAAAAAATGTCACCATGTGTTGGGTTTTCCTAGATCGTATCACATTTTATTTTATTTATAAAGTCTTTACTGTGCTGTAAATTGTATTATTTTACGCAACACAACATAAGGACAAGATGTCAGTCAGCTGCATCAGCTGTGGTTGTTTCGCAGGATGGAAATGTCTTTTACCTTGCATAAAAAAAATGGATTTTATTCATTATTGTACTGAGTTTAATCTTAAAGTATGTTCTCTAATGTCAGTACTGTTTGTTTATGGGCAGTTTTTGGAGTCAGTCACGGCATCTTTCAGCTACAAGTGAAACGTGAGGCCACGGTTTGAAGTTCACAGTTAACCCGGCAAACAGCAGCCCTTCACCAACACATCGGCACAAGAATTAGCGCTATTTCGGTAAAAAGCGATTACAGGGAAAGGTTGAATGCACTAAAAATAAAATTCTACTTTTAAATGTTCCCTTTTTTATGTCTAAAATGCTTAAATGTATTAAAGGAGTTTAAATGTATGTAATATTGTAAAGTATGCTGTGTTTCCCCAAATAAATTCATTGTGTCTTGTATTTTGTCCATGTGTTCATACTTAATAATAAATGTTCATCTTTCGATTATTGCTCTTTCCTCTAGTAATTCTGTGTGTGTTTTATAAGTTCCATTCCATTCTAAACCAGCAATATAATCATTTTTAAACAATAGTTGATAGTTGAAAATAACCCAGCTGAGTCAAAATAACCCAGCATGTGTTCTGTCCAATATTTACCCAGCGCTGGGTTGCCAAATAACCGGCATTTTTCAGAGTGTACCTGCAACAACTGCTATAATGAGCAAGAACTACTATCTATAATATACACGTCAAAAGTTTAAAAAATGTAAAATGTTTCATGTTTTTGAAAAAAGTCTCTTACACTATATTATAATATTGTGAAATATTATTACAATTTAAAATGTTTTCTATGTGAATGTGTTAAAATAACTTATTTCTGTGATCAAAGCTGAATTTTCAGCATCATTACTTCAGTCTTCAGTATCGCATGATCCTTCAGAAATCATTCTAATATATTGATTTACTAGAAATGTTGAAAATAGTTGTGGTGCTTAATATTTTTATAATCTGTGATACTTTATAATCTGTGATTCAGCAGACTAGAGTGATTTCTTTATGATCATGTGACACTTAAGACTGGAGTAATGATGCTGAAAATTCAGCTTTGACTCATAGGAATAAATTCTGTTTTAGAATATATTCAAATAGAAAAGTCTTACTTTAAACTGTAATATTTCACAAAATTACTGATGTTGTTTTTTTGTTTGCTGAGCAAAAAAGGCTTTTGACCAATAATGTTTTTAAAATATATGAAACTCTTGATGATATTCTTCAGTCACGGCTTATGTGTGTGCAGACCTGTTCTCTGGGAGGCTGGAATCAGTGCGGGATCATTCTGAGTACCTGGAGCTCTGGCGACTGGAGGAGGAAGATAAGCCGTGGGCGACCCCGGCCCACCATGCTGGAAAGACATGCCAGAAGAGAGGGCTGGAGAGGAAAAAGGCTGACCTCCCTGAGGAGGCCCAGAAATCACAGCTGGCTGAGAGGAGGCAGGATGCATGAACTGCGGAGGATAGACAGCAGCTGCGGAAGAGGAGGAGGAGAGTGGAGGAGGAAGAGGAGAGGCTGTAGAAGAAGAGTATGAAAGAGGCTGATAGATGCCAGGAGTCCCGGCGGCAGGTGTGAACTGCTGGACAGGATGATAGTCTGAAGATCGTGAGGAGAGGAGACAACATTTATAGAGTTATTTCACATTACCGCCAGTTATGAGCATGCAATTATTAATAAACAGCTCTAGAGAAATAATCTTTAACTGGTATGAATACATACTGAGCACTACGTTCATGCAAAGATTATACAACAGCCAGCATCCATACAGAACATCATGCATTGCTTAAGTTTAAACTTGTAGGTGAACTCTGTTTGAAACCAAACAGAACTGAAAAATAACAAGAGTGTCGCCTGCCTGTGCAAATCTAGCTGTTGTAGGTGAGTTATGATGTGTTTTTAATGGATTTCAACTTTTTTTTTTTTTTTGCACCCTCAGATTTTCAAATAGTTGTATCTCAGTCAAATATTGTCCTATCCTAACCATACATTAATGGAAAGCGTATTTATTCAGCTTTCAGATGATGCATAAACCTCAGTTTCAAAAAATTGACTGGTTTTGTGGTCCAGGCTCACATATTTGACAAGTGATAGGAGAAAGCATTTTAATGTGTCACCATTAAACTCATTTGGGGAGATGAAACAAAACTTTTTTAATGTTTAGTGCTATGAATGAGGAACACAGTCATGATTTCTGTGATCATACACTTACTCTGGTACTGCTGGGAGTACATGAACGGATTGGAGGCAGGAACGGACCCACTCGCTGGAGCCTGAAGGCCAAAGGCTGGAGGTGTGGACTCCACCTGAGGACAGAAGGACACAAATGTGTTTAGACTGACTTCTGACACGTTATGTGTTGAGGGGAACAAAGCGAGATCCAGCCTGAGAGATGTGCAAAACTACATCTGTTTATATTTAATGTTAATGTTATCGCACTAGTGCTACACTATCACTCAAATATCTGATTTTATTCAAGTCTCTTCTGCTCACCAAGGCTGCAGTTATTTGGTCAAAAATAGAGTAAAAACTGTAATATTGTGAAATATTATTACAATTTAAAATAGTTGTTTTCTATGTGAATCTATAGTAAAATGTAATTTATTCCTCCAGTGATGTAAAGCTGAATTTAAAGAGTTCATTTGATTTACTGATTTACACGCTTTTGAATGAATCACGTGAGTCAATGATTCAGAAACCCATTCACAAAAGACAGTCACTTGCCTCTGAATGAATCTGCCGTTCGAACGAATCGGTTGAATCAATGACTAAATGACTCACAGTCATTTGCTGCCACCTACTGGTGGTTTGATTTATATTTAAAAGTATCATTGCATTTCTTATTTGCATGTTTAAAATTTTTTTTAAAACTAATCTTATAAAATTATTTATGCATTTGAAATTTT
The DNA here is from genome assembly GCF_022985175.1 of Labeo rohita. NCBI lineage: Eukaryota > Metazoa > Chordata > Actinopteri > Cypriniformes > Cyprinidae > Labeo > Labeo rohita. Next base: position 22,894,055 of record NC_066878.1, read on the forward strand.
GCAGTGTAAATGCATTTATAGACAATATCTGTAACTTTGTTCAGGGAAATTGTAATGTTTAATAAATTTTTATTATGTAAATATATATATTATAAATATACAAAGCCACAATTTTTTGCATTGAAAAAATTTTATATTTGTATATGCTCTTAATTATAGTTCTTAGAAAGAAATTGGCAAAAATCAGTATCCGCAGGTAAAAAAAATAAAAAGGAAACTGCAATTGGTGCATCTCTAAAATATCTAAAATATCATAAGTCTAATTTATTGCTGTAACGCAAAACTGAATTTTAGCATCATTACTCCAGTCTTCAGTGTCACAAGATCCTTCAGTAATCATTATAATATGTTGTTTAAGAAACATTTCTGATTATTATCAATGTTGAAAACAGTTGTGCTGCCCAATATTTGTGGAAATGATGATAAATTTTGTTTTTAGGATAGTATGATGAATAGAAAATTCAAAAGAACAGATTTACTTCAAAAAGAAATCTTCTGCAACATTATAAATGTCTTTACTGTCACTTCTGACATTTTATTACTGACCCCAAACTTCTGAACAATAGTGTACATATTATATTATATTATATTATTATAGTATCATTATTATGCAAAATGCATATATAGTATTTACATGGAGATCCCAAAAAACTAGTGCCTTTTGTTATGAATTACACATGGCATATGTTGATTCTGACACACAGATGTTCAACATTTCTAAAGTCTAACGATACAAGACATTAACTAAGACAAAACAGGATACTCTGACATCTGACTCAGGCTTTGTGGAGTACAGAACAAAACAGCTTAAGCATAAGTAATCATGTAAACAGATGTGAAGAGTTGTAAAATTATTGTACTTGGAGGGAGACAAAAAACAACTCTTGAGAAGCTGTCCAGCTGCTAATGAAATGCACTGTGTAGTTTAGGACAAAAGACAAACATGCAGGACACAGTCTGGGGTTTAAAGGTTGGATGGGGTGTGTGTCATGTTGTAATCCTCGCACAACTGCACTGCGTCGGGACAACGTAAGAGATTTGATTGTAATCATCAGTGATATTAGGAACTTATTAGATACATAAACAATGGCGTTATATCATACCACAGGAGCAAGTGAGACTGTTTGCAGACACAGAGAGTGATGGGCATTCAGTGGTACCGTATTTTACAGAATATAAATAGTTTTATCATTTGTATCTTTAAGCGCACAAAATGTGCAAAATGCACATATTTGGATTTATGCAGAATGAGAGATGAACATGAGCCTAAGTTTATTTATATATTGATTTCAGTTTCTGTTTCACTTTAAATAAATTTGTTTTGGCTTGACGTTTATAAGAAGTGTTTTTTATAATGAACGCCACTTATGTGTTTTATACACTTGCATTTTAGTTTCTTTCACTCCACAACAAATCCTTCGGATTTAACAGCACTAAATCCAGAACTGGAAAAATATATGTTTCGTGTTTACAGTGTTCGATGTTTGTCAGTATTTTACAATATTTCTGAATGTAATCATAAAATGCGATTTATACACAAATGCAACTTGGTTTTTTGTTCATTTGTTTACAAGTTTGACCTGGTGCAACTAACTTTCCGGAAAATACGGTAGGTGAAAGTCCACATTAGATAACATAAAAAGATGTGATATGAAAGAAATTGATTATTTGTGTGACAAAACAAACATCTGCATTAATGTATAAATAAAGAGAAGCCACAGAAAACAAGAAACCTTCACACCTGCAAACTCTAGACTGATGGAAAAGAAGCTCAATTATATAAAATAACATTCTTAATACTCTTTAAATTCTTCTAAAAATTATTGGAACTTATTGGAATCAGACAGTTTTGATATTACAAAAGAAATAGTTTTTAGAAAATAAACTGGTTTTAAAAAAACTCTTAACTCATTTATTTGCTAAAAAAACAAAAACAAAACAGTGATATTGTGTAATATTATTGCAATTTAAATAATGACTTTCTATTTTAATCAGAGATGCACCGATCGACTGGCCAGGGACTGGAATTAGCCGGTTTTCCACATGAACGGCCCGGACCAGTTCATATTATAATAGGCCGATATAATTTGGGTACGCAGCACTGCACGACCAAGATTGCAATGTGACACTGATTTTATACAATAGTAGTTCAATAAGCAAACCGTTAAAATTAAGTGACTTACATTTTAGACACAATATTGACTATTTTTGCTCAATTTCGCTGACGAAAATAGCTCCAATCAAAGCCACAGCAGAACTGCTGCGTCTACTGTGTTCGTTACACATGAAAAGCAAATGAATCCACGCTTTTGAATGAATCAAGCAAGTTAATGATTCAAAACTCCATTCACAAAAGACAGTTACTTGCCTCATTTCTAAATGAATCTGCCGTTTGAACGAAATCGGTTGAATGAATGAATAAATGACCCACAGTCATTTGCTGCCACCTACTGGTGGTTCGGTTTCATATTTAAAAGTATCATTGTATTTTCCCCAACATTTATTTGAATACATTTAAAAAATTTGAAATATTTGAAAAAATTGAAAACATTAATCTTATAAAATCATTTATGCATTTGAAATGTTGCAGTGTAAATGCATTTATAGAGAATATCTGTAATTGTTTAATCAATTTTTATTATGAAATTTGTTTTTGCATTGAAAAAAATTTGTTTGTATATGCTCTCAATTATAGTTCTTAGTAAGAATATCAGAATTTGTAAAAAAAAAAATCAGTATCGACAGGTCACACACAAAAAATAAATAAATAAATAAATAAGGATTTGACAAGAAAATTGCAATCAGTGCATCTCTAATTTTAATATACTTTTAAGTCTAATTTATTGCTGTAACACAAAGCTGAATTTTCAGCATCATTACTCCAGTCTTCAGTGTCCCATGATCCTTCAGAAATCATTCTAATATGCTGATTTATTGCCAATGTTTTTTTTTATACCTGTGATTCTTTGATGAACATAATGTTAATCAACATTTATTTAAAATAGAAATCTTTTGTAACAATATACACTACCGTTCAAAAGTTTAGAGTCAGTCAATTCTTTTCTTTTCCTTTTTTTTTGAATGCAGTTAATACTTTTATTGAGCAAGAATGTATTAAACTGATTGATTAAGTTATAGTAAAGACTTAAACTGTGAGGAAAGATTTTTATTTTGAATAACTGCTGTTCTTCTAAACTTTTTATTCATCAAACAATCCTGAAAAAGCAGCAAAAACTGTTTCCAACACTGACAATAAATCAGCATATTAGAATGATTTTTGAAGGATCACGTGACGCTGAAGACTGGAGTAATGATGCTGAAAATTCAGCTTTGATCACAGCGATAAATTATGTTTTAAAATATATTAGAAAACAGTTATTTTAAATTGCAATATTTCACAATATTGCTGTATTTTTGATTAAATAAATGCAAACTTGATAAACATAAGTGCCTTACGTTAAAATTCTTACGGATCCTAAACTTTTGAACAGCAGTGTGTAAATATAGAGACGAGTTTGCAGGTATGAGTCTTGTTCCTCAGATTAGAAAAGCAAACAAAATGTGACTTAAACACACTGATAATGAAAGTCACTGGAGTAAACTACAAAAGACACATTCTTGATTAGACCCAAATCCAGCTCACATGGAGCAAACCCCACTAGAAATCAATCAATCAAAAAAACCACAAAATTTAAAATATGTTATTAAATGAGCAGTTTAAAGAGGTTTTGCTCATGCGGTATGTGACGTTTGTATCTGTCAGTGTGAGCAGCGCGGCACAGCTCTGTCTGTCTGTACCTGCGGGTCAGCGGCAGGCACTAGCGGGCGAGGGACACTGGGCAGAGCTGTAGGGGTTTGGTTACTCCAGGACGTGACAGTAGTGGCGGATCTACCCTGAACACAACACAAACACAAACACACGCTGGTATCGGCCGCCGCGCGGCCACTGGTGAGTCAAATAATGTACCCGCGGGTTTTATTCCGCCGTGTGTGGGCGTATCTGGTACCTGTTGGTAATACTGAGGAGGCGCGGCGGGCTGCGCGGGGACCTGTGGAGGTTGAGGTTGTGCGTATGTCTGCGCTGGTACAGCGGCGGGAAGCGTCTGGCGCATGTTTTGCATTCCAGTCACTGCTCCAGGCTGCCTGGCTGCTGCTGCTGACCCAGAGCTCTGCTCAGACGATCACGCAACTGCTGCACAGCAACCTACAGAACAATAAAATTCATTAAACTCACAGAGCTGACATTATACCTAACAGACACAACTAAAAATCGCAAAAAGCAACAAAAAAATAGATTGTGCATGAGAGATTTTGTTTGTGAGACACTATTCAATATGTGATTTAAATAAAATTCAGGAATTTTCATTATTGTTGTCATTAAAATTAATTTACTAATAGATGATTAGTTAGCATTAATATAGCAAAACACAGGCAACCTATTTTAATTATTAATAAATAATTAATAAATGACAGCTAATTACTAATACATAATTAATACTTATTTATTTTTTATTTTATTTTAATAATAAATATATTTAGGAAGTGCACCTGTATTTGTTTCTGACCATTTAAACATTTTCAGTCCAAAATATTTATGAATGTAACAGTGATTTTTAAAATGATTTAATTATATAATTTTTGAGCATGCCATTAGATGAGTTTTGAATCTATTACCTGAAGCCGTCAAGTTGAACTGATTAATGGAAATAAATCAAACTTTCTCAATCTGTAACTATTTCTTATAGCTCTCAAACTGCAAGACAAACATCACAAAATTAAAACAAAAACAAAACAAAACAAAAAAAAAAAAACATTTTTTTTAGGAAATTGAATAGCCTCATAAAAATGCATTAAAATCATGCAACATTGATTAATTTTATAATATACTCTACGCTACTGTAATATTTATTTATATTTTAAATTAGCTTTTATTTAAATATTTTTATTTTAATTTCAGTTTAACTTTTAATTATTTTATGTGCTTTTAAATTTTTAATTAATTTTTTTAAAGCTATATAGCTTTGATTTTTCTTTCAGTTTTAGCTTTAGTAATTTTAGCAATTTAACTTAAACTACATTTACTTGAATTTTTAAATATTAGTTTTTCATTTAATATTTATATTTTGTTTTATTTCAGCTCTATTCAAATTAACAAAAAAAGTTTTTTTAATCATTTTAGTTGTAGTTTTAGTTAAGAATAACAACACTGACCCAACCAGAAAAAATTTGAAATCCTTGTTTTAGCACAATAACTGCATGTTGCACATTGTTTTCCAGGATGCATCAGGACACATTAGTATTTACCCAACAAATACAGCCACACGTGCAATCAGATCATTTTAGACCACGTTTACACCTGTTTTTAGTGCTGACCACTTATGCGAAAAATAATACCAGGTGTGACTGAGGTCATTATCATTTGATATAGAGTTTAAATATGTTTATTTATAATTAAACAGATAATTTGTAAAGCAACAGTAGTTCACCATCTGGTAAACTTTTCTTGTGCGATCCCCTACATCACAGTTTGTGATGGTCACCTGTTGAGTGTTGGTGGGCAGGTAGGATATGGCCGTCTGTAAGCTGCCCTGTGATGCCAGCAGACTGGCGTACTGATTCATCTTCTCTGCCAGCAGTGCACCCATATCAGGAGGAACACCACCCTGAGCTTTCACCACAGCTCTCTGCAGGACCACCACCTTCTCAACCAGCTCCTACAAACACACATTTGAAAATAGTCACAAACAAGCTCAATAAAAAACATGATGGACTGCAGTCTTGGAGCAGTGGTCTGCTGGAGTCCCGTCTCACCTGCAATGACAGCGGGCTGCAGGAGTCCTGAGCTTTGGCCCAGTAGGCGACCAGCTGCTCTACTGTGCCTGCGCAGATGTAGCAGAGACAGGCCTGAGCCTGCAGTGCCGCTTCCTCAGCAGCCTCCAGCCTGGAGCCCAGCAGACCTGCACAAAATAAATCAGACATTCACATTCAATCAAACATTAACACTAGGCTTGGGAGGATTACTTAAAAAATGTATTCTGTTACAGTTACAAATTACTTGATGAAAAAAGTATTCAGTAATGTAATCCAAGCACCACAATATGAAAGCAACTCCGTGATTAGTCGTAAATCTCCATCACCTGCTGTCAGATGGAACTGCATATACTACAAAGAGCCGTAGTTCACTGGCAAGTTACGCAATATCGCGTTCATCATCGCAGGCAGTACATCTCCGATAATGGACGCGATATTGCGCAGCTTGTCAGCGAACTACCGCTCTGTGTACCGAGTGCCGCTCCATCTGACTGCACGTGATTGAAATTTACGACTAATCATGGAACAAGCATTACTGACGAGATGTGCATGATAATCGCATCGGATTATTTGCACAGCCTTAATGGCATGTAGTTGTAACTATACTGTAACTATATGTTCTGCTCATACAAAACGAGAATACAACAGAAAAACAAAAATGTTTCCACAACAGAAAAAGATTAAATGTGCATTCAGACTGTTCATTCTTGTCGTCAATTATTCCTTACTTAAAGTGCTCCTATTATGCCTTTTCAAATATGACCTTTCTTGCAGTGTGTCATGTAGCTGTATGTGAACATAAACGTTCTACGTCGCCCGCCCACAAACAGTAAAATTTCCATGTGGTTTACGTCATGTCGAGAAGACGCTGTATCCTACGCTGTGAGAGTAAAACTGTTTTCTATTCACTTCCAAAAGATGAATCTGTATTTATATTACATACATAGTTGTGTATGTAATGTTGTGTAACAACCCCGCACATGTCTTGCTAACCGGTTAAATCACACTTCTGTAGTTCTGTTGTTCAGCTGTGGACCCGCTGTAGTCTAAAAACTTGTGATTGATGCAGCTTGACTGTCTGTCTGTCTCATTAGTTGGAGTAATGACAAAGGATGGTGCACAAAGTGGCTTTCACACCGAATTCGGAAACCCATTCATTTCAATTGCTTGCACCGCACGAGGACAGCTTGCTTCTGTGTCGACCAAAGCGCACGCGCAGTGGACAGCACCCGCCACGCTCAAAGTGCGAACTAGTTGAACTATTGCGGCCCAGTGCAGCGCTTTCCACGATCGGTGTGAAAGCCGCCTTAATGCATTATACAATGTTGCCGTTTACAACACAGAGGTGTACCCGGTTCGCTTACATAAGCCGATTGGCAGCACTTTCCACAGTAGTCTGTGCTAACCTGTCGATCAGCCACTTCAACTGTTTCATTGTCAGACTCCGGCTCGAATTGGTATGGTAAAAATCAATGCCATCTTTTCTATGTACTGACAAGTATCCAGAGATGTCAATCAGTTATGGCAAAGGGGGCTCATGGAAAGGAGGGGTTTGGAGAGACTGATTCTTCGAACTGCTTCGCACGAGTCGTTTACGAATCATTTAGAAATGAGGTAAAATTAAATCTATTTTTGGAGAAAACTAAAGTGTTTTTTGACGTTGCACACATGTAAACCTGTTTTAGGAGACTCATAAAGCAATATTAGCAACCTTTAAAATGGCATAATAGGAGCACTTTAAATAAAAACAAAAAAACAAAAAAACATTGTAATCCTGAAAGTATTCCTGTTGTTTTTTTTACAAAATGTAACTGTAATCTAACTACTTTTTTGCGTTTTTTGACATAACTGTAACGAATTACAGTTACCTGATTACGTTTCCTGCATGTATTCAATTACTCCCAAAACCTGATTAATACCTACCCTCAATGTGCCTGTACCTTGACCTAAATATTTAAATGGTGTAATCAAAAACATGGCTGGACAATATAGCAAGCAAAAATATATATTGTAATATTTTTCAATCTTGACAACATTCAACATATATAATTTGATATTAATGTATTTGCTCTGAAATGACCTAGTATATAATACTTAACACAATAAAATAACAGTCATTGTTTTCTTTGTTTTTAACCCGTGTAACCTTGTGTTCTATTTCAAAACCACAACAAAAACTACTAGCCCAACTAATATTAACATCAAACATTATTAAATACAAGTAAACAGTTATAAAAAATAAGAACAAATAACACATTATAGCACAGATAAATACAACAGTCAAATTAAATAGTGCTTTACATTTTTTCTGGAAGGTCTAACAGCAGACAAACTGCATAGTCTTCACTGTATAAATTATAGTGTGTTAAAGTTATTCAGTCAAGAGCAGTGACTGATTTTCTTATTTTTGGTTGTATGATTAACATTAATGACACAGACAGCAGCAGGTTTATTAGGCTGCTGTCACTTTAAGACCAAATGCACCGACCCAATATGCTGACACACATCTGATTTCTTTCTGAACTGTTTATGTTCCCTTGCCAAAACAAAATAATTTTGTGTGTATCTGTCAATTCAAGAGCAAAAAGATGTGAAAGAGAACTTAATTTGGCACTCGGCTCTCTCTGCATGCTTTGATTTGTGCACACAGAAAACACAAGTACCGAATTGAATGATAAACTTGATCAGACCAGTGACAATTCTGTCAACTGTCTAGAGCGCCTTTAACATTGGTAACAGGCCATTGGGCAATCCTTATTGCTAAGCCCTGATACTATATAATTGTTCAATATTATCGATTCAATATTCATAGATTCTGGATACACAACTCACCACACAGTGAGGAGAACTCCTCTGGCTTGGCGTAAGTCATTACTGCAGCCAGAGCTTCCTTCCAGTTCTGCAGGTCACATGTCTCCAAAATGTCCAACCAGTCCTTCATCACCACGGCACTAATGAGCTAAAACAGAAGGACAGATCTCTCATTTATAATAACTCTTATAACAGAGGACACAGTAAATGGCAACACATTAGAAGCATGCCTACTGTGGTACTACATAACCTCACCTTGGAGATTTTGCTCTGAGTTTTGCTGAAGTATTTTTTCTGAGTCTTTGCCAGAAGCTCAGGTCCGCCAGCAATAGCCAGGATGATGCCGTCAGCCATCCGGTTATCATGCAGACAGAGGTTAACAGCAGCTTCATAATCACCAGTCAGCAGTGCTTGTGTGATCAGCCCATCAATATCTGAAAGATGAAGTACGCATGAAATTTTTAGTAAACATTCCTTTAGAGGAACTTGACTCCCAATTTTCAACTTTTGTTATATCAGTGAAGGTTCCTATGTGATGAGCATCCAAAAGGAAACTTGCCCTGGCTAACTTTGAGGTTAACGGTGTCTGAAGTAGGGGCTGGAGTAATGTCTGTGTTGGACGTCTCCTCAGCAGCAGGTTCTTCATCTTCAAAAGGAATCTCATCGAGGTCTGATGTCTCCGTGGCAGGCGGTTCTGCTTCTTCCTCTACAGGGCTTTTCTTCTCAACCTTGATAATAAAAATACATATATATTAATGACAGTGAAAAACTTTTATTTAAAATTTTTTATTTAAAAAAAGCAAAAACTCAAACGCAAACAAAACTAAAAGCAACAAACCAACAACTGCCTATTTGCAAACACTCAGACAATAAGAACACTAATAACCAGAGTAAGAAATTTCTTGGATTAAAATGTTGCCATGCCATATACAGATTGCTTTCAAACTTATTTACATGCCATTTTTAAATTATTAGATAAAAATACAGTCGTTTGTACTAGGGGTGTCCCCTAATAGTCGACTAGAGAAGAGGCACGGTCGACTAAAATTTTATTAGTCGCTTAGTTGCAGAAAAAAAAAAAATCTACAAGAAGTGGCAAGTCACGCAGTCGATGACAGATTGTTAACAGCTGGTCTGAGTGGTAATGTAGTACACTGGGCAGGACATCCAAATGCTCACCTATCATTTATCGACCTCAAATATGGCTTTTCATCTGAAAAATGGCTGCTCAATCTAATGATAACCTAAAAAAATGTTCGCTATTGAATTGTCTGTGTGGAGTGTGGAAGCTGAACAGTAGCGCTCTCACTTCATGTGCGGTCAATTGCACTTAAAATACCTCGTCATTTCTAGTCATGCAGATAAAAGTAATACATCTTTTGTATCTGTAAAGACTCTACATTTATTTGTATGCATTCACAACAACAACAAAACTTTGCGCTTTTGTAAAATAATTAAAGCAAACAGGATGCACTTTTCTGCCATTTCGGTCTCTGTGAAATTAAATGCGAAACTTCAAAACTCTGTGAAATCTCTGCCTTTAAATGAACCATTTCATTTAGAAAACAAATATTCTCAGATTACATAATCTGTATGAAAAATGCATAAAGGTGCATCCACTATTGCGGAGATGTCATCCTGCAACTTCATCTCTTAAGGCGAAAACAAAGAAAGCACTAGTGTATCAATAAATTATTATAACGTTAATGCAGTCTCCATGCATTCATAATTATTATATCTGTGGCAAGCTTTTCTGTGTGCGCTTGAGCGCTTATTAGGCTATGTAGGCAGTTAAAGACTCATTATGATTTATATGGTTTATTAACAAACGTGTGACTAATAGTCAACTAATGCTTAAAATAAACAACTAGTCGACCAGAAAAATCTTTAGTTGAGGACAGCCCTAGTTTTTACCACCCATTTATATGTGTCCCAACCTTCAACACAAAACATTCCATTCAAACAGGCCTGTTTGTTGTAGTTATGCTTTTTCTTGCCTCATTTAAAAAATGTTCACCAGGGTATCCATAATTTCTCAGAAACACAACTAAAATGCCTTTATTCTGGTGTTTCAAACTATTTATAAAATGCATGATGTTCATGTCTTGTAAAACTGTAAGCAAAAACTCTAATATGTCCAGAAGTGCATTTATTTTTAAGTTTTCCAACTGCCTAAATGCATGTTCTACTGGAAGATTGAGTTATGACATTCTGATTACGAATTACATGGCCAATTAAAAAAATTATAAAAATAATAATTAAACACATGCAGGACTTCTACAACTATTTATTAAGCTTAAGCACCATTCCTTTCTTACAACTGACTGCAAGAAATGTTTAATGAAAAAAAAAAACTTGTAAAGCTAATTTAAAAAAGTGTTAAGCTAATGACACCTATGTGGAGCAATGGGAAAACAACAAAACATAATGATCCTACAATGCTCAAATGACTACATTTGTTAGTCATCTAATAGCCGGTTTAATAAAATCATGCTGGTTCTCTGTTGTGTACACAACAATTCCCAAGGTGGTTGAAAAAGTGCATGCATTTTACCACAAGACTATGCCTACTACATTTCAAGGCTTGGTTAAGGTTAGTCGCAACACTCAAATCTACCACAAAAAGCTACCATGCCAGCATTCCTGTGTGAGATTTCAGAAAGTAGTTTAATTTTCCCTCTATATTTTTCTCCCTCTGTCATGTCCAGTTTAATTAACTCAAGTCCAATAATATTTTACTTAGTTATGAGGTAATTCTATCACACAGGGATGCAGCAACAGGAGGTTCTAACTGGCCAGGGTGAAGGTACCTCATCCAGTGTTGTTTCCTCTTTAGCCCTGGATTTATTTGGGTCACCACTACCAGAAACCTCCTCTGGCTGGCAATCACTGGTATTCAGAAGATCAGAAACAGGATGTTGTGTCGTCAAATCAGATTCTGGTGCAGGTGGTTGGGAGTCAGCTAGAGCTTGCAAGCACATGGCTTCTCGAGGTAAGATATCTGGAGAAAGGCCAAGAGTGGCCAGCGGCTGAGAGCTACATGGTGGCATCACATAAGATTCTGGCTGTTGTAAATCAACAGTGCCTTCTTGTACAGACTCAGAAGGTCCAGCTGGTAAAGGTAGCACTGGTTCAGAATGCATTGCACTGGACGCTTGGTTCTTAAGTGGCACAGGCTGCTGAAACTCAACTGGTGGTTGAGGAAGAGACTCTTCTGGCACCACTGCAGCAGTAGATTCAGCTGGTAACAGTAGATCTGAAGATCCCAGGTGACAAGTTGAAGGAGCGAAAAGTTGCACAGACTCTGACTTCACTTGAGGTGTGAGGATCATATGACCAGAAGAATCAACCTGTGATGTGATATCAGCAGGAAAAGCAATGTCCACTGGAGGAGTCTGGACAAAGGAGTAGGTGAGATCGACTGGAGGTGTCGGGTCAAAGAAGGTGGTGAGATCTACTGGAGGGGTGAAGTCCACTGAGGGCTGTGATTGAGATTTCTGGGTTGTGAGTTCAAGCAAAGGTTCGTGCACAGAATGAAGGTTTAACTCAAGGTTTGAAGGATTTTTTGGCTCGAGCTGAGGATGAGCCGGCACACCAGTGGGTTTAGTTTCAAGGACTAGTTCAGGCTTAGAATCAGGGTCAGGCACTCGGTTTGACACAGGAGCGGGATGATGGTGAGGTATGAGTGAAAGCTTCACACACAACAGTCAGGATAAGATGGAAAGCAAGCAGTGAAAAATTAAGCAAACAAAATTATAACAAGAAGTGATGCCAATATGAAAAGCCAATAAAGTCAATGACCTTTGGAAACCTCTGCCACTGGTTCACAGATTTCTATCCACCTTATTTTTGCGTAAGAGTGGGCACAGCCATTTGTACATTTTATGGGTCTGGCTTCCAGGCTCATCTGTGTCCAGCTCGTTTTGCTGCTTGATATAGCAAACTGGTGTGTCTTACCATATTATTTTAATGTATTATCTGAATTATGAACACACTGGTTTGTAGTGCAAACAGTTTTACGGTTTACTGCATGTTGTTATTCTTCTCGTTATTTCCCTACAGCAACTAATGAGGTCTTGCCCATAGGCTTACATCTGAGTTGAAAAATAAAGTCTACTCAAAGTCTACTGTCCCTGTGGTTGTATTCCTTGTGAGACACAATAACTGTTTTTCTGAAATGAGCCACCCTTAATGACATATTCAGCTGACAAAGGCAACCTCCAAAAGGACATGAGACACAGCTATAGTACTGTTAAAAGTTATATCAGTAGCATTAACAGGGCGCTGAAGACAGCCTTTCTGTCTTAAAGGTGCAATAGGAGACCTTGGCAAATGCTAACTTAAGCCTGATAGCACTGAAAACAAACGTCCCACCCTAGTCCACCAAGACTAAACCTATACTCATTCTATTTACATTTATAAAGATTTTACAATCTATCCCTAGAGTTGTCATGACTGGCTACATTTACATGCAACCAAGTAATCAGTTTGTAATTGGACTGACGGCTCAATCAGAGTGAAAAACCTTCATGTAAACACCTTAATCGATCCGACTGAGCTGGATCGGAATGAAATTTAGATTGGATTGAAGTGGGTGGTTTATTCCTGTTCTAATACAATTGAGTGTCCATGTAAATACTCGATCGGAGTGTAGGAGAGAGGTTATTATGTGCAAACAGTGAGAAACTCTATATTTGTGCAGTGAACGCATGTAAAAAATTCTACTCTGATTTGAAGCTTGTGACATATAAACGCGCACATCAACCCGATCACTTCATTTAGCGTTCATTTAAACACCACATTCAGATTCATCAATCTGAATGAATTCAGTCTGACTGAACCAAAAATTGTGCATGTAAACGTAGCCACATCATATTTATGTAATTCTTAGAGTGCATATGAAAATGATAATGGTCAGCTAAACATTACCGGTTCTGACTGCCTGGCTACCAAGCAACTGTAAGGGGTCAGGGTGCAGGTTGCAAGCTTTTATCTGTTTGCCGAGTCACAAAATGTTGTTCAGCCTAGATCAGTTACTAGGCTTCTACAGAAATTGGCCAATTATGCACTGAATGACTGCAGAATTCAAGGGTTGATTTCGAGGTAGTTGTTAGCACAACTATTTATTCCACTTTCTTTGGTTTATTGATTAGAGAAAAAGTTAAGCTGCTGAAACTTTTAATTGTGCAAGTTTCTTCTCCTCAAAAAAGTTTCTTTTCACTTCCCCTTGCTTAGAGGGAAGCTAGTGAAACAGAAAAGTTTGTGTTGTTGTCTTGTTTTGTATAACGAATTAAAGCATTAGAACCAAGGACGCGTCTTCTTGCTTAGTTTTACAAAAAAAAAACATTACAAAGGCTCAAAATGAATGCAGAGGTTGCCTGTACGAGATCAAAATAGAAAGGTTTAACATTATCTAAAACACAATGACTGGTGCACTTACCACATCGGCCTCATCAGATTTGCAGTTCCTTTCTAACGCTGATGCAATCTGAAAACCACAAGCAAAACTAATCAAGTCCTATACACTAAAACACATAAGCAGATATTCACAATACAAACTATGAACTGTGAATACAAATTATGAATTATGAAATTCATAACTAGGGATGTTCATTTTGGTTATTTTTCCTAACTGACAGCTAATATTTGTTAACCGATTATTAACCGGTAACTAACAAGATTATTTTAAATTAGAATTTAATTATTTTAGAAAGTATAAGTGTCTGTGACCTTTTAAAAAAACCAAAATTTGTTTTCTGCGCAAAAAGCAGCAAACAACAGAACATGATAATTCACATGGACACGTCACATCACGCACCTACAGTGCTTCTGCAAATGGAGAAAAACATAATAAAGTTAGGCTATATATAATGAATGAATAGGCCTATATGATAAATATTTTTACTTGGTTAACAAAACGAAAAAAAACCTGTGCAACAAGTTGCTAGTGGTATGCAGAGTTTTGGTTCATTTTTGTGCTGCGTGAAAGGAAGATGGCTGAAAATGGCATCCTATTTTTCTTTATTTTTACAAAAGCACAAAGACTTGTTTTTATTGTGAATGTACACAAATACAAAGAAACCATTTACAGTTTTGATTATCTGTATGACTAGAAAGAGCTGTTTCCACTGTTAGAAAGAAAAATAAAATCAAGTGATTGCACCGGCACCGCATGCGCGCACACACAGTTAAGCATTGCTACCTTGACAATGCAGCCTTTCCATTACCATAATAAAATACAGGTAGCTAAACATATGGGGAGAGAGAAAAAAAATAAATAAATAAATAAATAAATCAATCACACTGCTTAATCACTATTAACATACTGCCATGATATTATGCCAAACAATTTGTTTTATGTACATATTAGAATGTGAGTGAAGTTCAAAACCAGGTTTGCATAATAAATAATGTTTTGGCATTCAAATATGCATTTTGAATACAGAAACAATTGGATGTGTGTCATATGAGAGACCCAACGTTAGTTTCAGTTTCGATTTAACCTAAATAAATTTGTTTTGGCTTGTCTATGTTTATATAGCCTGTTTATCTTCTTATATTTTTCATTCTTGTTCTTTTCTGAATAATGTTGAATTGAAAAGATTTTTTTGTGGAGTAAGGGGAACTAAAATAGCCTAGCCTATGTTCATAGTGTTTGTAAACATATTATGTCGGCATCAGGTCTATTTATGAATGTAATAATAAAATAAATCTTAACATTATAGAAAATGTTTGAGAGAAAAAATAAATAAATTGCGTAGGCCTATAACATTAAGTTTCCATTAAATGACCTTTTAAACTTTTAACTGATTGTAATAATTGGTCAAAATTCTTTGTCGGTTAACCAGTTAAAATGAGCATCCCTACTGTGAACACACAGAAATACCTTTAGGGCGAGCTCTTCCTTCTTGTATCCCAAAAGGTCCAAATATTTCCCTCGTGCATCTTCTTCAAAATTCACCTGAGCACATAAATTGGTTACAAGTTCAATAAAGATTTGATTGAGTAATACAAGTATGCCGACTTATAAACTATTCTAGCGTCCCACCTTCAGAAAAGACCAAACGGTCTTTTCAAATTCACTCTGAGCAGCTTCAATCTTGGTTTGGCAGTACTCAAGGAAATTTCCTGCAGTGAGTGTCGCCTGAAGTTGGTTCGATCGATCAAGGAAATCAGTTTCTGTCACAACCTGACTGATATGAACGACATGGGCAGCAGTCTGCTGCGGCTGTTGGGCTGCTGGCTTAATGTTGTCCAAAGTGACTAGTTTCCCACCAAACTGTTCACAAAAAGAGAAAAGCTGATTAAGAACATGCACACTATTTTTAAGGTGTCTGCCAGATCTGTGGAAACTTACAGCGAAAGATGCTCCAACTGGTCTACGGATCCATTTGGGGGGTTTCTTCAGAGGTGTGACGGTGCTCTGGGTCGTGACGGTCTGAGGCAGCTGTAAAGGCGGCAGTGTTTTGCCCGTGCCAAAAGGATCCATATTTCCAAATGAACTACTTAACTGTTGAACCAAAAAACATCAGGAGCAACCGTGAGAAGGTCAGCGTTCAATGTTTAAGCTTACGAGAAAGTCAGCTTGCACTAAGAGCTCATTCGTACCTGTTCAGCCTGTAAAGTAATGGTGTTATCATTGCTTCCTCCCATAACGGAGTAAATGCTGATATGGCCATCAAAGGCAGCAGCAGAAAGCACAGCTGGGTTTCTGGGACACCACTGGATGTCAAAACACCACTGAGTACTGGTTGGCAGCTCATACAGGACCTGATTGAAAAGACATCACGTTACACCTCATAAAATTTTAGTGGCGCCACATATATTCATCACATGACTAAACTCTCACCTCAGCCGTGTTGGGGTTCCAGCACAGGATCCGGTTATCTTTCCCACAGCTCAGGAGCAGCTCTGGATCTGCTTCACTCCAGGCTATGGCTAAGACACCTCTGAAAGCACACATACAGACTGATGAGGATACAGAAAGACAGAGTGTCTGCTGATTAGCTGATGAAATGTTCATATCTACCTTGTGTGGCTCTCCAGCACTTTGAGAGGGGAGGTGGCAAAACGCAAGTCCCACATTTGGATGACGGGCATTCGGTCATCTTCAGACGCCAGAACCAACTGAGTGGCCACCTCCGGGTTCCAGGACAGACCAGAGCAATGCATCTAAAACACAACACAAACACGATCAACATCACATGCATCATGAACACTTACATGCAACACAGTATCAGACAGTAATAATGAGACAGGACTACAGCTGATGTCAAAAGTTTACATCCTTATTTCAGAATCTGCAAAATGTTACTTATTTTAACAAAATAAGAAGGATCATACAAAATGCATGTTATTTTTTTTTTCTTTAGTATGGACCTGAATAAGATATTTGACATAGAATACATTGACATAGTCCACAAGAGAAAATAATAGTTGAATTTATAAAAATGACCCTGTTCAAAAGTTTACATCCCCCTTGATTCTTAATACTGTGTTGTTACCATCTTTTCACACTGAGGACAACTGAGGGACTCATATGCAACTATTACAGAAGGTTCAAACACTCACTGATGCTCCAGAAGGAAAAACGATGCATTAAGAGCCAAGGGGGTGAAAACTTTTTGAATTTGAAGATCAGGGTAAATTTAACTTATGTCTTCTGGGAAACATTCTGTAGCTTCTGAAGGGCAATACTAAATGAAAAAAAATAGATATGATATTTAGACAAAATTAAAAAAAAAAACAAACAAACAAACAAACAAACAAAAAAAAAAATCTCCATTCCGTTCAAAAGTTTTCATCCCTGGCTGTTAATGCATCATGTTTCCTTCTGTAACATCAGTGAGTGTTTGAACCTTCTGAAATAGTTGCATATGAGTCCCTCAGTTGTCCTCAGTGTGAAAAGATGGATGTCAAAATCACACAGTGATTGTTGGAAAGGGTTCAAATGTGCTGAAAAACCAAAGAATTTGTGGGACCTGAAGGATTTTTCTGAAGAACAGCAGCAGTTTAACTGTTCAGGACAAACAAGGGACTCATGAACAACTATCACTAAACAAAAACAAAAAAAAGAAAAACAGCTGTGAATCATTCAGGAAACAACACAGTATTAAGAATCACATGTATGTAAACGTTTTATAAATTCAACTATTATTTTCTCTTGTGGACTATATGTATACATCTTTTATTTGATTATCTTATTCAGGTCAGTACTAAATAAACAAACGAAACGCAATTTGTATGATCCCTCTTATTTTGGTAAAATAATTAACATTTTGCAGATTCTGAAAGGGGGATGTGAACTTTTGACCTCAACTGTACTTCAATACACAAGCATACCCAGGCACTAATTAACTGTCAAGCAATTAAAATTTTTCATTTAATTAATTACACAGTGTGGTGATTAATTAATTAACTGCAAACTAATCATACAACACAAATTTTTATGTATTTCTTTTATGAATGTAAAATGCATTTTTTTATTCACACAATGAAAGTCAGTGGCAACCAAAATAGTTTGGTTATCATCAGTCTTCAAAATAAGTCATTGAGTCATTCATTCGTTCAGTTTGCTCAAACGGCTGATTCATTCAGGAATGAAGTAAAGTCTCTGTATGAATGGGCCATTAAAACACTGGTTCACCTGATTCATTCAGAAATGAATCACAGATGTGTGTTTCTCAGAGATGCATAAGTTCTGCTGTGGCTTCACAGGTCATATTTTTGTTGAAAATTGAGCTAAAATATTATGCTGCTTATCAACTGTATGAAATGTAAGATGACCTAAGCATTAAATGCATTAACACTTTTTAATTTGCTTAATAATATGATATTTTGTCATTAGTAAAGTATACCAAATTATTATGTATTAAAGTTAAATGTTGTTATTTGGAAAACATAGTAAAATCAAAGCAAAGATGAATAACTGCACAAACCCTATTGCTGTGATCGCTGACTTTGATGATCAGGTCGTTTTTTCTCAGATCCCAGACTGAAGCTTTTCCGCTGGGACTGGCCGAGGCCAGGATGTGCTGCACTTGTTTGTTCCACGCCACACAGCTGATGTCCTCTAGGGGCTAAAGGCAACAGCAAAGTCAAAACTAGACAAGAGTGATAGGCGGTTGTTTACTGTCTCAGGACAGGAGCACAGCCCCAAGTCGATCCCTTGATATATGGGCTCCTTTTTCAAATCTATGGGATTTTTGGACGGTTTTTCCATCCACCAGGCAAAAATCTGCTTAGAAAAGCAAATTTGCTCTCAGCCTTTCTCCTCCAGGGACCCCTATTGCTCACAATAATATTGAAAGTGGACAATATTCTTTTCTCTTTGATTTACAGAAACTAATATGCACACTGATTAAAATAAGAAACTAAAGCAATAATAATTAAAATGAAATACGTTTCAGAATTCCAGAAGTTTTAAGATCTTAATGTCCTTCAGTGATCTCATTATGAATTTATGTGACTTTTTCAGTCATTTGTGACTCTGGACAAAAAAATAAAGGATTTTTTACTCACAATATCTACCTGATAAAATAGTTTAGAGCTTGGCGTAACTGGAAAAACTTATATTCAATATAAAAATACCCATGACGTTTTAAAATTTCACAATTTTCCAGAGCCAATAATCACTTTTAAAATTAGGCTTAAATCTTGGTTTTCCAAGATGTGGTAACCTAGTTTTTTAAAAAAAAAAAAAAAAAAGTTGCTGGAAAGTGTGAATTTTACTAAGAAATATCCTGATTTTTAGTTACATTTTAGCTCATTTTAATGCATGTTTTATCCTATTTTTAATTATTTTAAGTCATCTTGTCCCCCATTTGGTTGCAACTGTGATAGTGATGCAAAGACAATGCATTTGCTGTTTATCAGAAAGGAAGAACAAAACTAGACCTCTTTCTTGAGTGCATATAAGATTTTACCTGTGTTTTGGGTCCTGGCGTCATTGGGGAGCTCAAGCTGTTCAAATCCCAAATGTAGATTTCTGACTCATTTCCCCCAGAGGCCACAAGGTTTGTCTTAAAAAAAAACAAAAAAAAAACAAATGTAATGTACACTGATTATAACTTCACTTACTCTCATGGAAAAATTGTAATTGTAATTCTTGATTTGGGTATTTACCTGAAACGAGTTGACGTCGAGAGCTCTAACTGGTCCTGTATGTTTCTCGCTCTGAGAAATGATCACTTCACTGTCTCCAGCAATGATTTTGGAGGCGTCATAGAGGATGATGTTGCCGTTCTCTCCTCCAGCGATGAGGAGACCCGATGGCAAACTCTGGTCTTCAATGCCATGTGGACCCCAGACTAGTTTGTGGTATCTAGAAACACAACAGAAAGGTTACCACTGGGGTTCAAAACGAACACTTAAGTACAAGATGAGAGCTAATGTAACAGAAAGCTAAAGAAAACATCTGCTTTGATGATGCCATAATAATCTGCCATGATGCATCATACTGTTGCTGAAAGAACAAAGCTCTGTTTTCTGATTTGGATGAGAGAACTGTCTGTAAATGACCAGCACATAATGTAAGCAAACGCAGTACCTGTGTGGAGAAGAAAAAGAACCACATGACTTCATGGCTAAAGAAGGATCAGCCAGATCCAATTCAAAGATCTCCAGTGATGCATTGGTGCTGAAGGTGGCATCGAGCTGCTGGGCCGACGTTCCTAGAAAAATAATCATTTTTCAGACAAATTAGACAAAACAGACCTCAGTCAGGGTGGCGCCATATTTAATATTTGACAGAAACGAAACAGTGGCTGTGAGGGAATAATGTACAGTGCGTTCAGTGGATTTAATTCAGTGAAAACAAAAACAAAAAAAATGTTTATAAAATCTCCGTAAAACTGTTTTGAAGTAAGTTGTTAAAGTGATTTTATAAAGTGTGTGCAACTGTAAAGACTAAGTCTGTCTCTCACAGCCTTGTTTTCATCCGTGTTAAATTCAGCACGACGTCTAACCTGACTAAGGTCTATAATTAGACTTTTCCCCCCCAGACTTTTGACCAATGACTTTTCTAGTTGCTTCTGATTACTGTTTTTACTCAAACTGATTCACTAATAAATCATATTAGACTGACTTGTGAACCAGTTTGACAAACTCATTTAAAAGAACTGACCACAAAAGCAATATCAGGAAAATTTTAAATAAAAAAAAAAAAAAAATACTCTTTACTAGTAATAACTCTGAAACCATTATACTTGATTAATTATTACTCATATTTTCATTATCATTTCTGACTGTTCATTAACTACTAATCTACTAAGCATTTCATGATATTGTAAAAACATGTCCATTCTCACTGCTTAGCCAGTGCAAGTGAAATTTCTCACATTAACTGTACTGTGCATTTGTCTGGATGATTGAATTCGCTGACTGATGGCAGTTACCTGCTGCAAGATAGATGGGGTGCTGCTGCGCTGGACTCCAGGCCTGGATGGCTGTTCGGTTAATTTCTTTTAGCTTCATCCTATGATTAAAAAAAAGATACATATGTTATGCATTGATATGCATAGACCACACTATGATTATTTTAATAAATGACACTTGTCATCAATGTCCAAACTATGTTTAGGTATGGCAATTAATAAAGTTTTGTTTAAGTTAGTACATTGTACATCTCAATCAATCTACCTATCCAATAATAATTCTTATGACAATAAACACAGGATATATTTAACACTAGTGCAACAGCAGCTGAGACTTTTCCAACAGAAATAATATTACGCTACTAACTAATTTAAGACATAATACCTACAGCTATACAGTTTGCAAGATGTTGCACAATTAATAATGTTGAGAATGAATTAGAATTTCATAATAAACATATAACACACATAAGAAGAGACCAGATGTTTACAACAGATATGTTTTAGCGACTGAAATGTGAAAAGTGTCCAGGTAGTGTCCATTTAAAACAGATAATAATGTAGCAGAGAGGCTAATGCAGCGATCTACAGAGGGATTTTCTTAGTTTCAAAAGTGTTTACCTTTTCTTGTCGCGCTTCCAGCGGTCACACACAGACTCATCCACGCACAAACACGAGCGTTAGAGTGAATAACAGAATAACTTTATGAAATCCGTGGGTTTGTGTGCTGCTGTGTGAGGTTTGTCCCGGCTGCAGATGGACACAATTCCACGTCCCCACTGCTGTCCATCAACGTGGCACAAGAAGCCCCGCCCACTGACGTGACGACTTCCGGCAGCAACTCCCTCCCCCCTCAGGCGACAAAATCCGGCGGAAGAGCGCTGTGTTGTGTAAGTGTGTGTTTTGGTTTTTGTGGCGCATGTGTGTGTTTGCTCTTTTCAGATCTCAGTTAGTGAGCTTTTATCAGCTTTGAATATCCGTTAGCGACTGTTTGTGTACGTAATATTTACTGCATGAAATCATATTGTCTGCGGACACATTATTTTCCTTTACAGTCAGTATTATGACAGTACTGTGGTACAATGATGCATCAAATGTTAATACCACAGTACTATTATTTACCACGGTTATTTAAACCATACTCGAGGTGCTTTACAGGTTACAATACGTGTCTGAACAAACAAGATAGTTTGTGTGGTAGCGCAGTGCAGAAGTGACAGAATACAAAGAACTAGAGCAAAAAACATTATTATATTGTGATAGTAAAGGTAGAAGTGAAATTGCTGTTAACTGATAAACAAAATGCTTTTTGCTTTTGTACTTTAGTGCATTTAAAAAGTGTTAAGTTTGCTAAAAAATAAACATTTGCTAAATGTTTACTCACCCCCAGGCCATCAAAGTTCTAGTTGAGTTTGTTTCTTCATCAAATTTGTAGAAATGTAGCATTCCAATCACTTGCTCACCATTGGGTCATCTGCAGTAAATGGGTGCCGTCAGAATGAGTGTTCAAGCAGCTGATAAAAACATCACGATAATCCACACGTCTCGAAAAGCTGCGTGTTTGCAATAAACAGATTTTAATGGTGGATTTGTTTCTAACAAACACTAGTTTAGAGCATTGATTCTCAACCATTCCATCTAAAGATGATCTTTATAAATAAATAAACTCATAAATGTGATGTTAATGTTGGACAACTTCAATTTTTTATATATATATATATTTTTGGGCTTTTGTGCCCTTAATGGACAAGACAGTAGAGGGTGACAGAAAAGTACTGGGCAGAGAGAGAGAGAGAGGGGAGCAGGATCGGCAAAGGTCCTCGAGGTGGGAATCGAACTCGGGTCGCCGCAAGCATGTGCGCTATATGTCGGTGCACTAACCACAAGGCTGTTGGTGCCAACAGAATTGTTAATGTTTTTGTTCAGCATTTTCATTACTAACAATGAATTAAAGTCATGTAAACAGAATTTAAGTTATTTTAATGACTTACTGAGGCCCCCTGCACATTTGCTGAGGGGCCCTACTAGTGGCCCCTGGTCCACTGGTTGAGAGAAAATACAGTCTCTGACTTTACAGAACATTGAAATGCATGAATTGTATTGTATCAAGCAATAAATAAATAATAAGATAAGAAAAACTAACATTTTAATTACATTTAATGTTATTTATTGTGTATATAATACTGTTATCAGCCAAGTAATCAGCTAACATTTAGCAGAATAATTTATCCAGTGGAAATCCAGTTTATGCAATATGGGAGAGCATTTGTTACTGCTGTAGACAATCCTTCTTGACAAATATGGAGACTATAGATACTTTCTGTATCAAAAGAGAATGTGTTATATTTGAAGATATTCATGAACAGTCTGTGAAATTTGTCTTTAGAATTTGACAGAATTGTGTAGTACTAGCATAACTTGACATTATTTGAATTTTGAGATATTTTCTTCTTGGTTGTGTACCATTTTTATGTCAAGTAAATATGAGTTCTTATATCTTCAGAAGCTAAAACAAAATTGTTTCTTCTTTCAGAGTACAAATCCTGGACCAGAGATTGTCAAACTACATCACTCTATCCACTGCTGATAGATGGAAAGTAGACTGTAGAGGTTGAGTCGGGTAGGAGGAGCCGGTGGGTACGTTGAGACACCTGGGCATCTGAGTATTGGTTTGTCACGTGACCAAACAATCTTGAAGTGCACATCATATCCTGCTGTCTGTAAATGAGAGAAACACTAGAAAAAAATTGGTAAGTGTGTTTTTATTTTAATTTTATTTATTTGTATTTCTTGGATTTATAATTTTTTATTTTATTATTTTTATTTTAGCAAATTTATTTAGCTCTAAAATCATATAGTGCAGTCCTGAGACCATATTTTGAAATATGTACAACAAAGTTGTTATAACTGAAAATTAATATATGAAGACACTTTTTCAATATGTGACCCCGGATCACAAAACCAGTCGTAAGGGTCTTTTTTTTTTTCAGAATTGAGATTTATACATCATATAAAAGCTGAATAAATAAGCATTTCATTGATGTACAGTTTGGACAATATTTGGTTGAGATACAACAATTTAAATCAGGAATCTGAGGTTGCAAAAAAATCAAAGTATTGAGAAAATCACCTTTAAAGTTCTTCAAATAATGTTCTTAACAATGTATATTACTAATCAAAAATTAAGTTTTCATCCATTTACAGTAGGAATTTTACAAAATATCTTTATGGAACATGATCTTTACTTAATTTCCTAATGATTTTTGCCATAAAAGAATCAATAATTTTGACCCATACAGTGTATTTTAAGCTATTGCTACAAATATACCCCAGTGACTTAAGACTGGTTTTGTGGTCCAGGGTCACATATGTGTAAGAAAATTGTATTAAATTTAATAATTGTGAAATAGAAGCATTTTCTATAGTGATTTTTTTTAATGCTTTGATAAACTCTTATGTTCACCAAGGCTGTATTTATTGGATAGAAAATACAGTAAAAACAGTAACATTGTGAAATAAATTTTATTGTAATATATTTTCAAATATTTTTTTTATATTTTTACAGTTGAGGTCAAAAGTTTACATACACCTTGAATCTGCAAAATGTTAATTATTTTACCAAAATAAAAGGAATCATACAAAATGCATGCTATTTTTTATTTAGTACTGACTGAATAAGATATTTCACATAAAAGATGTTCACATATAGTCCACAAGAGAAAATAATAGTTGAAGTTATAAAAATTACCCTGTTTAAAAGTTTACATACACTTGATTCTTAATACTGTGTAGTTTTTTTTGTTTAGTGATAGTTGTTCATGAGTTTCTTGTTTGTCCCGAACAGTTAAACTGCTGCTGTTCTTCAGAAAAGTCTTTCAGGTCCCACAAATTCTTTGTTTTTTTTGTATTTGAACCCTTTCCAACAATGACTGTATGATTTTGAGATCCATCTTTTCACACGGAGGGACTCAACTATTACAGAAGGTGCTCCAGAAGGAAAAACAATGCATGAAGAGCCGGGGGGGTGAAAACTTTTTGAAGGGTAAAGGTCAGGGTAAATTTAACTTATTTTGTCTTCTAGGAAACATGTAAGTATCTTCTGTAGCTTCTGAAGGGCAGCACTAAATGAAAAAAAAACATGATATCTAGGCAAAATAAGAAAAATGTGCACATCTTCATTTTGTTCAAAAGTTTTCACCCCCCGGCTCTTAATGAATTGTGTTTCCTTCTGGAGCATCAGTGAGCGTTTGAACCTTCTGTAATAGTTGCATATGAGTCCCTCAGTGTCCTCAGTGTGAAAAGATGGATCTCAGAATCATACCGTCTTTGCTGGAAAGGGTTCACATACACAAAAATGCTGAAAAAACTAAAACTAAAAAAGAATTTGTGGGACCTGAAGGATTTTTCTGAAGAACAGCATACCGTTTCAGGACAAACTGAACAACAAAAAAAACACAGCTGTGGATTATTCAGGTAACAATACAGTATTAAGAATCAAGCATATGTAAACTTTTGAACAGGGTCATTTTAATAAATGTAACTATTATTTTCTCTTGTGGACTATATGTAAACATCTTTTATGTGAAATGTCTTTTTCAGGTCAGTACTAAATAAAAAATAACATGCATTTTGCATGATCCCTCTTAATTTGGTAAACAACATTTTGCAGATTCTGCAAGGTGTATGTAAACTTTTGACCTGAACTGTAATTTATTGCTGTGATCAAAGCTGAATTTTCAGCATCATTACTCCAGTGTCACATGATCCTTCAGAGATCATTTTAATATGCTGATTTAATGCTCAAGAAACATTTCCGATTATTATCAATGTTGAAAACAGTTGTCCTGCTTCAAAAAACTGATACTTTTTAAAGAATTCTCTTTATAAAAAGTTCAAAAGCACAGTATAATGTAACAATATATATGTCTTCACTGTCACTTTTAAGCAATTTAATGTATCCTTGCTGTTGTCAAACATCACAGGAAAGCGATCATGCCTCGGAACTATATTCGTAAAACGGACTGGGGTTCAGTAACCTATGAGGAGCTGGAGAAAGCATTCGTTGAAGTCAAGCGTGGGAAATCTATCAGAACAGTGGCTAAAGAAAGAAAGATCGGCAGGTCCACCCTGCAGCGGTACATGAAGAAGGCAGAAGAAAAAAGAGAGAAAACCGTCGGGTACAGAGGAACGGCAGAAGCCAGGAGGATCTTGTCGGAGGAGTTAGAGGAGGAGCTTGCAGAAAACATTCGGATGCTGGCTGAACGCCTGCACGGCCTCACTCCAAAGAAATGCAGAGAAATCGCATTTGAATTTGCACAGAAGAACAACATTCCCGTCCCCAACAACTGGGGAGAGCAGAGGTTAGCAGGTAGGTTGTGTTGCGACACTGTGATTCAGTAATTCGACTGACAGCTCTTGTGTTGCTAACTTGAATTTTAATTCCCGTAGGTCGAGATTGGCTCAGTAGTTTCATCGCCCGCCACAATCTCTACAGCCACATAACTGAAGCCACATCTTTGGGAGGCCATGGACAGGTGAAAGAGCTACTGTAGCATATTTGACTGAATCAATAACTAAATTAGAAACAACTGTAGTGGAAATGCATTGGTGGGAGATTTAGAAACATATTTACGTGTGCTACAATTTGTCTGCATTTTCTAGGTCATCAGTTTCAGTCTCATCAACCAGGATGAAATCAAGCAAGAAATCAAAGAGGAGAGCGACGTTCCTGTCTCGATTCATCACACTTCAGAGGAGGAGAGCACTGAAATTTGTGATTCAGACCGAGAAATTTTAGATACTGACTTATTTCTGACATGATATTAAATGAAGCACAAAAAAAGACATTTTGGTGCTTACTTTAGGGGTGTTTTTAAGAAAATAAGTACTTTAAAATTGCTTTAAATGAGGTCACGCATTAAATTAGCATCATTATTCAAAATTCTGTTCATGCTGTTACTTATATAAATCATTCAGCTGTTTTCTTTCTCAAGATAATACAACAGAATTGTTTCATTTAAAATATGTATTCATATATGTATTTATTTATTTGTATATTCCCATAGCTTAACTACTAGAGCATGGCACTTCCGACGCCAAGGTTATGGATAAACCTTCAACCCAATATCGATCGTCTCTATTTCTTTAGATCTGTCTTATATCTAAATTGTACTGTACATAAAATTGTGTTAGAACATTAAATA
This sequence comes from Labeo rohita, assembly GCF_022985175.1. Taxonomy (NCBI): domain Eukaryota; kingdom Metazoa; phylum Chordata; class Actinopteri; order Cypriniformes; family Cyprinidae; genus Labeo; species Labeo rohita. Next base: position 22,921,254 of record NC_066878.1, read on the forward strand.
TGGTACGTTCAGAAAGTATTCAGACCTTTTATTTGGTCACAATTTACATATTTTTTTACATCAGTATACACTGTATATACACTCCATAACGACCGATCAAAAACCAAGTTTGTGACAACCTTTAAAATGTATATTAAAAAAAAAAACTGAACAACTTCTCTTTCTTGATCAGTAATGGTCTGGTCCAATTATGAAATTGGGTTGATGTTCTGTGATGTGACAGATCTAATAATCTAATAATCTTGATGTAATAACCATGGACTTCCCATGAAACACATCATCTTGATGCCAGTATATGTATCTGTACAATCCTAATACATGCCTCCATTTCAATGGTACCTTCACATATTCCAGTCACCAATGCTGTTTGCTCTATTGCACTCCCATACCATGACAGTCATTTCCACATTCCATCATCTTTTTGACTATCTGAGATGAGCTCTGGCCCAGAGAACCCCATGGCATCGCTGTATATAATTGATGTATAGCTTTCTGCTAGAGCACTGCGCATTTTGTAGGTCTCTCATATCTGAAACACCCATTTCAGGTCTTGCTGTCTCTAATGAGCTGATCAGTTGAATCAGGTGTGATAGATGAGGGAGACAGAAAATGTGCAGTGTTGGGGATGCTCACAGGACCTGTTTGAAAACCACTGTGCTAGAGTAACAGAAATTCAAGTTGCATTTATTGATGCAGCTGCAGAATGACAGCAGTTTTCTGAAGTACTCCTGAGCCCATGTGGCTATATTTAACACCACAGCATGGCGGTTTCTTATGCAATGCCATCTGAGGGCTCAGAGGTCATGCACATTCACCTGGGGTGTCTTGCCTTGCCCTTCAGACTGACATTTTTCTGGATTGCCTGAATCTTTTCATAATATTATTTTTGGTAGTTGGTGAAAGACCTAAATTCTTTGTGATTATCTATTAAGAAATTTGATTTTTTTTATTTGTTTTTTACTTTAGTCATGAAATCTGGCAAGGAGACATGATCCAACTTCACTTGCAGAGACTGAAATGCTCCTTTTATACATAATCATGATATCCTCACCTATTTCCATTTCACCTGCTTACTGTGAACTGTTTCAAAACAGTTTAATTAGGAAATTCTGAAACCTTTATTTTGCCTCTGTCCCAACTTTTTTGCAGTTTGTTGCAGCTATGAAAATTGAATCAATTTGGTTATATTTACAAAATAAAATTAAAAGTTGGCCACTGAAAATATTGGATTTTTTTTTCTTTGTACTTTAGTCAATTAAATAAAGGTTAAAGAGAGTGAACAGAAAACATATTCTTGCAGTTATGGCATTTCACAAAACGTCCCATTTTTTTCTGGAATTGGGGTTGTATTTCAAACTACATTTCACTAAATAAAACCAATAAAGTATTCTCTCAAATGCTTGTTTTGAATAATTAGTGGCGATGAAGAAGTATGCTACTACATTTAGTATATTTATACTACTAATGATGTTTATTGCTGTGGTCAAATTGCTACTTACAGTCATATAACTGGTACATAATTCATGATAAACTGTGCAGTTTTAATCATGAGTTTGCTTCTTCATGAGATTTGGAGAAATGTAGCATTACATCATTTGCTCACCAGTGGATCCTCTGCAGTGAATGGGTGCCGTCAGAATGAGAGTCCAAACAGCTGATAAAAACATCACAATAATCCACAAGTAATCCACACCACTCCAATACATCAATCATTAATCATTAATCAGTTTTTAACTTTTAAACCATTGTTTCTGGCTAAAACACAAGTCCTTTGTCTGTAACACTGCTTTATCAAGTAAAAAAGTTTTGCTCATATAAATCAGGAGAGAAATATGCACAGACTAAGCACTGTTTAAAAGCCAATACAGTCCAAAACACCTCTCAACAAATACGTGGGTGGATTTTGATGTGAAAGACAACAGGAGATTGACTTTTTTAATGGAGAAAGCATTATTACGAAGTCATACTTTGACCAGAAGCAAGAGTTTAAAGTTAAAATGCTTTAATTAAGGATTTGTTTCTTACAAAAGCACAGCTTTTGGCTTTTCAGGATGTTAATTGATGGACTGGAGTGGTGTGGATTACTTGTGGATTATTGTGATGTTGTTATCAGACATCAGACGATTACAAAGAATAGTTCGGACTGCCGAGAGGATTATTGGTGCTCCCCTGCCCACCATCCAAGAACTGTATTCATCCAGTGTGAGGAAAAGAGCTCAGAAAATCACTCTGGATCCCTCACATCCAAGTCATCATCTCTTTGAACTTTTACCATCTGGCTGGCGGTACAGAGCCCCAAACACCAGGACAACCAGGCACAAGAACAGTTTTTTCCCCCAGGCAATTCTCGTTATGAACAGTTAAATGTTCCCCCCATTGTGCAATAACTTTTATTTATTAGTTACCACCCCCATCCTAGCGCATCCCTGCATCTCTACCTCTTTCTATCCTATCCTATCCTATTCTATTCTGTTCTGTTCTATTCTATTCTATAGCACAACTGTACATACCACTTATTTATTTATTTCTCAATTTATTTTTCTATTTTTTGTCTATTTATATTTACATATGTGTATTTTATTCTCATCCTATGTTTATTGTCTGTATGTTGTTGCTGTCTCTGTGTACTGGAAGCTAATGACACTAAAACAAATTCCTAGTATGCGCAAGCATACTTGGCAATAAAAAAAGATTCTGATTCTGATCAGCTGTTTGGACTCTCATTCTGACGGCACCCATTCACTGCAGAAGATCCATTGGTGAGCAAGTGCCGCAGTGCTGGATTTCTCCAAATCTGATGAACTCATCTACATCTTGGATGACCTGAGAGTGAGTGCATTTTCAGTAAATGTTTCCTTTAGTGATTCATTGTGATAACTGGACAAATAGGAAAGTAAGGTCGCCTTCAACAGAACACCAGGGTTGGTTAATCTGTTGCATTGTTCTGTATTGACGCATAGGCGGCGCTGTTTCTTCGTTTTTTGTGTGGGAAGCGCACAGTGGGAGTGTTCCGTCTCATTCAAGGGGTTTCCTTCTCCAGCGCTGCTGTCATTTACAACAGGAAAAGACACAAAGGAAGATCACTGATGAAGGTGTAAAGCTTACCGCATGTCAGAGCTGGATGTGCGCTGGACTGCGTTCATTCCGCTGGAGGATCGTCTCATCGGATGTCTGGCGCAGGTGGATCATTTACCGCATTGATCAGCTGAGCCTCGAAAATCAGCATCAGCATCCGTCGGTAAGACAACTCTTCATATAAATCATTCATATCAATACAGCAGCTCACATTAATGAACTTCATGACACGTCTCAGTCAACTGTTTTATTAATAAGCACGAATAAGTCAAGAAACCACTTTTTCCCCTGCCAATAGATTTTTCTTTTTAATTATATGTTAGCCTAACTGGCTTCATGAGAGCAATGCAGCAGTTTTTTCAGAATCTTTGAAGGATTGTGGCTTTTTCTTTTACACTGTCGTAGACACATTACAAGGTGATATGTGAAGACATAACGTCAGTGCAGTTCTGTTATGTATCACCTACCAGATACCTGTTTTGTGGTATAGTATGCTGTACAGGCGAATGCCGGGAACATCGTGATCTATACTGTCACATCATGGCACAAGACCCAGCCTTACAGAAATGCTGTGCAAACTGTTGAATACCAGCACATTTTTAGGAAGTACTTTACATTCATTCTGTTTTGACTTGCCTTTATTAGCAAGGCAAAATCAGATGAGTCACTTACTGTCATGAAAATGGGAAAGTCTTTGCATTGCACTGCATACGCCCATGTCAAATGGAATTCATTAAATAATACTTCCCACTCTTTATTCTGATTGGATGTTCGTAAAATGCAAATCAGCGCACAATGCTGACTGAATATTTAGTATTAATGCGGAAAGTGTTGTTGCTTGGCAACTATAAACAGACAATAGTTAATATGAATTTGTTTAATTATTCATATGTGACCCTGGATCACAAAACCAGTCATAAGGGTTGGTTTTTTAAAATTGAGATCTTACCATTGACGTGTGGCTTGTTAAGATAGGACACTATTTGGCTGAGATACAACTGTTTAAAATCGTGAATCTTAGTGTGCAAAAAATAAAAATACTGAGAAAATCGTCTTTACAGTTGTCCACAGTTGCATATTACTAATCAAAAAGTAACTTTTTTTAGATTTGTGTTTGGCGTTTTTGTGCCTTTATTTAGATAGGACAGCGTAGGTAAGACAAGAAGCGAAGTGGAGGAGAGAGAAGGGGGGTGGGATCGGGAAGGATCCACGAGCCGGGATTCGAACTCGGGACGCCCGAAGCGCAGTAGCGCTATATGTCGGTGCGCTAACCACGAGGCTATTGGGGCCGACAGACAATTAAATTTTGATGTATTTATGGCAGGAAATTAGCAAAATATCTTCATGAAACATGATCTTTATTTAATGTCCTAATGATTTGTGGCATAAAAGAAAAATCGATCATTTTGACCCATACTGTGTTTGTTTGTCTATTGCTACAAATATATCTATGCTATGTATGAATGGTTTTGTGGTCCAGGGTGTCATATTACATTTATTTATGTGTTACTAATTATTAATTAAATGATTCATTGAGCATTGGTGTCTTTTATCATGTTGTGATTTATTTATTTATTTATTTTACAACACATAGCATTTTCTTTTTTATCTGAAGTATAGTCTATGACATACAGAATCTGTATTTTGTAAATACATGTCGTTGATCTTACTGTGAACAGTTTTTAACCTCATGGTTTTTTATCAAAATGTCATATCTTGATTTAACACTGAAACTGTAGACTTCTGTCTGAGAATTGAGTCTGGGTTTATAACAGAGAACTGCTACAAATGACTATGGGTAATTATGGTTAGGTAAAACTAAAACCAAAAGCATAAAAAAACCTAACTGAAAAAAAAAAAGTTAACTGAAATAAAATAAAATAATAAATAATGCACTTGTTTTATTTCAGCTAGCTGTCAAGGCAAATTCTCATTTTAATTTAGTTCAGCTTGAAGTACAAAAACTAAATAAACAAGAATGAATGAAGAAAATGACAAAAGAAGTATAAGACGTTTTATATAGAACATGTATTTAATATAAAAACACACAAGACAATTACTAAAATTAAAATTCAAGTGAAAACAGAAAATCTATAAATAAAATCTAATTAAAAATGTATTATAAATCATACTACACTTCTTCCTTAATGACATGTAACTACACCATCTGACTGAAAATACCGTCTTTCTCCATTGATGGCAGTTCAAAAATGTCTGTGTGTTGTGATAACATAATATTTTTTTTGCACACATTTAAATGTGATTTAAATTGCAGTCAGAGACAGGGTCGTTTCTGCACACTGCAGATCAAGATGTAGGTCAGGCCTGTCTGTCTGTGAGGCAGTTTGCAGAACAGAGAGAACTGAACTGTACAAAATCAAAATCATGCTGCTGCTACCTGATCCCCTCTAAAGCGGCACGCTTAGATTGCACTGTGCATACATATTCAAATTGTGGTATATGTTGATGTTTCAGACTGCAGATCTTTTTTTCAAAGATTACTTTTTGATTAAACAGCAATAATATAATGAATAGACAATGTTGCATTTAATAACTGAGATTTTATGATCTCACAAGCTGTTGGGAAGTTTTAATGGACTCTTATGAGAGTCAGTTTAGATAATATAACCACATGGTTCATTCATTAATGCAAAACTCTATTGATTAAGAGCTCAAATTATACACTGATGGACTGCTACAGTTTTAGTAAAAGTAAAAGTAGTAGTCTTGAATTAATAAAAATGAAAGAATTTGAAAACATCACCTCCAATAAAAAGATCACTACAACTTTGAAGAGAGGTCTTAATTTGGTCATTTGTACCATCATAACAGTCATTGACCACAACTGTCAATTTCTTCTGTGAAACTAAGTAACAAAATGTAACACTTTAAGTCAAGAATGCATTCTTTTAAAACCTTCAGGACCCTCCAAAAGTCTGCTGTTTAAAAAAGCAAAACAAAACAACATAAAACAACACAAAGCACAGAAAAGCAAAACAAATTGACATGAAACAACATGGAAAAGCAACGTACAACAACGTAAAGCAACACAAAGCAAGGCAACAAAATAAAAATAAAAAAACCAACACAAGGCACAGCAAAACAAAAGAACATAAAACAATACAAAGCAAAAGGAAGCAAAACAACATAAAACATCACACAGAAAAGCAAAACAAAATGACATGAAACAGCAAGGAAAACATAAAACAACAAAATAAAAATAAAACAACACAAAGCACAGCAAAACAAAATAACAAAACAATATAAAGCAAAGAAGAGAAAATCAAAACAATGTAAAACAACACATAGCAAAACAAAAAAACAAAACAGAAAAGCAAAACAAAATGACATGAAACAACATGGAAACGCAAACTAGAACAACATAAAGCAACACAGAGCAAGGCAGCAAAATAAAAATAAATAAAACAACACAAAGCGGAGCAAAACAAAAGAGCATAAAACAGTACAAAGCAAAGGAAAGCTAAACAAAACAATGTAAAACAGAGCAAAGAAACAACATGAAGCACAGGAAAACAAAACAACATTAAACAACACAAAACAAAGACAAACAAAACATAAAACACTTGACAAACATTTAAATGAGCCATTTTGCTGTGTTGGCTGAGCAAAAAATCAGTAAAAAATCAGTCAATTTTTTTTTATTTTTCCAGTCTGACCAAAGATTTTGTTGTTTTAGAGATTACATGCCTGTGACATGCCTCATGAAAAAATGTCATTAAATGTGTTTCACTTGCATTCAGTGAAGCATAAAGAATAAACAAATCTTTTTAAGAAACTATCCTGTCCTCTGGAACGAAGAAAAAGTGTAAAGCGCTGGATGCTTTTATTGCTAAAGAACATGACGCCTGGTCTGTTTCAATCTTCTGTACATCTACCAGTCAATCTGATAACAGCAGCTTCAGGCATGTTTGACAGCCGCTACATTTGCATTGCCTTTTCATCGTCCCTTTAAGTGTTTATTGTCAGAATCAGATCAGATCAGAATATAAAGTCACCATGTTTTTTGTAATCATCCCTTTGGTCACAGTGCAGTGGGGAGGCAGATATCATCTTTGCCCTGCGGCGTGACACGCGAGACATGCAGTCATGAAAGTAGTTTAGTCAGCAGACACTCATATCACAGCTGGGCAGAAAGAAAGGAAACGACCTTCATCTAAACACCTCAGTGAAACGTAGGTTGCAAAACAACACCTCACTGTTTAAAGCTTCAAGAAACTTTAAGACACTACTGACATGACACTACTGTCAGGATTTACTGAAAACACACAACTGCATATGCATTTATAGAAGTTCCCCTTTCAGATGCAAAAATTTGCAAAATCATGCAAAAACTATGTGACATGGCTGTGAGAGCTCATTTTCGCTGCTCTAGATTGTGTTAATCATTATGGAAATGATCCGGCTGCGTGTGTGGTCTTTAATTTCCTCATTGTCAGTAGATCAACCACAGAACAACCACTCCCATTGGGCTTTAATGGGATTGTGGTCTCATTGACCCTGTTTAGTAGCCTAAATCAAGTCCATAATCATACTGTTCAATCAGTATTGTAACATTATTGACGTTATGTTTATACTGTATAGCCAGAAGAGAACTGGATCCCCAGTGTAGCCTAAGGATGTTTTTTCTCCATTATCCAACATCAAATGGACTTTTTCATTTATTGCCACAGTCGTCTTTGGTTTTCACACCCGGGGACTAAAGATAAGTGATATGGCATGATTTTCTATCAACTTCTTGATGAAACTGCTTAGGGGTGAGTGATGTAACCACAATAATTTTAATCATAACAGTGATACACATCACCTAATAGTAATTTGGACTAAAAATGGGTCTGTCACTACACCAAAATGTATGAACCTTGAATGGTTGATCGTCTATATAATCGGAAATTGTAGACTATTGAGCACTATTAAACATTAAAGCACTATTAGCTTCATCTGCATTTTAGCTTATTACAGTATTTCAAGGAGAAGTCCACTTCCAAAATTCACTTAAAATACACTTCCAGATTCACATATAATATGCTCACCCCATTGTCATCCAAGATGTTCATGTGTTTCTTTCTTCAGTCATAAATAAATTATGCTTTTTGAGGAAAACATTTCAGGATTTTTCTCCATATAGTGGAGTTCTATGGTGCCCCGAGTTTGAACTTCCAAAATGTAGTTTTAATGCGGCTTCAAACGATCACAAAAGTGGTTGTAAATGATCCCAGCCGAGGAAGAAGGGTCTTATCTAGTGAAAAGACTGGTTATTTTCATTTAAAAAAAATACAATTTAAATGCTTTTTAATCTCAAACGCTCGTCTTGTCTTGCTCTCCATGAACTCAGTTAGGGTATGTCGAAAAACTCCAATAGTATTTTCTCCCTCAACTTCAAAATTCATTTCAAAATCATCCTACATCGCTGCAGAAGTACCGACACAGTCTTTGCAAAGTGAACATGCAAAGAAGATCAAACACCCTTAACAAAAAAGGTAAAACAGCGATATAGGACGATTTTGAAGTTGAGGGGGAACATGAGATGGGAGTTTTTCGACATACACTAACTGTCACGAACCGGAAAAAAAAACAGTCCTGGCAGAGTAAGACAAGACGAGCATTTGACATTAAAAAGTATTTACATACAAAAGTAAAAAGTATGAATTGTATTATTTTTATTAAAGTAACTGATCGTTTTACTAGATAAGACCCTTCTTCCTTGGGTGGGATCATTTGAAGCTGCATCTAAACTACATTTTGGAAGTTCAAAATCGGGGCACCATATCAGTCCATTATATGGAGAAAAATCCTGAAATGTTTTCCTTAAAAACATAATTACTTTACAACTGAAGAAAGAAAGACATGAACATCTTGGATGACAAGGGGGTGAGTACATTATATTGAATCTTTGTTTTGGAAGTGGACTTCTCCTTTAACTTAATATTACATTGTCTTGGCTTAACTTGAGACCTTTGTGAATAAGTCTTGACAAAACTCTTGTATTTAAAAGTTACTCCAGTCTTCAGTGTCACATGATCCTTCAGAAGTTATTCTAATATTCTGATTTGCTGCTCAAGAAATACTTATGAATGTTGTGTCATGCTGCTTATTATTTTTGTGGACATGCATATATCTTGTCACAAATATTTGGTGAATAGAAAGGTCAAACGAACTGAATTTATTTGAAATCTATTTATTTTTCTAACAATATAAATATTTTTATTGTCACTTTTGATAAATTTAATGTGTCCTTGCTTGATATTATTATTATGTTTTTGAGTGTCTATTTACACTAAGTGCAAATAGCACGCCTTGTTGGCAGAGGCTATTTACACTAACTCCGCTCACCAACGTGTGATTGGACTAGTCAACACTACAAGAAGAGACAAGTGTCAGACATCAGCTCCAGTGGCGTGGATAGTTAAGTATGTGTTGTAATCTTTTCGATGCGATCGACCCGGGTTTGAATCTGCCTTTTGGCAAACTCTTTTCTTTCTTTTCAAATCTCATATAATTTCAGAAAGGCATTTATTTTCAATAAAAATGAAGGAAATAATCAAAAAGTATTGGTGAAGGGAGGACTTATTGTCCCAGTAAGGCAGAATCCATTTAATAATTTGAATTAAAATTATAATTTACACTCAATACACTACTGAGTTGCAGATAATTGCTTCTATTTGCAATAATTGCATTTAAATTCTATTTTCACTTAGTGCAAATAGCTGCTGCTTTATTATTCTTTTCGGTAACACTTTATTTTAAGGACTAGTTCTTACTGTTAACTAGTTGCTTATTAGCATGCATATTACTAACATATTGGCAGTTCATTAGTACTTATAAAGCACATATTAATGCCTTATTCCGCATGAGAATATTTTAGATCTCTTAATCCACTCCATACCCAAACTTAACTACCCTACTAATTAATAGACCAATTCGGTGTTTACAAATAGCGATGATGTTTTTGTGGGTGGAGCCTATCTGGTGGCAGAAAATGACTGTTTTAATGTAGCTGTGGAATAAAAGAATAAAAAAAGGTAATTTTGAGTTTATATTTCGAAATTCGGACTTTTTTCTCACAATTCCAAGACTATATCTCACAATTCTAAGAAAAATCAACTTCTTGATAGAGAATGAACTTCTTCATTCTCTCTTTTCCGAATCATGAGTTTATGAGTCCCACACTTATGGCTTTTTTTCCTCAGAATTTATAAACTCGAGTTAAATCGAGTTATAAAGTCCGAACTAGGAGATATAAACTTGCATATGTGAGATAAAACAGGTAAATGTTATTTAAAATGTAATAGTTTAAATAGTACTTCATGCTGTAACTGTTGGACTAATGCAATGTGTCCCCTTTGAACCGCATATGTGAATATTATGTAGACTTATTGTTTAAATCAAACTTGTTCTTTAAAAGTAGCATAATCATAGCAGGTTTTACCCATTAGTCTGTCTGTTTAAACGTCTGCATTTAGTTTCAAATGGTATTTTTGAAGACAGTATCCAATACAATGATTTGCATTCTGATTCTGACATCCAAAGGCACTGCAATGCATTTTTTCTTTTATTGCATGATTTTTCCTGTTTCCCTCCACTCATTACCAGTGTTTTTTTGCCACCACAATGTGCTGCAAGCGCAAGTGACGTAACATTGACGCCTACTCCAAATTTGTCCATAAGCTGCAAATTAGGGAGTTTACTGAGGCAAAAGTCATAGTTTGTAGTTAGTTAATCGTGAGAATTGTTCCCTAAACTAAAATGTGACTTTTTTTTTGTTTTAAATCTTATTGATCACAAACTCTTGAATGGGAATGGGACATCAATGCCCTGGCAAACAGTACAAAATATTTTACAACTATTAACTGAAACCTGCTCTTCATAATTTTTTAGTAAGTGGGCTTTTGCCTGTTTCATTGCACTGCCTTGCTCTGTTCTTATCTCTTCAGTCATCTGAGATTTATGAGTTACAGCAAAGCTCTTGTGGAGATAAGTGAAGAAGTGCTTTCAAATGCTTTTTTATGCTTTTCTTCTTGCCTGCATCTGCACAAGGGCAGCTCTGATATCTCGGACAGCTTCAGCTTCAAGTTGTTGATGAAGTGTTGCTTTTGTGATTATTTGGATCTTGATTGCACTAGCAGGATTTAGTTGACAAATGCCAACAGCTTGGATTAAATCCACAGACAAATCCTGGTGGAACTTTAGTGAACCCAAGACCAGTTAACAAATTAGTCAGTGTATTAGGCTGAAAGCCACTCAGTTTGTACCTGTTGGTTAAGTGTTAGTAGAATTTCATCCACGGTTCTGTCATTATTTATTTACCTCCACAATAAAACAAAGTGAAGTTTTTCTTGATTTTTTTTCAAGTGGAATGTTTAAAAGAATCTATTTATATAAAAATCATAAAAGTTCTCAATTTGTGTTCTACAAACTATGGGAACACAGGTTGATAGAATGACATAAATAACTGTAAGCTTTTATAAGAGCATTGTACTTTTTCACTCTAGCTCTTCATCATATGATCCAAGAGCAAACCAAATAATCTTTATTTGGTGCTAAGCACAGAAATCTGGTCAAGTACTGAGTGATTGCACCATTGTTGTTCAGGACAAAACAAGAGTGTATTCTTGGATTGTTTTAATACCAAGACTGTGAAATCGCATTTTTCCGCTCAAACCGTTGCATTTCGGTGTGAGTTACAGCACACCGTTAAGATGCGTGTTTGTAGTCAACGTTGCAGAATGCTCAGGAACGTCCTAATCTAATCTAGCCTCCATATGTTTCTCTTTAAGGGATCCTCCCATGCTTAAGACCTCTTGACTGTGCGATGGTCAGAAATTCCTTGCATAATTGTATCTTGGCACCTGTCCCTGAGTGTTTGTGGCATTGCAGCTTTAATTCAGTTTTGGCCTTTGCAGAACAACCAAACATACTTTCATTCATTAAGTTATAGAGAGTCTTGCAGTGATTGAATTGATGTAAATTATATTAAACAATGTGGGATATTCGGTGGTTGTTTTCTAAAAGCAAGCATCACTGCAGCATGAAAAACATGCCTCTACATTGCATTTTGAGAAGTGTTTTGACAAAAACACCAACAGCTTTTTTTTTTTTCCTTTTTCACACAAATTATGATTACAGAGCAGATTATGAATTAATAAAGACTTATTTTTTAAAGGTTTCTTGCACAAGACTATGTTATGACCTGAAAACACTTTTATCACAATGCATGATTTGTAAACGAATACGTTTTGATGTTTCCATCACATAAACAGTCTTATCTAAAAAAGTAAAATTGCTGGGTAGCACACCTGGTACGCCATTGAGTTTGTGAGGCAGGGCGCTCAGGTACACGTTTCGTGAAAAACCAGTTGCAATAAAAGAGCTTAAAGACTTGTACAAGCAAGATAAAATGGCATGGTTGCTTCAGGAAAGACGACAGAATTTTTAAAGACAGAATTAAACTTGCAGTGCCACTCACCAGACATTTTATCTCCAAATTTTCCAAAATACATACAACAAATAACATTATTAAATGTTGCCTGATGCATATTATATTATGTTTTGGATAAAACTGAACATGCTTTTAGTGCAACCCAATGGAAATTTCGAAACATACAAGAAACAGCATAAAATCATTTTGCTGTAATGTCGCCACATGCACTTTTTCCACATATATTTCTTGTGCAATACTATGTTATGACCTCAAAACACTTTTATCACAGTGCGTGATTTGTAAATGAATACATTTTCAGCTCCGTACATATGGCTTATCTAAAAAAGTAAAATTGCTTGGTAGCGCACCTAGTACGGCATTGAGTTTGTGATGCAAGGCACTTGGAAACGAGTCTTGTGAAACATGAGTTGTGCTAAAATAACTTGTAGAAGCAAGATAAAATGCCATGGTTGCTTCAGGAAATCTGTTTTTATCAGATGTTTGCCTTTGTTATGAGATTTTTAATACAGCATTAAACCTCTAAAATACACAGAACAAATAGCATTAAATTTTGCCTGATTCATATTAAAATATGTTTTGTATAAAACTGAACATGCTTTTAGTGCAACCCAGTGGAAATTTTGAAACATACAAGAAGCAGCATAAAATCATTTTGCTGAAATGTCGCCACAGGCACGTTTTTTGTTAGAGGAAGTACCTGAGACTCATCTACAGACCAAAAGTACCAAAGAAACTAAGAGCTCTTTTCACATTAGTAGGTAACCATAGAGCAACAACAGCACAATAAACTTGCTGTGTGAAGATGCATCAAGCAATATCAAATGAGATTCAAGAACTGTGGCAGATTTCAATTTTGGGGAAACCATAAGTGAATGTGAACTGAACCTGAAGTTTTTTTCCACATATACATTTCTTGCACAATACTATGTTATGTTATGTTATGTTATGTATCTAAAAAAGTAAAATTGCTTAGTAGCACACCTGGTACGCTAATGAGTTTGTGATGCAGGGCGCTCAGGTACACGTTTCGTGAAACACGAGTTGCGATAAAAGAGCTTAAAGACTTGTACAAGCAAGATGAAATACCATGGTTGCTTCAGGAAATCTGTTTTTATCACATTTGCTTTTGTTATGAGAATTGTGAAGACAGAATTAAACTTGCAGTACCACTCACCAGACATGATCTCATTTTAAGACTTGTAGAAGCAAGGTAAAATGGCATGGTTTTGTTTTGTTTTGTTTTATCACGTTGCTTTTGTTATGAGATTTTCAATACAGCATTTAACTTATAGTGCCACTCACCAGACATTTCATTTCCAAACTTCTAAAATGCATACAACATATAACATCATTGAATTTTGCCTGATTCATATTATATTATGTTTTGGATAAAACTGAACATGCTTTTAGTACAACCCAATGGAAATTTTGAAACATACAAGAAGCAGCATAAAATCATTTTGCTGAAATGTTGCCACCAGCACGTTTTTTGTTAGAGGAGGTACCTGAGACTCATCTACAGACCAAAAGTACCAAAGAAACTAAGAGATCTTTTCACATTAGTAAGTAATCATAGAGCAACAACAGCACTTGCTGTGTGAAGATGCATCAAGCAATATTAATTCAGATTCAAGAACTGTGGCAGATTTCATTTTAGGGGAAACCAAAAGTCAATGTGAACTAAACCTAAAGTCTTTTTTCACATATATATTTCTTGCACAATACTATGTTATGACCTCAAAACGCTTTTATCACAGTGCATAATTTGTAAACGAATACATTTTGACGTCTCCATCACATAACCAGCTCCATACGTATGACTTATCTTAAAAAGTAAAATTGCTCGGTAGCGCACCTGGTACGCCATTGAGTTTTTGATGCAAGGTGTTCGGATACGAGTCTTTTAAACATGAGTTGCGCTTAAAGAACTTGTCTTGTAGAAGCAAGATAAAATAGCATGGTTGCTTCAGGAAATCTGTTTTTATCTTATGTTTTGCTTTTTAAGATTTTCAATACAGCATTAAACTTATAGTGCCACTCACCAGACATTTCATTTCTGAACAACAAATAACATTACTAAATGTTGCCTGGTTCATCTTATATTATATTGTTTTTTGGATAAAACTGAACATGCTTTTAGTGCAACCCATTGGAAATTTCAAAACATTTTTGCTGAAATGTCGCCATGGACACATTTTTTTTGTTAGAGGAGACTCATCTACGGACCAAAAATATCATAGACACTAATGGCTCTTTTCACATTAGTAAGTAACCATAGAGCAACAACTGCACAATAAACTTGCTGTGTGAAGATACATCAAGCAATATAAAATGAGATTGAAGAACTGTGGCAGATTTCATTTTTGGGGAAACCATAAGTGAATGTGAACTGAACCTGAGGCTTTTTTCCACATAATGTCTCTTCTGCAGCTGAGCAGCTCTGTAAAGCATATCACTGATGTTATTTCAATCACTTTCATGAAGTTCAGATATTTCCTCCTGTTCATTACAAACACATGATGTGTGTGCGTTTTACATTAGCTCCAGACAGAGTTTGTGGACTAAAAGTGGTTCAGACACTGGCGTCTAGAGACCCACACTTGTCACTTTGACAATTATGAATTTGCAACTTGTCAAACAAATGAGTTAAAAGTTTACAGTATTTTGCCAATTTGGTCTATGTGCACTGTACTTGAAGTACAATGAGTCACTGTGTCACTATTTTGAAGAAAAAGTCAAAATAGTAGTTCAAAGTTTATACTAAAGTCAAATAAACAGTGAGGTAAATAATAACAGGATTCTAATTTTTTTGGTGAACTAGATCTTTAAGTTGGACTTTCATTGAGAGTATCAGAACAGGGTTGTCTTTCATTCAGAACTGAATTGAGAATACTTCCAAATTCATTTACTGAGTTTTGTAATTAGGGCCAGAGCACCGGTGCACTGTAAGTTCAGTCAACTCAAATAAGTTTAGTCAACTTGAAATGTTAAGTTGTACTAAGTGATATTTGAGTTCATTCAACTTAAAATTTTTAAGGCAGCTGGGTAACAAGCCCAGCTTTTAAGTTTAACAAACCAATTTTTTTGTTTAGTCAACTCAAATATCTAAGTTGTCACTTAGTACAATTTAACATTTCAAGTTGACTAAACTTATTTGAGTTGACTGAACTTTAAATTTTAAGGCAGCAGGGTAACAAATTATTTTAAGTTGGCTCAACAAATTGTTTTCTTCTCCAAAATTAAATTTTTAAACATGCTCAAAAACTCAAAAATATGGGTTTAAGAAGTGGGTGTGGCAAAAATGGCTCAATAGTGCCACCTATAAAATTTCTAAGAAATACCCCTTGAGCTACATTTCACATACATGTATGAAATTCGGTGGACACATGTAACACACCAACACCTACCAAAAAGTCCCGGTACAAAATCCGAAACCCAACAGGAAGTCTGTTATTTTGAATTTTCTCTGCAAGTTTTGTGCCGTTTTTCCCATTTTCAGGCATTGTATTGTAACAAACTCCTCCTAGAGATTTAAACATATCAACACCAGATTTGTTCAGTGTAATCTAACAAACTTTGTGACGTTAAATTGTGAAGATCTTAAGTTTTCGCTGAAGGGCGTGTACGTGGTGGCCTGACAAACTTTGATGTTTTGCCATGAAACAGGAAGTTGTTAGAATTCAGGCATACAATGTCAGATCTGCACCAAAATTCACATGTTTGATGAGAGTCTTGTCCTGAACACATGCCCATGCCTATATTTATAGTAATAGCGCCACCTGCTGACAACAGGAAGTGGAATATTTTATTCTCTAACGAACTCATCTAGAGATTTAATGACATCAACATTATATTTGGTCAGTCTAATCTAAAGGCCTTTGTGATGTGAAAAAAGATCTTGAGTTTTCATTAAAGGGCGTGTCTGTGGCAGCCTGACAAAGTTTGATGTTTCACCAGGTAAAAGGAAGTTGTAATAACTCAGCCATTCAGTGTCTGATCTACCCCAAACTTAAGAGTCCTGGCCTGAACACATCTAAAGGCTGATATTCTGTTACAATCATAGCGCCACCTGCTGGCAACAGGAAATGACTTGTTTTACACTAACTTGCAATGCAATGTCCAATCTGCACTACACTTCACATTTGGTAAGAGTTCTGGCCTGAACACATCTAAAGGCCAAAATTCAGTGATAATCATAGCGCCACCTGGTGGCAACAGGATATGTCATGTTTTACGCTAACTCAAACATACCAACTTACCAACATACCAATCTGCGCCAAACTTCATGGCTTGAAAACATCTACATGCCAATATTCAGTCATAGCGCCACCGGCTGGCAGCAGGAATTTTGGCACATATAAATGACTTTGACATATTCCTCCTATATTTACCACTTTAAATGCATATTGCTCACCATTTGCTGTTTTCCTAAAGCCACCTGGTGGTGGTGAGCCCATGTGTGAGGGCCCTTTCAACGCTTAATTATTATTTTTATTTTAAAAACTCTTGGTGTTCAAATCTTAAATTCTAAATTTTGTCCATTCCTGTCAGGCAGAAAGGAAGAAAGTCAGTCAATGTGACTAGAGAGGTGATCTTTGATGTAATTTGATTCAGAAAGTCACAATCTATCTAATGTATTTCCTACGTTCTCAGCAACAGTGTAGGAACACAAAGACAGGGCGGGTCTGGCTTACTAAAAATGCCTGCTTTGAGATGCCAACAGAAGTAGCATAAGCAAGTATAGTACCCGAATATCAGGAGCAGCTCAGTGTCTTTGGCTCTTTGTAGATGAATCAGAGGGACTGTCTGAAACCATGTCATTGTCAATCAGCGTGCATCCTGTTTTCAGTTGCTGTGCGCGAGAACGATCAACTTTTATGCATGTGATGATGTGTCCCGTGAGCTTGTGACACATGGGTGGTTTCTTAAAGCTCATTCTGGGATTTTGTACTTGGCCATTAAATTTATCTGAAGTGATCTGCACCTCCATACTTTTCAGTAACTAGAAATGTAAATAATTAATTTTAAAAAATGGGAGCAAATACTAAAACCGTTTCTATGTTTGTGGTCAGAGCTGTGCTAGACAAAAGTGAAGTGAACCTGCAATAGAGACTGAAACTGATACTGCAGTTTCGGTCTGTCTCGTGGACATGTTGGATCTCTGTCAATCACGAGCAAGTTATGATGCATTGCAATGTGATAAAGTGCATGTCATTTTGTTATATCATAAGGTAGTTTCTGAAACCAAGTTGTAGTGTGAAATGATGATGATTTAAGATGTTTTATAACGTCCTAAATATATAGTACACTAATAACCTTTTCTCAGGACATTAAGTGTAATTACTAAAAATAAGAAGAAAAGCTACTTCCCTGATAGCTCTGGAGGGTATAATGGTTAGAAGGAATGTAAGATATTTCTCCACAAGCCAAAAATGGCAAATTGTGCCTAGGCAGACAGTGATGGCTTTATTAAGCAACTGGTCAATCGTCAGTAGTATCTGGGTCATTGCCTTAAGGAGAGATGAGACATTGATATTGCCTTTGCCAGCTGGCTGTAATGGCAGTATAAGGCAGGCTTTGTTAACACTTTCTTTGCGAAGGGAAATGAACCCTCTACCAGTGGTGCAGACATATCGTGCCAGACTTGGTGACATTTGTGGTCAAACACATCCTTTCTTGCACACTGCAAGGTGTAGCACTCTGCATCGGATATCTCAAGTCAGATAGTTGCATTGATCTTAAAACAACATCATCTCTCTAGTATAATAAAAATAAAATGTGCATTTTCACCTCAACTATATGCACTATATGTGACCACCAAGGTCATGGTTGAAAACCAAGGGAATTCATTCATCGAATGCAAGGTTTACAACTTTGCCCAATGCATAAATGTATTAATTAATTAATAGTATATTAATATTAATTTATATAATTAGTATTAACATGCAAATCTACTGCCAGAGCCTTAAAGGGGAAGCACTGCTTTGTTATGCTGCATGAAAGGAATGGAAAAAATCATGGTCATGCAAATCTTAATGACTGGAAATCTCATGTGACTGGGAGAGTTAAGATAAGAAACCATGTTTGTTTGAAAGGTTTTCTAAAACTTGAAGTGGACCAGCTAATGGGTCTTCAGAGGTCTGTAACTATGTAGTCTTGTGATCTGGATCTCAAAAGGAGGTCTACTGGATACTGAGGAAGAGCATGATGTCATAAGAATGTGCCGCTGGCACTGTGCAGAGAAACATTCGTAAATACAGTATCTCACAAAAGTGAGTAAACCCCTCACATTTCAGCAACGTTTTTAGTATGTCTTCTTAAGGAACCATACTATAGAAATCAAACTTAGTAGTCAATGTGCAGCTTGTATAGCAGTGTATATTTACTGTCCCCTGAAAATAACTCAACATACAGCCATTATTGTCAAAATAGCTGGCAACAGAAATGAGTACACCCTAAGTGATAAAAGCATTATGTCATTTAACCACGCAAAGCCACATGTCCTATTAATAAAGTTCATGTTTTTGTCTGCTTGACAGGACCATACAAAGTTGTGTATCTTGTATTAGAGCAGTTAAAATTTGGTGCTTTAAGTACAGTTTTCTCATACTGACCACTGGATGTTCAACAAGGCACCTCATGGCAAAGAACTCTGAAGATTTGATAATTAGAATTGTTGCTCTCCACAGAGATGGCCTAGGCTATAAAAGGGTTACAGGACTGTGGCCAGGGTCATACAGAGGTTTTCCAAGACGGGTTGAGAAAATTGTATCTCTCCTACAGTCAAGCATGGTGGTGGTAGCATCATGGTCTGGGGTTCATTGATGGAAACATGGATTCCATTATGTACTGTACATTTCTGAAGCAGAACATGATGCCTTCCCTTCAGAAACTGGGCCGAACGGCAGTTTTCCAACATGATAATGACCCCAAACACACCACCAAGATGACAGTTGCCTTGCTGAGGAAGGTGCAGGTGAAAGCGATCTGACCTGAACCCTGTTGAGCACCTATGGGGCATCCTCAAGCGGCACTATGTGTCTAACATCCAGCAGCTCCATGATGTCAGTATAGAGGATTTGAAGAGGATCCCAGCAACAACCTGTGCAGCTGTGGTGAATTCCATGCCCAGGATGATTAAGGCAGTGCTAGATAACAGTGGTGCTAGCACAAAATATTGACACTTTGGACACAGTTTTGGCAAATTCACTTAGGGTGTACTCACTTTTGTTGCCAGCTGTTTTGACAATAATGGCTGTATGTTGAGTTATTTTCAGGGAACAGTAAATATACACTGCTATACAAGCTGCACATTGACTACTCTAAAATATATCCAAGTTTCATTTCTATGGTATTGTCCCTTGAGAAGATACTAAAATGATTGCTGAAATGTGAGGGGTGTACTCACTTTTGTGAGATACTGTGTTTCAACAGTGTTATTATGAAATCATACCTATGTCCCAGGTTCTTATGTGTAAATAAGGGAGGCATACAAAATGTGCAGATCTATGCATCCCAAGAAACAGAGTTAAGGACCACTGATAGACTCATGTGACTGAAAGGATGACGTGACTGAGAATGTGTATTTATTCAGGGATCTCAGGAGGCTCGCACCAATGTGTTCCCATTGAGTTCATCCAATCATGTAACAAAATAAATGCAACAAAGCAGTGCCTAATCTGGTATACAAATCAGTTCAACAAGACTTCTGAAACGATGGTCATCAGCAGGCAAGATGAAATTTTTGCAAGTTTACAAGTCAAGATTCAAGTGCTTTCAGGAGGCTGCACCATTTCCACCAATCTTTTATTAGTTTTGAGCTACTTTTTTGCTACCCAGGCTAATTGGAAATACACGGCTCTACCCACATTTCTGCATAACGTACAAATACGTACAAATCTACTGCAGTGTCCAGTTGAAATGAACACTAGAGGCAATAAAACTTGGACAACTTTTATTGCTTTTCACTTGCATTAGTGCAAATTAACCCAAAGGGTAGGTGCTATGACCAAAATGTTATGTTGCCTGGTAGGAATCATTTTATATCAGAGTACAATGTGTGTACAAAAGTTTGAGGTAGGTAAAATTTTAAGTATTTTTGAAAGAAGTATCTTAGGCTCACCAAGGCTGCATCTTTTTGTTTAAAACTGCAGTTAAAACAGTAAATTTGTGCATGTATTATAATTATAATTGAAAACAGTTAATCGTTTTTTGAAAACTGAGTTTAAAGTTCTGCATAACGTACAAATATGTACAAATCGCTGCAGTGTCCAGTTAAAATGAACACTAGAGGCAATAAAACTTGGACAACTTTTATTCCTTTTCAAACAAAGTATGATTTACAGGGCAGTTTCGATTAAGAAAGCCATTCACACAATTCCCTGCACAATATTATGTAATAATGACTTCAAACAATTTTAAGATGCTCAGAAATTTGAAAAACTTTTTCATTTTAGTGTCATAAATACAGAGGCACATTCATTTCACTTTCAAAAAATGTAAAAGATCCTTTACAGTGCAAAAGTAAAGTAGTGCATTGCTTTCCATAAAAACTAGCTAAGTAATGCAATCAGTTACTTGTTTTTCATGGAGTAATGCGATATTGTAATGCATTACTTTTAAAAGTGGAGCAGAGTTTATCAGAGTTTTATATACTCTGAATATGAATTCTCCAGCCCATCCAGATACACTATACTTCAAACTACAGCTCTACTGTTTATTGATTACTTTCAGTAAGACTTTGCATACATATGATTCAGAATATTAGAGCCAGATTCATTTTGACTGAGCAAAATTCTGAATGAATTCCAGTTTTACAGTCAAGTGGATTTAGTGAATCAAAGTCCCTGAGAAAGAGCTGAGTAAAAATGGAGCCGGTACTTATACCGAGTCAGAGCAGGGGGTGAAAGAACAAGGTAGCTTTTTTCCCGTGTCAGATATTTAGAAGTAATCTCTGAATGGAGTGAATGTAAAGAAAAGAGACTGCTCAGGCTGCATTTGGCAGCATTGGCAAAAAAGGGCTGAAGCGTGTGCAGATGGCCAGTGGGTTTGTGGGTCTGTATAATCAAACACTGTACTGTCACAGAGTTTCCCTTTAGTATAAATGAACATACACTGTCTTATTGAGGTAGTACTGCACCCATATAAACACTTAACAGAGACATCCTATGTCCACAAACTGTCCTGGAATAGAAAGTTTTTAACAAATCAAGACTGTTTGCTAGAATATATATTTCTAATATGTATATTACATGCAAGTTATTTGGAACAGAGTTGGAAGTGCACTTCTGTGTAGATAAATGTGATGGTTTGAGGAATGCCTTCTTTTTTGTTTACTGACGTTACGGAAATCGCAAACAAACTGCTGATGGCTGGAATTTCCTGTTAAAATCAAACCTGACAGCTTTGAATTGGAATTATTTTAGGCGTTATATTCAGTGGATGTTATACAGTCATTTAACAGGAATCAGGTATTTTGCATGAGGGGGAAAAAAGTTGCCGAAGCAGATTTCACCCCTGTTCAAGTTAGTCACGTGAATTCACTGCATTGAGTAACAGAAAGCGTCTGGAAAGTGACTTCCGTGTGAGAAATGCTTCATGCATCGCTGAACTATTGACAATAGACAAGGGACTTTTTTTGTGCATGAAATTTCACACAAATGTGACTACACCTTCTGACGAGAAAAATCTTCTGTAATGTACATTTAATATTAAATAACAGCAAATTTTTTATTTCACATAAAAGATGTTCACATATAGTCCACAAGAGAAAATAATAGTTGAATTTATAAAAATGACCCTGTTCAAAAGTTTGATTCTGTAATACCGTGTTGTTCCTGAATGATCCACAGCTGTGTTTTTTTGTTTAGTGATAGTTGTTCATGAGTCCCTTGTTTGTCCTGAACAGTTAAACTGCTGCTGTTCTTCACAAAAATCCTTCAGGTCCCACAAATTATTTGGTTTTTCAGCATTTTTGTTTATTTTAACCCTTTCCAACAATGACTCTATGATTTTGAGATCTTTTTCACGCTGAGGTCAACTGAGGGACTCACTGATGCTCCAGAAGGAAACACAATGCATTAAGAGACGGGGGTGAAACTTTTTGAATTTGAAGATCAGGTAAATGTGTCTTCTGGGAAACATGAAAGTATCTTCTGTAGCTTCTGAATGGCAGTGCTAAATTAAAAAAAATATATATTATATTTAGGCAAAATAAGAAAAAAATCTTCATTCTGTTTTCACCCCTGGTTCTTAATACATTGTTTTTTTCCTTCTGGAGCATCAGTGAGTGTTTGAACCTTCTGAAATAGTTGCATATGAGTCCCTCAGTGTGAAAAGATGGATCTCAAAATCACACAGTCATTGTTGGAAAGAGTTCAAATACACAGAAATGCTGAAAAAACAAAGAATTTGTGGGACCTGAAGGATTTTTGTGAAGAACAGCAGCAGTTTAACTGTTCAAGACAAACAAGGGACTCATGAACAACTATCAAAAAACAAAACAAAACATCATTCAGTTAACAACACAGTATTAAGAATCAAGGGGATGTAAATTTTGAACGGGGTCATTTTTATGAATAATTTATTTATAAATAATGTATTTATGTTATTTTCTCTTGTGGACTATAAGTAAACATCTTTTATGTGAAATATCATATTCAGGTCAGTGCTAAATAAACAATAACATGCATTTTGTATGATCCTTCTTATTTTGGTAAAATAATTAACATTTTGCAGATTCTTGCAAAGTGTATGGAAACTTTTGACCTCAACTGTATATTTGATTGCCAGGAAATTGCCAAAATAAAAGCTATATGGTTTAACAATTAAGAAAAGGATTAAACTAAAAAATAAATTAAGAAACTAGAATGTGAATATTGATATTGTAGTTTGACAGTGCTATAAAATATGTGTTCTTTATTTTTATTAAATACAGTTTTTTAGCTGTTTTGTAGTGGTGTATTTTCTAAATCAATTGGTTTTTAGCAGATTTTAACAGGTTTTAGCATTTTTAACTGTATTTCACTAAATAAAGAGATGTTTTAGCTGGTTTAAGAGATTTTTTAAAAAACTGGTTTTAGGATGTTTTTTAGCTGTTTTTTGTTTGTTTGTTTGTTTGTTTGTTTAATCAGCTGGTTTTATTTATTTATTTTTATTTTTTTATTTTTTTGCTAAATGTAGTGGTTTTAGCTGTTTTATTTTTTAGCTTTTATTTTCTTTCTTTTTTTCCCTAAATGAACTTTTTCCCTAATTCAGCTGGTTTTAGCTGGTTTTTAGCTTTTAAAACTACTAAATTAAAACTTAACTATTTCAAACTGAAGACCTTCAAAATTCAAGCTTTTAAAACTACTTAAAACTTTCTGGCTAGGCTTTTCCAACCTAACTTAAAGTTTGTCTAGTTTTACGGTACAATATTGGTAGTATTATTTCAATATATTTCTTAGTTTGTTTCATATTTTTATTTAATTATAATAGTAATTACAAAAAATTCTAAATCTTACAAAATTCTAATATTTAATAGTTTCATTTCATTGAATGGGTCAAAAGCAGTGGGGACGTGGCCTATGAAAACTCAAGTGGAAAGAGATTCACTGCCTTTAAATTTAAGATGTTTGAGTAAGTTTTAGTAAGTAAGTAAATAAATAAATAAATGACACCCGATTTTTCCCCCAGATTTTTCGGCCGTCTAGTGATAATAAATTGTTGCAGAAAAACAAAATATGACAATGTTGGTTTTTAAATGCTGGTTTTCTGTTTTATGAGGACATTTTATAGATGTAATGGTTTTCTGTACAAACTGTATTTTTTATCCACTTACCTTAACGCTACCCCTCACAGGAAACTTTCTGCAGTTTTAGATTTTCAAAACAGTTCATTCTATATGATTTATAAGCTGTTTCCTCATGGGGACCAAAAAATGTCCCCACAAGGTCAAAATGTCCTGGTAATCCTATCTCTGTAAGCACATTTAGTCCTCATAACATAGTGAATACAAGGTACACACACACCCCTCGCCACCATCACCACTACCTCAACTAGTGGCTACCCTGGCAACAAGTCCAATGATAAAGGAATTGAAAGCCAGTGTTCAACAACAAGACAGCGAGACAATCGTCCCGTGTCATGCATTAGTTAATGAGCTTGGAAAAGGGCAGCTGGGGTTTCCCTCTCTGAAAAGAACATTTATATTTCCACTTCTCCAATCAGCCTTTTTTGCTGAGTTGCATTTCCTCATGTTACATATCCATCTCATGTTCTGTTCCCGCTCTATGCCAGTATTCCAGCATTGGTGAGTCTAAACTGTGCTCTGGAATTAATCGAGCACATGAAGGCATGTCCTAATGCTCTTATGTGATACACTGAACAGGATTATGGATTGTTGGCGTTTTCGTCACTAGTTTTCTTGTAAGCCAGTACACTGCATTGCTTACGTAAGCCGCATTCAGTAGGAGCGCGCCGCTTCGGTGGGAGGATGGTGCTTACATAAAAGCCTCCACGGCAGTGGGACGGAGGGGGCGGGGCTTCGAGCTCAGGAGCGTGTGGGGGGGAGAGTCAGTGATGCAGTGAATGAATGCCACTTGCCCGCTGATCCGTAACTGAGTGAGGGACAAAGGCCTCCTGGAGAGCGGAGCGCAGCCGGAGCTCACAGCTCCTCAGCCTTGGGATAAACGCTGAGGCTGCAGCTCGCCTCTCCTCTCACTTCATCACTGCAGCCAGTTGAGGATGGTGAGTAAACTCTTTTTAGAGATTGTGAATTGGGGAATTGCTGCATTGGTGTGTGATTTACGCGTTTGGTTGAGGCCGGTTCATGATGTGGTCTAGTAGAATCAGTCTAATGAGGTATCGCTGATCGTGATGATGATGATGATTTTCTGAGTTATAAAATGCTTTCACTTGCATTAATGCAAATAAGTGTAGGTGCTATGATCAAAATGTTATATTGTCTGGTAGGAATTGTTTTATATCAGAGTAAAATGTGTGTACAAAATTCTTGATTTTAAAATATTTTTGAAAGAAGTATCTTAGGCTCACCAAGGCTGCGTCTATTTGTTCAAAACTGCTTTTAAAACAGTACATTTGTGCATGTATTATAATTATAATTATAATTAAAAACAGTTAATCATTTTTGGCAAACTGAGTTTAAAGTTCAAAAAACAGCATTTATTTGAAATCAAAATCCTTTTGTAACATAAATGTCTTTACTGTCACTTTTGATCAATTGAATGCATTCTTTCTGGATATACACTACAAATCAAACGTATTTGATCCGAAGTACAGCAAAAACAGCAAAATTTTTAAATTTTAAAAATTTAAAAATGCAATAAAATTTTGTTTAAAATGACTGATTTCTATTTGAATATATTTTAAAATGTAATTTTCAAAACTGAATTTTACCAGTCACATGATCCTTCAGAAATTATTCTAATATTCTGATTTGCTGCTCAAAAACATTTTTTATTATTATGATGTTGAAAACATTAGAATTTCTTCAGGTTTCTTTGCAGAATATAAATCTTTTGTAACATTAAAGCATCTTTGCTAAATAAGTTTCTATAAATTCTTTCACAAAAAAGGGGGAGAAATGTTACTGACTCCAAGCTTTCGAATGGTATAGTTTATGATGTTTCAAAAGCTTTTTATTTCAGATAAATGCTGATCTTTGGGTCTTTCTATTCATCAAAGAGTCCTGAAAGTCCTGTTTTAAATATTGATAACAATCATAAATGTTTTTAAAACAGCAAATCAGCATATTATTATGAAGGATCATGTGAAACTGAAGATTGGAGTAATGATGCTGAAAATTCAGAAAAATTACATTTTAACATATATTCAAATAGAAAACAGTTATTTTAAATAGTAAAAATATTTCAAATTTTTACTGTTTTTGCTGTACTTTGGATCAAATAAATGCAGGCTTGATGAGCGGAAGAGACTTCTTTGAAAAACATTAAAAATCTTACTGTTCAAAAACTTTTGACTGGTAGTGTAAGTACTGATTTCCCCAAAAACTGACCCCAAAAATTTAAATTTGTATATATTGATATAATTATTTTTATTGGCAGTTTAATAAAAAAATGTTTAATGAATAACAACACTGGAAAAAAATGGTGTGGAAACAAATTTCACTCAAAAATTGCTAGTAAATTTCACAAAAAATACAAAGAATTAGCAACACATTGAATTTGAACACATTGAACACTGAACTGAAATAATATTTTCTTTATTTAAAACTTAAGAAACTCATTTTACAGTGCATGTGGTATTATCTGCATTTAGAAGATCCAGCGAATAAAACAAATGAAACATATTTTTTATTTTTCTCTTTTATTTTAAACTTGATGGCTGCAAACCAAAAGATGCGTAACCAGTCTAGCATCAGTGTAAAAACAGCTTAGTCTTACATTATGTAACACTTGAGTTCAGAACAAAAGATTGCTATTAATATTATATAATCGATAGTTTGGACTCTAAATTCTGACTGAATGATCTGCCTTCGAACCTGTGTAAATAACACAAAGCAGTCCGTTGGTTACAATTTATTGCAGTGTGGTATGGTGAAATCTGTCCCACCTGCCATTTCTGTCATTGCGTGGCATATATCCTGGGAACAGGTCTTGATTTTATTGTGAAGGGTCTTCCTCTGACCCCTCACACAGGGGCCTTTCTTGTGCTGACAGTCTCTTTCAATGGGCCGGCTGCTCTTTGTGGCTCACCGCTAATGGAGTGTTTTCTGTGTGCATCACATCCTGTCATCCTACCCAGGAATATTCTTCCTTAGAAATCCTTCGTTCCTAAAGGGGGAATTGGACATGCATTTGCTGGTGTTTCATGTATTGTTCACTCATTAAGGTTCACATTTCCATGGATGTGTTGAGCTCAAAGTTTTTTCTTCCTAAAGAAATATTAAATCAGAATTGGAGTTGTGTTTGTTTGCTTAGAGGTAATCTACACCCGAAAGTTCACTGGAGTCGCTTTAACTTTAGCACATATTCATGTTTAAAATGTAATCATCTTCTTCCGAGTGCAAAAATCATGTTGCGTGAGTGTTTATGTTGTGCAACATTTCTTATACGTCTTTTGAGGTGCTTTAGTTCAGTCGCAGCATGTGGCGGATATAGTTCAGTCTGAAATGATTTCACATCCTGTCAACTTTTAGATCTTTACTTGATTAAGCCAGGATGAATAGAGAGTGTGGAGAAACTAGACACTGTCACATCAATAAAGGAATCAAAGCGTATTGAAATGCACGGATAATTTTAGCAGCGGAAGACGCTGCACAGAGACCAGCTCTGTTCCAAGGTTCATTTCCATAGACATTTGGCTCATATCTTTGAGCACTAAGTGTTCTCAGCACAGGATGCACCAGCATGTGTCCGCCACCTTGCCTACAATCATATGAATAGCACATTTTCAGTCAAACGTATAAAGCATGCATTACCAGCATTTTGGTGTTCTGTCCAAATAATTCATTTTATTAAAAGAGCCGTATAGATTAAAAGACAAACAAGGCTGTGTGACATATGGCATTGTGATGCAGAGTGCCTAAAACAGTTTGAGACTGTTGGTTTACCATTGGTTTTACTAGAGGAAAAGCTGCTGCAAAACAACCTAATATTAAAAATAAAGCTTCCAGAAGTGTATTTTCACATTGATGTCACTGAAGAACTGGGTTTGAATCAGTTCTTAAAACAACCATTCATTTCTAAGTGTGAAGAACATTTGAATAATTAAAAAACCCTTTTTCCAAAAGCACCATTCGTGCATGTATATATCAAAATTAACATTAAAGGAATAGTTTACCTAAAAATGAAAATCATGTCTTCATTTACTCACTCTCACTTGACGGCACCCATTGACTTCCATAGTATGGAAAAAATTACAGTGGAAGTCAATGGCTACCATCGACGGTTTGGTTAACCAACATTCTTCAAAATATCTTCTTTTGTGTTCAACTGAAGAAAGAAACTGGGTTTGGAACGAGTGGAGGGAGAGTAAATGATGACAGAATTTTAATTTTTGGGTGAATGACCCCTTTAATATGGTAAAAGACACCAATGCTCTACATTTGTTATTAATAATAATTACAACACATCATTTTCCACCAAGTATCTGACCACAGAGCTTGGGGATATGACCACAATGTAATATCACTATGTAAGTCAGTTTATCATGGTAAATACGACAGTAATTATTACTAAATTATACTATATTATCATGGCATTTGTTAGGTGACATTAGTTAACTACTTTAGTTAGGATTAACTAAGAATGAACAATACTTTTACTGCATTTATTAATTTTAATTTCAGCATTTACTAATGAATTATTAAAATCACAAGTTGTGTTTGTTAACATTAGTTAATGACTGTGAACTAACATGAACAAACAATTACAAAATATGAATAAATACTGTAATAAATGTATCGCTCATTGTTCATTCATGTTAGCTGATACAAGGCGAGACACTGCAGGTGAAAAGGGTAAAAAAATTAAGTAATAGTTATCGCCTTACTCAGTTGATTGATTACAATGGTAATTGTAAATATTTTTTGTATTACAAGTTTTCTAAAATCTTAGGTTTAAATATGCAAATGAGGCATTTTTTATGAAATTTGTGCTAATTTGCACACATTTCTAGTACAAAAATACAGTAAGTTTCACAAGTATTATAATTATTTTTTATTTATTTATTTATTTATTTATTTATTTTTTACATATTAGAGTCAAACGTTTTTACAGAGGGAATTTTGGGTATCTCATTTTTATCACTCCATAATTCAGAAAGTACCAAAAACAGAAAACAATATATTTTTCCCAAATTTGGTGGGAATAAAATATTTTATATAATTAAGCAAATTATATATGAACAAATCCCTCTGTAAAAACCTTTAGGATATAGACAGGAATAAATATGTAAAGTTTGGTGTGTGTAAGTGCTACTGAAGCGGAGATTTATGGCTCAATGTAGGAGAAAAAACTAATTTTAAGAAAACAGCCATTAAAAATATGTATTGTAATTGAAATCTGTTGACACAAATAGATAAAGTGCTAATAAAATAAACTTTTGAATGTTTTCTTTCCACTAGTCTGAAAAAAACACCATTAAATAACATTAACTAACGGAACCTTATTGTAAAGTGTTACCCTTATTATATTTTAAATTTAAAGAAAATATGGCTAATATTATAATAAACATATTGTTTTTGCCTGTTTTCGTAGCCATATGGCAATGTCTGTGCCTGTTGATAATCCAGTGAGTTAAATCTTTTATTTAATTGAAAGGCATTTTCAGTCATTTTAGTTAGTAAGGTAGTTGTTAAATTTAAGTGTGTGGTAAGATTAAGTGATTTAAAATATTTGACCCTGGACCACAAAACTAGTCGTAAGTAGCACGGGTATATTTATAGCAATAGCCAGTCAAAATGATCGATTTGTCTTTAATTCCAAAAATCATTATGATATTATGTAAAGATCATGTTCCATGAAGATATTTTGTACATTTCCTACCAGAGGTCATAAAGATACATGCAAAAAGTGCAATAATGTGCAAAGGTGCAAAACGTTTTCAAGACAAAGCTCTTCGGTAGCTCGTCACTTTAATGAAGCGTCACATTCTATATCAGACTTGGACTTTATGGTAATAGAACATATACCACAGTCTCGAAAGGGGTGGTGACAAGGAACGCTGTCTTTTACAAAAAGAGCGCAAATGGATTTTTGATTTGAGATCTTTATATCCTCTTGAACTGTTTTCTGTAAAAATTATATAAACATTTTTGTATGGATTAATTATGGATCTATGTGTACGTTTGGATGGATTTATATATGTTTTATGTATTTTTTGATGTTGAGGATTTTAAGACAAATTTTAAAAAATTTTAAGACATTGGATATATATGTGGTGTGTTTTGTGCCTGCGCGCATATTATGATGTCCGCGGTAATACTGATTTAATGTGGTGCACGTGTGCACCAATTCATGTGGCACTGAGGAAGAGCTTTGTCTCGAAAACGTTTTGCACCTTTGCACATTTAGTGCACTTTTTGCACGTATCTTTATGACCTTTGATGCAGCATTTAATAAAGATTTTTTGAAGAGTTATAAGCCTGGTATACGACCGTGTGCGGATCTTAATTGTTTGATTGCTCCATGTTTTTTTGGATCTACGCACCGGACCAACTTGGGTTTTAGATTTTGGACATTTGGTGCGACTTTGTACATTTCCTACCATAAATTTATCAAAACTTAATTTTTGATTAGTAATATGCATTGCTAAGAACTTCACGTGGACAACTTTAAAGGTGATTTTCTCAATATTTTGATTTTTTTGCACCTTCAGATTCCAGATTTTCAAATAGTTGTATCTCGGCCAAATATTGTTCTATGATGATGTATATGATGATGTATGAATCTCAATTTAAAAAAATGGACCATTATGACCATTGTTTTGTGGCCCAGGGTTACATATGGTCAGTCAGAATAAGATACTAATATGTGCTTTATAAGTACTAATAAACAGCCAATAAACTAATGCAAACTAATATAATAATATGCAAGTAGTTAGTAGTGGGAATTGGTCTTAGAAAAAAACTGTTACCGAATAATACATGTAATTGTTAGTGAATTATATAATATATGATATAACCCACAAACTAATGTTTATAGTACTAATAGCCTGTAGTTCCTCTGTGAATTTGCTTTTCACTGCACTGCTGCAAGAATTCAGCAGATCTATTTCCTGTGTCACTTGGACAAGTACTTTAGTTGCTAAAAGGTAGCAACTGATTGTACTTGCACGTGCTTTTGGTCTTAGTATTTGTGCTCGTGCTCATGAATGGATTGGTAATAGTGCAGAAGAGTTGAGCTGAAGGACCGTGGTCTGTGTTTGTGCTTTTTCTGAGTGCTGTGAGGCGGATTAATGAGCGCAGACATGGACTCTGGACTCTAATGACTCCAACACCACCAGTAGAGTTTGAGATCCAATGTGGTCCTCGGTCTATACTGCTGTTAACATCAGCTTTAATGCATCATCAAGAACAAAGCACTCACAGTCTCGCAGGACGATCTTTACTGGATTTTCCAGAAGGTGCAAAGCTACTAATTTCTGTGTTTTGAGTGGGCAGTGTCAGGTTTAATCAGGTTTCTATTGTGAGTAGAGATGTGGCTACACTCAACTTTTAAAATAACGTTTCAGGTCAGAATGACCCGAACAGAGGTTTAAAGTAAACCTCATTTTGTTTTCAGTGGCTTCAGCACATTTTTGGACACTGCCTTAATAAAATATCAAAGCATGAAGTTTGAAAGAATAACATAAAATGGTGCACCTGCATGCATTAGCACTTCACAAAGAGATGTTTTTGGACTTTAAAGTGACAAAACAATAGAAAAAGTGTTAAATAATAAGACAAAATGAACTAAACCTGTGCTTATTCTTATTCTTAGCCTTCTTGCCTAATAGTGCATATTAGTGTAATTACACGGTAATAAACATCAATGCTAGTTCATTTCTCTTTAGGAACATGCAGTCTTAATGCTTAATTATTATTTAGTGTATGACGAGTAGGAAACACTAGTTAACTAGCAAGTGTTCATACCTCATCTTTCCAGATGGAGACATTACACCTTGGACTATCGTCTAATACACAGATGACATATCTAATGTATGTATGTATGTATGTATGTATTTAGACTTTTATTTGGCTTGCTTTCTTAATTTAATTATTTTTTCACTTATTATATAGGGTACAACGGGGCTAGAAAGAAAAAAATGTGCTGTTCACTGTGCTTAAAATATATAAGTGCAAAAAATATATATGTTTTTATTGAACACTTATGGAGCAACAGATTTTGTGTGACAATAAATCATACAAGTTGTTTATTTTGTTTTAAATTCTTGTAAATGAATGAGGTGGGAAGGGAGGCCTTTTACCCCACACTCATCACTACCCCTTTTACCCCAAGCTCATCAGCATGCGGTAAAAGGCACACAGTATTGATACAAATACTTTACTTTACAAATACTTTAGCTAAAATAATGTTTTTTTTTCATGTCTAAGTTAATGCTTGTTCAAAACAATCACTTTAGCAAGGTTTGTACTATTTTCTGCGTATTTTGAAAAATAAAAGAACTCATTTTTTCAAGTTTAAAGTTGTCTTGAGAAAGCTTAAACAGGAAGTGAGAAAAGGTTTTGAAAGCTAGAAGTTAAAACAATTCAGTTTGAAGTAGTTTGAAGTTTAAAGTTGTTTTAAAGATGATAGATAGATAGATAGATAGATAGATAGATAGATAGATAGCATGTTGCTAGCATGTTTCTAGCATGATTAGCATGTCACTAGCATGCTTCTAGCATGACTAGCATATTGTTAGCATGTTTCTAACAGCATGTTTCTAGTAAGTTACTAGCCTGTTGCTAGCATGTTTCTAACACGAATAGCATGTCGCTAGCATGTTTAGCATGTTGTTAACATGTTACAAGCATGTTGTTAGCATGATTAGCATCTCACTAGTCTAGCATGATTAGCATTGTTATCATGTTTCTAACATGAATAACATGTTTCTACCATGTTTTTTAGCATGATTAGCATGTTGTTACCATGTTTCTAACACAATTAGCATGTTTCTAGCATGATTAACAAGATACTAGCATGTTGTTAGCATGATTAACATCTCACTAGTCTAGCATGATTAGCATTGTTAGCATGTTTCTAACATGATTAACATGTTTCTACCATGTTTTTAGCATGATTAGCATGCTGTTACCATGTTTTTAACATGATTAGCATGTTTCTGGCGTGATTAACAAGATACTAGCATGTTGTTAGCATGATTAGCATCTCACTAGTCTAGCATGATTAGCATTGTTATCATGTTTCTAACATGATTAACATGTTTCTACCATGTTTTTTAACATGATTAGCAGGCTGTTACCATGTTTCTAACATGATTAACATGTTTCTGGCGTGATTAACAAGATACTAGCATGTTGTTAGTATGATTAGCATCTCACTAGTCTAGCATGATTAGCATTGTTAGCATGTTTCTAACATGATTAACATGTTTCTACCATGTTTTTTAGCATGATTAGCATGTTGTTACCATGTTTCTAACACAATTAGCATGTTTCTAGCATGATTAACAAGATACTAGCATGTTGTTAGCATGATTAGCATCTCACTAGTCTAGCATGGTTAGCATTGTTAGCATGTTTCTAACATGATTAACATGTTTCTACCATGTTTTGTAGCATGATTTGCAGGCTGTTACCATGTTTCTAACACAGTTAGCATGTTTCTAGCATGATTAACAAGATACTAGCATGTTGTTAGCATGATTAGCATCTCACTAGTCTAGC
The DNA here is from genome assembly GCF_022985175.1 of Labeo rohita. NCBI lineage: Eukaryota > Metazoa > Chordata > Actinopteri > Cypriniformes > Cyprinidae > Labeo > Labeo rohita. The sequence goes on from NC_066878.1 coordinate 22,955,141, forward strand.
ATGATTAGCATTGTTAGCATGTTTCTAACATGATTAACATGTTTCTACCATGTGTTTTAGCATGATTTGCAGGCTGTTACCATGTTTCTAACATGATTAGCATGTTTCTGGCGTGATTAACAAGATACTAGCATGTTGTTAGCATGATTAGCATCTCACTAGTCTAGCATGATTAGCATTGTTAGCATGTTTCTAACATGATTAACATGTTTCTACCATGTTTTTTAGCATGATTAGCATATTGTTAGCATGTTTCTAGCACGACTAGCATGTTGTTAGCATGTTTCTAGCATGATTAACATGTTGTTAACAAGTTTCTAACATGATTAGCATGTTTCTAGCATGATTAGCATGTTGTTAGCATGTTTCTAACAGTTTATGCTGGTTTATGCTGGTCATGTTGCTGGTCAAGGACCAGCATAAACCAGCATCAGAACATACCTACCAGCATATGCTGTTTTTTTCACCAGGGACCGTTCTGAATACGCAGCACAGCTTACTATGTACTTTACCTTTGATTTGATAATTGTTATATATCACTATTTTGGTTATATTTCAATAACTTGTGTAGCCTCATGTGTCTGTTCTAATGTTCCCCGTTAGGTAAGCGCTGGTGTAAATAATCTGACAGCGTCTTCTTGTGTCCTGCAGGTCTGAGTGTTTGCTAAGTGGACTGAGCCATAAACAGGCTTCCTGTCTGGATCTCTGCCACCGCTCTCTTCCTGATCTTCTTTCCCTGGATCCTGACCAAGTCCGGCACCTCAGGCTGAAGAACTCCACCGACATCCCAGACCGGAGCTTTGAAACGTGAGACTCGTGCCCCGTCCAGAAGCGCCAGAGCCCTCAGGGCCCACGGGCACAGCGGCACTTTAGGACTGTCTGCTAGTCATGAGTGAATTCTGGTTGTGCTTCAACTGCTGTATCGCCGAGCAGCCGCAGCCGGTAAGAGGAACAGTGCACGTTCATCGCCTCCAGGCATCAAACCACAGAAACTAGGAAGAAATCACTTTGTTTTCATTAATCACCTGCTCATGTCTGTTCCTGTTCCCCTGCTGGGTTCCCAGTTGCCGTTTCATTAAAAACAGCCATTTTCTACATCTGTTTAGACTTTTCTATATACTTTTTTCCTTCAAGCCCAATTGCAATGTTAGTTAGGATTTCTTCCATTAACATTTGACTAGATTTTGGCCTAATTTATATTACATGTCTTGTGCATTATAAAACTAAGCATTTTCTACAATGTAGTTTTGGTCGCCATACAACACATGTAGTTCTGCAACATTTTTCCAGACAATGTAACAATGTACAGTACATACACAGTAAGTGTACTGTATTATACTTTCTATGCAAGTACATAGTAGTTAATATAAAATGGGTCCCTGTTTTCCTTCCTCAATATTTTTATAATGCACTTATAAATATTTTGTCTGTATAGACGTGATGTGGCTAACGTCTGTTAATAGTTATAGTTCTGGGGTGATTGTTTGACTAGTTAGCTGCTCGTAAAGCTGTTTTAGTTTAGTTTCAGTAGACGTTATGAAACACAGGGAAGTTAGTTTTGCATTTTGAACATAATCCTCTTTAAGAATAATCAGTCTCACACTGAATCTACACCTGCAGAACAATGTGGAAAGCTCAGTCAATTTCAGTGAAATTTGTAAGCAAAATAAGACAAAATAGGATCAGAAACAGTAGTAGCTGAGTGCGTGTTCATGCGCATCGTTGTAACAGCACATATTTTAGCACACACACATCTGATTTATGCTCATCTACAAGCATGTGTGTTTGATGAGTCTGTTATCCTTGGCTGGAGTCTCAGCTCTGCATGGATGTGAATAATTTTGCCCTTTTTGCCCCAGCCATTTTTAATCATCACACATTCTGTAAGATGTCGGCTGTCACAACACATTATGTCAGAGTTTGTCTCTGCTCAGTTAATAAGGCTGACGAGATTTATAATAATAAAATACATCAGCCCCAACAGACACCTTCACATAACCAAAAAAGGGTTTACTGATATGACGTGGTGTGAGGAGGTCTGGTTTCACTGTCAGCCAAGTTTAACCTGGGTACACTTTGTATTCAGGGTTTGCGGTTGTTTAGAATTATTAGATTAATTCATTACTTGGGTTTGTTAGTAATGGTTGTGTAGTTTGTTGTTTGAAAATCTAGACTAGTGTGCAAAAGGTACTGTAGTATCAATTAATTCATTTTCTTGATACAAACATTCAAACTCTGCTAATACAACTACACTGATTTTGAAAGATAAGTAGTAATAATTACTTGTGTTGGTTGCTCATTAATCGAATAGCCTCAGGATGATCTGTATAATGTTGTGTAAAACAAGCAAATTCGCAATGAACTGGCAGTGAAAAACAACAAAATATCTCTCAAAAATGATATTTATTAATATATTCAATGATATGCATATCAACACCACAGACTTTTATTAAGGCTTTAAGCCAGTGTTAATCATTCACTGACGTCTCTCTTTGATGAAACACTTAATAGCTGGTGTTAAAGAATGTGTGGATGTTGTTATTCAAAGGCGTTTATATTGTTGAACGACACTGAATAAAGGCTGACCAGCGTGAAATGCCGTGAGGAGGGTCGTTTCATTAGATGAAAGTCAGTATGGATCTTCTGAAGAACGTGAAACAGGCTAAAGCGGATTTAGTTAAATCAAAATTTGTGTTTCGGTCACATGAACTCAGAAGCAGTTGATATGTTGAATAGTTTGGTTTTGAGTTGTATAAGCTGAGAGATTTGCCACCTTTGGCCTTTTTAAAGCTAAAGCATGCAAGGAATTCTGGAGACTTGTGTTATTATAAGCACTTATGAAGTTTAACCAATCGGTGGTTGAAATGTGTGCCCACATTGTCCACTGTATAAAATGTACACCAGGTTTGGTTGCTGCCTTAAAGGGGTCACCGGATGCAAAACTCACTTTCACATGTTGTTTGAACATAAATGTGTGTTGGGAGTGTGTGTAGACAAACACCCTATAATGATAAAAATCCATCCAGTGGTATTTTTTTAAACTTTATAAGTCATATCCCTTTTTCAAATTGAGACATTCTCAGCATCTTGGCTGTGTGGCGTCACACCAACGAGGGCCGCTCCCAGGATAGTTGATTGACATGACCGTCTTACCTTAGACCCGCCCTAAATGAGCTGAATGAGCTGTAACAGTCCAACCGCCATTGTTTCAATGCCGGTGCAGGTGAAGACAAGAATATCTCAGATTGAGCGATTGAGGTGTTTTGTTGTTGGATGTAGTAATGAACATAGTGGTCATCATTTACTCCCGACATCTGAGCCGCTGAAGATGCAGCAGAGGATTAACGTTACTTTCGTTTTTAAAGGAAAATGCACCTGACGATTTACATGAATGCGTCTATGTTCACGCAAATCATTTGTGATGCAGCTTCACCTACAGCAGAAGTGAGTGTAGGGGTTTTTTTATGCATCTTTTCAAATTGCCTTTTTTCTAATAATGTGGTAGTTAGGTTTTATGGCTTAATGTGGCTAAAGTATACAGTATGGCTCGTCTCGTCACCCCACAGAACAAAGGGGCGGGATGAGCAGAGCTCATTAGCATTTAAAGGAACATGCAACAGAATGGCTGGCTCTAAAAAGGGCTAATTTTGACAAGGTAAAAAGGGTGTTTTTTTACACTACCAATGAGAAATTTTAACCAAAGTATGTTATAGACTTCTCATTAAGACCCTAAAGAATCATATCAACTTCTGGAAAATGGGCATCCGATGACCCCTTTAAATGAATTATAATCAAATTGGCTGTGCAAGTCATTTAAACTCATTTGTAAGTCATTTAAAGAGAATTACAGTCATGTTAAAACTGAAACAGCCAATATAATTAGCATATAGACTGTTTATTAGTACTTAAAGAAGTGATGACATGGATTTTTTAAAATATTTTAATATATTCCTTGAGGTTTACATACAGTTTTTTTGCACAACCCCCCTTCCCCCACCCCCTTGTTAGTGATCGGCCTCTGTTATGACTGGCTAATGTCATTGCATAGGAAACAGTATCAATGCCCTGATGCCATTGCATGTGAGTGTTTTGACACATAATTAAAAAAAACAGTAATTTCCAGACAAAGCATTATGAAATAATTTACCTACCGTTTGTGATGCAGCTGCAGTCAGATCTAGTACCGCTTCATCTTTCAACAAACGTTTCTTTGTGAACTCTCCATGACACTGTGCCTTGTTTACAAAACATAATGCTGCGATAAATCCTCAGACATGATCTGGGATGCCATTACAAATAAACGATCCACCTGTTCCTTACGCTGGGATCCTTTGGATATCTGTACAAAAACATGAACGAGCTGTTTAAACCAAACGCGTCAAAGCAAACATTTTTTCACTCCGTTTGTCCGACAGACTCAAGCGCGTGGACTGTGTCAGAAATCCAGCACGCATCTGTATACTGTATCCAGTGTAGACAAGACAGCAGCAGTGATTGTAATTTCTATTTTGCTTTTGCTTTTGACGCAGCAGTCGCATTCAGCGTCTCAGCTGTTAAGAAAATGAATGCCAGTGGGCGGGGCCTATTGTAAGATGGTGACTATTCGTCAATGTCTTGATCTGGAGGCTGTGTTTATGCAAATGTTTGTTCCCAGGTGACGTCACCTTGCACCTAGAATCCAAACAGCCATCTGCTGTTTTTTTGGAAAAGGAAATTGCTCAGTTGAATTTGTGAGAAAATCTGCCTGCACGCATTTGTGAGAAAATCAAGCCAAGTTTCGTCATAAAAAGGCAACTGAGTCTCACAGTTGTAATAAACAATAAATATATTTGTCTATACCGCTGCATTTTCTCTCAAATATAGTTTTATATTTGCAAATCACTTTGCGTTTGTTTGAAAGTCACATTTTTCTTTGCAAATCAGATTGTGTTTATTTGCAAAATACTGGATTTGTTTGATGAATATTGGCACAAAATTCACTCCATACATGACCCCTTTAAAAATCACATATAAATGGCTTATTTTGCATGATCTAATTTTAGATGGCTTAATCTGTTCTATACCTAAACTTAGCAACTACCTTACTAATAATATGCAGCAAATTAGCAGTTTACTGAAGCAAAAACTAATAGTTAATAGTTAATGGAAAATTGGACCATAATATAAAATGTGACTGACTTAATTTTCCAAATACTTGATGGAGCCACTTTAGGTAGGTCTTTTCAGTACTTGCTTTACATAAATGAATAACAACATTAGTGCACAAGATTTCTGCTGAACTTGAGAAGTCGCAATAAGGGCGGCTGATCTTAAATCAGTGTGTAATTTAAGAAGATGGGTGCTTATTCAATTAGGTCACATTTTCCCCAGAGCAAAGAGGCTGTGTCCTAATTATGAGCTGTCATCTGTCCTGTGATGAGTGCTGAAACCTTCACCATGAGAAAAGAGGATCTGTAAACACCCCCTGCTCAAACAGCAGCAACAGCATCATACGAACAGAACCTCACTGGAAACACATACATTAAACTCCAAAATACAGTAAAACAGTGATATTGAAAAATATTATTACAATTTAAAATAACAGTTTCTATCATAATATTAGTAATATAAGTAATTTATTCCTGTGATGCAAAGCTTCATTTTTAGCATCGTTACTCAGTCTCTAAAAAGTCCCTAAGAAGTCTCTGTTTAATGATCACATTATGGGATTTTTCTCTGCTGTACACATGATGCTGTCATACTGAGTGAGAAACACTGTGGCCCAACAACTTCCAGTTTGCATACATCCATAGAAAACAATGTGTTTAAAGGAGAAGTCCACTTCCAGAGCAACAGTTTACAAATAATTTACTTACCCCGTTGTCATCCAAGATGTTCATGTCTTTCTGTCTTCGGTTGTAAAGAAATTATGTTTTTTGAGGAAAACATTTCAGGATTTTTCTCCATATAATGGACTTCATTGGTGCCCAGATTTTGAACTTTCAAAATGTAGTTTAAATGCAGCTTCACAGGCTCTAAATGATCCCAGCCGAGAAAGAAGGGTCTTACCTAGTGAAGCAATCGGTCATTGTTTTCGAAAAATAAAAATTTGTATACTTTTTAAGCACAAAAGCTCGTGTAGCACAGGCTCTGGGATGCGCGTTCATGAATGATTTGTTCATTTTGAATGAATCTTTAATGTGACTCGGGAAGAACGAGTCGTCTCAGGGAGTGATTCGTTCAGTCGCGCATGTGCAACATCCTATTAGGTTCTGTACTGGAATTAGTTCACCTGTTTCCAGTCTTCGGGTTTTTCGAGTCGTTTGTTCATCTTATGGGGCTGTCACGTGATGCTGATTTTGCTAAAATGAACGAAATGACTCGAAAAAAGATTTGTTCATTTTGCTGAATGAGACTCGAAGGACCGAGTTGGTAAAATGATTCGAACTTCCCATCACTACTACGAATCATGTCTTCGAATCACCACAAGTTCATCGTCTGTGTACTCAGGCTCAAAAATGTATGTCGAAAAACTCCATGTTAATTTCTCCTACAACTTCAGAATCGTCCGACATCGTTGTACCTTTTTGTTTGTAAACACCGTTTGACTTACTTGCGCTTTCTAAGTCTTTGCGCGTTCGCTTTGTAAACACTGGGTCTGTAGTTCCGTGTGACCTTTCGACATGATTCAATAGTACGTGAACGCGCATCCCAGAGCCTGTGCTACACAAGCTTTTGTGCTTAAAAAGTTTTTTTATTTTCCGAAAAAAAATGACCGATCGTTTCGCTAGATAAGACTCTTCTTCCTCGGCTGGGACTGTTTATTGTACATTTTGGAAGTTTAGTCCATTATATGGAGAAAAATGCTAAAATGTTTTCCTCAAAAACCATAATTTCTTCACGACTGAAGACAAAAAGACATGAACATCTTGGATGACAAGGGGGTGAGTACATTATTTGTGAATTGTTGTTCTGGAAGTGGACTTCTCCTTTAAATGATAGGATGCTCTGTGTCATCCACCAGATGTGTGCATATTGCCCATCCACTTTAGAGTCGTAGAATTTGGCCTAAAGAACGTATTTAAGAAAGGCAGAATTAGTATAATGCCTACCTTCTGCTTTGGTGCATGTCAATGATGTATTAAAATGCTGCCTAAGTTGGCAGATCACTGCATTTTGGAGCAGACACTTAATGTCCAAATGCACTATTTAGCCTTCACTGAGTTAAAAATGTGTGATAAAAAGGGAAGGCGCTTAATCGTTGACCTTTATCTGCTGTGTGGTTCCTCACAGCTGACTGGCTGTTTGTAGCGGTGTTGTGAAATTGCAGTAATAAGAGGTTTTGTCTATTATATTGATTTCTGCTGACAGATCCTGAGGGCCACATGCTGCGCTCCCAACAACTCGCATGATCCAAAACTATTAGGACAGTAAATACAACCACAGTTTAATGGTTAATCGGATAGATTTAAAATCCAGTGATTTGGAGTAAAAGGCCACTTATTGTTTTGTTCTGAAATATTAAAAATGAGAAATAATTTGTTTCGCATCAGATGCACATGGGTCAAAGACGTTAAGATGTCCACATCAAAAGAAATTTACAAAAGTGATTTTATGTCCATAGAGAGCACATTAAATGCAAGTAAAGTGTCTACTTTTTAAGGTTTTAAATAAGGTTTTGGAGAATAAAAAAAAAAAGGTTGGTTCAAAAAATGTAATAATGTTACATTGTCATTCAGTGTAACAATATTTATGTAAAAATTCAAACAACATGCTTATTCTGTACATATTAAAATATATAAAAGAATAAGGGAGCATATTAAATTTTATTGTGTTTTAAATTAGTAGAAAATTCTTACTGACCAATAGGCAAAACCTAGGATAGTGGCAAATTTTAAAAATGTAGAATTACAACTAAGTAGTATTTGAGGGTGAAAGTCATAAATTTGGGGTGAAATGTGCCTGACAAGATTGTTACACTGAATGTGTAGTGGGTGTCTTCTGTAAACTAGGGGAAAATGTATGATATTTATTTTTTGCTCAGAAAAACAAAAACAAAAATGCAATTATATTAAACAGAAAACTTTTTCTTTTTTTTTTTTTGAAAAACATTTAATAGTGTAAATATTTTGTTATTATTTGTTATTATCAGAAATTATTATTATTACACAGAATGACATTTTAGTGGGTGTCTTCTGTAAATTAGGGGAAAATGTATGATATTTATTTTTTGCTCAAAAAAACAAAAACAAAAATACAATTAAATTAAACAGAAAACTTTTACACTTAAAGCAGTTTAAAGCAATTTAAAGCAGTATTACACTTTTTTGTCTTTGACCCACATGCTTGTTACTGTCATTTTACTTTTCATTTGTAGTCAGCTGAATGTTCAGTTCTTGAGTTATTTGACATAATATGTTGCTACTTTTCGTTAGTCACTGTAGGAAAGTTGCATAAAAATTGTTAAAGCCTTTTAATGACACATTATTTTGGTTATTTGGTGACAGCTGAGCGTGAGAACTGGCCTAGTACTGAGACTTTTACAATGAATAAATCCAGTGTGGCCTGTTGTGATTTATTTTCATGGTATTTAAGAGCAATGTTCTTCTTTTGAAGCCATTCGTGAGAATATTTAGCTAACACAGGACACAGCATTGGTGATGGTCACCGAGAGCATCATAAATATATTTGTATATAAAGCATTAACCGAATTTTGATGCACTACTTTTAAATCTGAATGAATGTGAATTTAGCTTTGCTAAACATTGTTAATGAATAATAAATTAAGTTTGAGTCTATTGTGTGAGTTCAGAAGACGTAATATAGTGCATGATGAGATACATGGACATTCTTTACATTTTTCAAATGTCAAAAATGTATACAGGCTTGGCAAAAAAAGTCTCATAAATTACATTTTTGGTTTCCTTACAAATCCACCGTTTGTTTGTGTAGAGTAACATTAACATGTGGCGACAACGTTGATGTTAAACAGTGTTTTCTACATCTGTAGCTCTGCAGGTTTCTTCAATGCAGAAGCGGTGAACTGTGAAATGCCTTCTCTGTCACTGTCCAGTTGTCATAGCAACTGCAATATGTCATGTCTGATTTGATACTGAGTAACAGAAGAGTGAAGGTTTCTGTTGACGTCTGGCACATTAACAGCAATCATTGACTCTTAATCTGTTTAGTGAATGAGCCACAGCCAAGGAAGGATTCCCCCTTAATGTTTTATTGACCAAGAAGTGTTTAAACATATAACCATGCTTTAAAGGGGTGCTATTATGCTTTTTCTATTTTCGAATTTTAGTCAGTGTGTGGTATGTGTCTTTGGGCATAAAAAAAACTACAAAAAATCTAAAACTCCGCTATTAGGGAGATATTTCGTTTTTAAAAAATCTCTTTTCAAGAACAACGAACGGCTCCTTTGGACTAATGCGTTTGTTTTCCTGATGTTATGATGTCACAACACGGCCATTAGAATATCATTAAATTAAATCCCGCCTACGGAAATTCAGATGGTTGGGGGATTAGTCTAACTTTAGTGATGCGCGGAGAACCACTTCTGAGACGCTTCAACGAGCCACAGCGCAGGTATAAACACAAGCATTGACTAGAATGGACGCAATCTGCTCCGGTGGTGTGTAGTAAAAGATTTATTCATCATACAGTGTAGTTAGCTTCACTTATAACACGAGTGTTATTTTAAAATGCATAAACTTGCACTAGAATAGTCTATGTTAATGTTAGGCTGCTTTTAGTCTTATGCTGGAGCTGGTTTCAGGCAATGAAACTAAGTATGTAAATAATTAAATACATTAGCATGATAATATCATGTATCAGCGATCTGGCAGGCTGACGATAGGACCCAACACTACTGTAGCACATTATGTACTCGCCCTCCATGCATCCTAGGTGTATATGACTTCCTTCTTTTAGACAAATGCAATCAGAGTTGTATAAAAATTTATCCTGGCATTCCCAAGCTTTAGAACAGAATAGACAAGTATTTCTGTTCATCAGACCAAAACAAGTCCAATAAAGTGCATCCATCCATAATAAAAAGTGCCTCACACGGCTCCAGGGGTCAATAAAGGCCTCCTGTAGTGAATCAATGTGTTTTTGGAAGAAAAATATCCATATTTAAAATGTAAGAATCACTTTAATCTAGCTTGCTCTAACAGTTGTACACGGAACTTGCTTCTTTGACAGGGGCGTGTCAGTACTGAAACACCGTCTAAGCTGTTCACCAATCACAACACAGTGGGGCAGCTAACCAATCACAACACATTTAGTTTTTCGGAAGGCGGACCTTCATTAAACCCAGAACTAATCGAGACATTTGTGCCAGGCTGGGAGAATGCTATTGTAATAATTAATAATAAATTATGTGAAAAATAATGTGTTTCTAAAACCACCAAGCAAAAAAGCATGTTCTTGTGTGCATTGATGAGGTTGTTGTGAGACCATGTGGCAAATATGTAGCATCCTATTCAAACATGTATCAGTGAATAATGCTGCCGGTAGAGCGTTTAGAGTACTGCATTCTGAACTCAGTGGCGTTTGATGCATTTATTAAGTCAAAACTCATTTTCTATTTCTGTTTTTTTTTTTTCAGTTTACATTCTTTGATAAATTTTAAGCATAGGGCTGAAAATGATCTTCTCAAACTAAAATGGTTGCTATTCCTGAAACCTTTGATACTGATGGCTGTTGCTGGTTTCTTTTGAAATGTTCTAATGAAATCTGAAAGTTTTCTGCCCCTCCATTGAAAGTCCAGATAACCAAAACTTTCAAGCTATATAAACATAATTTATATGAATCTAACCATTTGTTCCAAGTGTTCTGAAGAGATTTAATCACTTTATATGATGATTTAAAAAGTGCTTATTTAACACTTAAAACAGAGCAAATGAGGTTTTGGTGATATGAACTTTCATTGGAGGGTCAGAAATCTTATAAGCATCTTTGATTTGTGTTTCAAAGATGAACAAAAGTCATAGAACGACATGAGTGTGAATAAATGATTGAACCGTTTTTGATCACACTTTATTTTAAGGTCCAATTGTTGCTATTAACAAACCATTAACTATGACTTTTGGCTTAATAAACTCCTAATATGCTGCCTATTAATAGTTAGTAAGATAGTTGCAACGTTTAGGTATGGGGTATGATTAGGGATGTAGAATATGATCATGCAGCATAAACAGTAATAAAAAAGCCAGTATTTTAAAAATAGGCATGCTAATAAACAGCTAGTTAATAGTGTTACCCAGTTTTTATTTTTGTGCCTAACTAACCCTTTAATGTAAATCTATATAGAGTACAAGAACATTAAATGACTGTTGAAATTCAGATGTGTATTGAGCTATGTTTGTTTTTTTGTTCTGCAGAAGAGGCGGAGACGTATAGATCGGAGTATGATCGGCGAGCCAACCAATTTTGTTCACACGGCCCATGTAGGCTCTGGAGATCTCTTCACTGGCATGAACTCTGTAAGTAAAGCTAATGTTCGATCCAGAATCACATCTCACTGTAATTCAGGGCCATTATTTCTCTAGCAGTGTGGTTTCACATGTTAAATCATCTTGACACTTAAAATGCAATTATGCATTAAAGCCTCTAAAAATTTCAGGCTTTGCCACACTTCATGCCCTAGTACTAGAGAAAGGTTAGAAAAGTAGTTCATACATACACTAAATTCTGATTCTTCTGAAGCCCTATGCAGGCTTAGATTTAAGACTTGGATTAGTTGGTGACCTCCATCCACACTACACAACAGAAAACACGTCACATGCCCATTCATGATGAGCATGATGTTATTGTTTACGCTGTTGTCAAGGATGTGCAGAGCGAATGAGGATGTGCAAACCATCGCTTTGGTCTGTTTACGCTGAAATGCATCTTTGGAATTTTTAAACTCTAACAGGGTCTGCAGCGTTTTCAAATGTCTTAGTATTTGAGGGTCGAAATGCCAGAGTAGTGTAAACGACAGGTGTAGGGGAGCGTGGGGTAAGATGAGCCAGTGGGTAAGTTGACCCACCCCGTGTATCTTGGCAACCGTACACTTTTACTGTCATGTGACCATGTATTTTGGAATCACCCATCATTTCTGCCAGACTGTGAAAAGGAGAGACACATGGGAGGAGTAGAAGACACGCATTTACTTTAAAAACTGTTTTTGTCTTGTCAACGTAAAATTTTTGGATAACAGATGTACTGGCTGTTACATCAAAGCAAATTTATCCAGGTCTAAAAATATTAATGATGCATATAGGTGATTTAGCAACATATAAAACCATTTTTTCCAAAAAGCAAGCTATGGGGCAACATGAGCCAAATGCTGTGGGGTAAGTTGAGCCAGCACTTTAACTTACCCCACCATAAGGCACTAAAGTTAAGTTAAATCTCCAAAGTATAAACTGGCATTTTAATGTGATATTAGACAACTGGTTTAGCTGATCACATACAATAGTCAACATTGTCAGCATTTTGACACTGCAGTAAAGCTATCATGCCAAGAATCTTTTGACTAAAGCGTTTATTAGTTTCAGTGACATTTATTCCTTCATTCTAATTCAGATTTTATTCAATTTTACTCAACAAACTCTCTGTTTAGTCTGTTTTTGGGAAGGTTAAAACTTTGGTGTTCAACATATTGTTTCAGAAATGCAAACAATTAAAGGCTCAAAATGAAACTTCATTTGATTGGTTTTATTTTAAGATAGCTTCAAGAATAGAAATATGACTGTTTGTAAAATTAAATTTGATTATTAATTTAGTTTTTAAAAGAGTTCATTTACAATATCACATGGGTTTGAATCAGATTCAGTTAGACGGTCAGTTTTCACCCAGATGGTTCATCTTACCCACTGACTTGGGTCAACTTACCCCTAACCTGGGGCAAATTAAGCCACAGAAACACTTTTTTATAAGAAGCCATATTTTTAGGACCCTTTGTCATAGATGCATTCAGATCATTTAAAACGATAGGAAATTAAAAATGGCTCATCACACCCCACTCTCCCCTAACTGTAGCAAAAGTTATGTACATTTTCAAAAGAAACATACATTTACACAAATGACCACCAAAAACAACTTTCAAACACCATCTTTATTTTTTATCTCAACTGTCATGAAATTAAATATTGAGTATTCACTGTGTTTTTTCCAAGCGGCCCAGTTGTTGAGTGAGTTGTAGAATTATATGAGTGTACTTGATAATGTCCACTATGATTTCGGACACCGCTAAGTGGCTGCCCCTCAAATAGTGCACTAAATAAAGCTATAAGGATTGATTTTAGACTCAGTCCTAGACATCTCTAGTGTGCATACTAATTGGCTGTAAAACAGTCTGAGCTGATTTGTTGTTGTCATATAAACTGTGTCCAGGTGAACTCAATTCAGAACCAAATGCAGTCAAAAGGAGGCTATGTAGGAGAGGCCATGTCTGTTAACGTACAGATGCAGCTGGTGGATACAAAAGCGGGATAATTCGTGTTGTTGGAAGGGGTGAGTAAACCGCTCTTTACTTTCGACTGTTTGTGGGCTGCAATGACATCATTTGTGACCCTGGAGCACAAAACCAGTCTTAAGTAGCAGGGGTATATTTGTAGCAATAGCCAACAATACATTGTATGGGTCAAAATGATTGATTTTTCTTTTATGCCAAAAATCATTAGGATATTAAGTAAAGATCATGTTCCATGAAGATATTTTGTTAATTTCCTACCGTAAATATATAAAAACTTAATTTTTGATTAGTAATATGTATTGCTACGAACTTCATTTGGACAACTTTAAAGGTGATTTTCTCAGTATATTGTCCTATCCTAACAAACCATACATCAATGGAAGTGTATACATCTCAATTTCAAAAAAGTGGCCCTTATGACTGGATTTGTGGTCCAGGGTCACATATCTGCTGTAATGTTAAGTTGCATATAATTGTGGCTTGGTGTGGTTTAGTGCTTAAAGATCTAAAGGTTGTATGTTCAAACCCTCCGTGAGCTGATTCATAAGCTATAATCAGTATAATCATATCCTTAAGTAAGACACTTAGCCTCTAGGCAGACTTTCTGTGTTGTTAATTTAGATAAGTGCTTTAGTTTTTAATGCATTAGTGTCCATCATGCTTTGAGATGATATCTTTGTGTGTTTTTGAATTGGTTTTTGGTTAAATGCCTGAAATAAGGTCCGTGGTTAACACAAGCTCAGGATATTTTCATGTTTTAGTCTGATATAAAAAAAACCCAAAAAAACACTAGTAATACCATTAACATTTTTCAGCCAAAAGGCTAGTGGGTAACAGTTTATTTTATGGTTTCTTAAAGGAGAAGTCCACTTTTCTGAGGAAAGAATTTCAGGATGTTTCTGCATATAATGGACTTCATTGGTGCCTCGATTTTGAACTTCCAAAATGTAGTTTAATGCAGCTTCAAAGGCTCTAAACGATCCCAGCCGAGGAAGAAGGGTCTTATCTAGCGAAAGGATCCGTCATTTTTTTCGAAAAATAAAAATTTGTATACTTTTTAAGCACAAAAGCTCGTGTAGCACTAGCTCTGGGATGCGCGTCCACGACGCTGCATACTATGAAATCAGGGCACCATATCAGTCCATTATATGGAGAAAAATGCTAAAATGTTTTCCTCAAAAACCGTAATTTCTTTACGACTGAAGACAGAAAGACATGAACATCTTGGATGACAAGGGGGTGAGCACATTATCTGTGAATTGTTGTTCTGGAAGTGGACTTCTCCTTTAACAAGTTGCTTGTTAGCATGCATATTACTAGAATATTAGCCATTTATTAGTACTAATTAAGCACATATTAATGCCTCATTCTACATGACCTTATTCTGCATCCCTAATCCTACCCAGTACCTGAACTTAACGGCTACCTTACTAACTATTAATAAGCAGCAAATTAGAAATTTATTGAGGGAAAAGTCATAGTTAATAGTGAGTAAGTGTTCCCTATTTTAAAGTGTTACTGGCTATTGTAAACAAATTAATGAAAGAGGGAACATTTGTGTTACAGATGGTGTTTAATTGAAGGTCTTCGTACAAAAAAAGGGATGTCTGCATTAACTAAAGCTTTTTTACATGAAAAAGGTGCAAATCAAGGTCTACAGGAATCACTGGCTCATTCCCATGAATAAAATACTGAGTGATAATAAAAAAAATGTTTTATGGTTGATGAAATGTTGAAATGTTGAGAAAACACTTCTTAAAAGTGAAATGATTTTTGTAAATCCAGTGGTCAAATGTTGTGTGTTTAGTCAGAATTAATTATGAATTATGAAATTGTATTATGAAAAAGTAACTGTAGTCTGATTACTTTTTATTTTATTATTATTATTTTAAAATGTAATATGTGACCCTGGATCACAAAACCAATCATAAGAGTTGAGATTGAGATTTATACATCATCTGATGTATTTGGCAGGGATACAACCATTTAAAAATCAAGAATCTGAAGGTGCAAAAAAATCTAAATATTGAAAAAATCACCTTTAAAGTTGTCCAAATAAAGTTCTTAGCAATGCATATTACTAATCAAAAATTAAGTTTTGATATATTTATGGTAGAAAATGTACAAAATATTTTCATCTTTACTTAATATCCTAATGATTTTTGGCATAAAAGAAAAATCGATCATTTTGACCCATACAATGTATTGTTGGCTATTGCTGCAAATATACCCCAACGACTTAAGACTGGTTTTGTGCTCCAGGGTCACATAAAATCTAATTACAAATACTTTTTGGAGTCTGATTATGTAATCCAGATCACATGTAATCAGTTACTACACAGCACTCTTTACATCACATACAGAGAGCACAGCTAGCACCCCCTTGTGGTGAGACAGAAAAATCAGCACTAAACATCATTAAACACTTACAGGGCATGACACTGTTACAGTTTTTAAAGATGGTTGTCAGAGGCATTAAAGGAGAAGTCCACTTCCAAAACAAAGATTGACAGATAATGTACTCACCCCCTTGTCATTCAAGATGTTCATGTCTTTCTTTCTTCAGTAAAGAAATTATGTTTTTTGAGGAAAACATTTCTGCATTTTTCTCCATATAATGGACTTCATTGGTGCCAAGATTTTGAGCTTCCAAAATGTAGTTTAAATGCAGCTTCAAAGGCTCTAAATGATCCCAGCCGAGGAAGAAAGGTCTTATTTAGCAAAACGATCGGCATTCCATGTTAAAATTCAATGTTATGAATAAAAATAATACAATTTATATACTTTTTTAATGCCAAACGCTCGTCTTGACTTTCTCTGCCTGAACTGTTTTGTTCCAGTTCATGACAGTTAGTGTATATTAATTGTATTATTGCCAATTATAAATTGTATTATTTTTATGAAAATAACCGATCGTTTCACTAGATAAGACTCTTCTTCCTCGGCTGGGATCTTTTACAACCGCATTTGGGATTGTTTGAAGCTGCATTTAAAAGGCCGCATTAAAACATTTTGGAAGTTCAAACTTTTATGTTAACCATTTATAAACCATATATATGGTGAAAAATGCAGAAATGTTTCCCTCAAAAAACATAATTTCTTTACGACTGAAGAAAGAAAGACATGAACATCTTGGATGACAAGGGGGTGAGTACATTATATACTGCCCTCCAAAAGTAAGAAACGACAATCAATTGTTGAAGCTATTAAGGTGTGCTGACCCAAAAATCCTTTAAAAACCTGGGCCAAGTTTAAAGCAGTAACCAAGCATCACAGCTGGAAAAGGGGCATGTCTGACTTTGACATGTATATGTTGCCATTATTATGTAATCAAAATGAAAATTATTACTGCTGCTCTTCAATGATAATGTCAACTTACTTTAAAATGATAAGGATTTATGCTGATATCGTCCAAAGCCACACTTCGCCAGGGGTGTTTCCAAACTTTTGGAGGGCAGTGTATGTGAATCTTTGCTTTGGAAGTGGACTTCTCCTTTAATCATGTTCAGTCATCTACTCAGACTCAAACGTTCCTCGTTGTGACCTTAAATATTGAAAGAGTTGGAAGTTTTACAGCAGCGTTCAGCTTCTTTGTGTGAAGTTAATCTGTGTGATATTTTCCACAGGGTCCCGTGATGTGCTATTTCTACTCTCTGGTTCCCGCTCTCCGCGTGCCCTCGGCAGCAACTTTTCACCTCATTCTTACCCAGCAAACACATGGACAGTTGTGCACTCCATGGTACAGAGGACGTCCTGCCCGTCGGACAGCAGGATCCCGCAGCGCTTCAGTGTCGTGTCCGTTACTGCTTCATCGCATGCCCCTCGACGCCCACCAGCCCAGAGTGCAAAGTGTGTCCCTGCTTTCTTCTGTGGTTTGCCGTAAACTCTTTTATCATGCGCATTTGTGGGTCTGGAACCAATACAAACAGTTGTTTTGGGTTGGTTCTCTTCTGTTTGCTCATTTCGGCATGAAAAGACTGCTTTTCATTTTCGATTTAACGATCGGCGCGGAGCCGACGACAATGTTTGTATGAGAAAGTGACTGGTTGCAGTCATGCGGTGCCAAACTGCTCAGTGCAATGGAATGACGAGAAGTACTTTGTGTTTTTAACGTGAGCACAACAAATGCCATTTTTAAGGAAATGTGATTGTTACTTTGCTGTTTACAATGTTTGCATTTCCTGTTTTCATTGTCATGATTTTTCTAATTAGCATAATCACTGATGTTGAAAGGCATGAGTGGCGTTTCACCCTCTGCTGTCTGCTGTGTCAATGTACGTCCGTAACTTGATGTAAAGCAACTAAAGCTATAGATAGTGTACAGATAAAGTGTATAAAACGATTTTGATTAGTTCTAGTGCTCTTTATCGACGTAGCTACAATTACAAGGGCATTTCAATAAATAAGGTAACGAGAACTGTGATGTGAGTACATTTACTCAGGTAACATGGCCACAAAACAGCGTCCAGTTTGAAGATGGACTCATTGAGATGCACAAGAAGATCCTATTTCTGCATGTAAAAGCATGGAGCCTCTAAAAGGACATAGTGATGGAAAACATGAGATGGGAGGAAGAAATTATGTCAATGCTTTTGCATTCCCCTGAAAAACTTTGTGCATCTTTACATCTTGCATGCTTTTGGTTGCAAAAGTATTGCATTCCCCCCAAAAACATAGAAATAAAGTTTTTTCCCTCTACACTGTAAAAAAAAAAAAAATGTGGCTTCAACTTAAAATAATTTGTTACCTGGCTGCCTTAAAATTTTAAGTTTAGTCAACTCAAATAAATTTAGTTAACTTGAAATGTTAAAACTACTTAGATAGAAGTAACAAATTATTTTAAGTTGAAGCCACTATTTTTTTTTTTACAGTGTACACTGTAAAAAATAAAAAACAGCTTAAATCAGCTTAAAATAATTTGTTACCCTGCTGCCTTAAAATCAACTAAAATAAGCTTAGTCAACTTGAAATGTTAAGTTGTACTAAGTAACAACTTAGATATTTGTGTTTGCTAAACTTAACAGATGGGTAAGTAACCCAGCTGCCTTAAAATTTTAAGTTGATTCAACTCAAATATCTAATTTGCCACTTTAACATTTCAAGTTGAATAAACTTTTTTTGAGTTGACTGAACTTAAAATTTTAAGGCAGCCAGGTTACAAATTATTTTAAGTTGATTCAACAAATTGTTTTTTACAGTGTAGAGGGAAAAAACTTTATTTCTATGTTTGTTTGAGGAATGCAATACTTTTGCAACCAAAAGCATGCAAAATGCAAAAGTGAAACTTTCGGGCGAATGCAATACTTTTGTGAGCAAATATAGATTTTCTTAGGTGAATGCAAAAAATATTGAAGTAATTTTGCCCTCCATATCTTTTTTTTTTTTTACATCACCATATTTCCTTAGGGGCTGTGTAGTAAAAGATCTAATGCCAGCTGAAATTTATTGCCTGCTTGTAGAGATCGTCCACTTGATCCAACCAAAATATACTGGAAATATTAAATGGGTACCTTATTTACTGAAAGGCCTTTCCTGAAAGTCGCAGACTGATTTCTGGGTCCATTCCTCTCTCTTGCCTACAGCTATAGTTTTATGATGACATACAGTATATTTTCTTGTATATTTTAAATGTGTTGAATCTCATGAAACCTGTCAAGAACAAGTTCTGATTATATTTAAGTCTCCAAAAAGAAAAAAGAAAATATTTTGCATATATTTAATAAGACCGTTTTTAGGACTATTAATATTTGTGCATTGTGTTCATAATTGAGTAACCTCAACACACTTCTCATAAAAACCTGATTTAAATAAGAGAAAAAACTTGCATATTTACAAGTGTGCATAAAATAAGAAATGAAAGTGATGAACTAATGCACATGCATATATGAACTTGACCTAGACATTTTTTGTGAGATTCATCTCTTGAGCAGTTTAATTAGATTTTCAGCTAATTTCAGCCGGTTGTGGGTTATTATACAGTCAACACTCCTATTCTTCACTCAGGTCAAGATAAAAATGACTAAAGTCTTCTGAAACCTCATTAAATCCGATATTGCCAATGCTATGACAAAAGCAAACTTTTTACAGTATTGTCACACAAACAGTTAAAAACTGTATATTTGAGTATATTAGTTCCCTTCATTTTCAACCCAGTGTGGTGAGGTTTATGAATTTTCATAAAGGGTAAAATCCTTTTAGCTGTTTGGTATTTTGTGCTATTTTAAAAAGGCCTGCTGTGTCATTGTGAATATTTGCCAGATGAAAATGTAGAATCTTAAAATACTGGCTTTGACAAAGTCAAAAATGACTTGTATTTGATAATGCAAGTCAGTTCCCATGTAGGTTTTAACATGGAATGCTAAATGTATCCGTGCATCGGTCCCTGTTAACTGTCGTCTCTTCTCAAGTGCTTTATGTTTGTAAATACTGTATCTGCACTCTGTTTGCCACCATACTCCCTTAAATTATTTCCCCTGTTTTGCTACTGTTGTGTTTTGTTGTTTGTTTTGCTGGCGTGTCCATCATAGGGTGACTACACACGGGTCACAGAGCTCTGTCAGTCCATTTTCAATGTGGATGGTACGATTATGGTTGTAGAATTAAAACCAGAAGGTATGTAAATGTGACATGCATCACATGACCAAATGTTTTTAACGTTTGCTGCAACTCTGTCTTAAATTTACTGTAATTCTGCTTGATTTTAAACTAAACCGGGTCTTGACACACCTTCAAAATACATCTTGTTCAGAGGTTTCTCTTGTGTAACCCTAAGCCATCAGCCATTTTGGCTCTTTTTTTAATAATTTAAAGTGACAGCTCACCCAAAAAAGAGTGTTCCAAGCCTGTATGAGTTAACAAGTGACAAAAGAAGATATTTTGAAAAATGTGTGTAACCAAACAGTTGCTGGTAGCCACTGACTTCCATAGTATGGAAACAAAATACTATGGAAGTCAATGGCAGCACACATTTTCAAAATATTGTCATTTTTGGGTGAACTGTCCCTTTAAGGCATTGTTCATGAAAGATGAGCATAATAAATGTCTTATGTAAACTGAATTTCTCATGTAGATTGTTGCTACAGACATTCGCTGTGTTTGTGTTTCATGAATGAGGCTTATATCGTGTACTAGATTGAAACGCTGGTAGAAATCAGAGCGGATATGTGACGTTGTGATGATGAAGACATTGACAAGCCCATTTAGTTAGACTTGTGGTTTTTATTTGAATGCAATATTATTTAACGTGTGGCCAAAGTGTTGTCAACCAACATGCAATACATGACAATAAATCTACTCTCTGCCTTTGTTTTACTACGGATGGATTTCAGCATCAGGGAAACAAGCTCAGCTTTGTTGATGTCAGACTCATTTTTTTGCTACCCATGTTATTTTACATTGTGTCAGCTGGTCGATTATCCAATGTGTTCTGTCGAAATAAATATTTTTTACATGCAAACATGCTTGAATGAAGTTGTGCTCATTTTTACAAAATATTTAAGAAATGTTTATGTAATTGGGTATAAAATCAAATGTACATGTTAATATGGAGAATAATATTATTAAATGTGGACAAAAGTAAAACCAAAGTTTATCCAAATCTCAAAGGGATTTATCAAAAAAGCACATATTAATCTGCGTTTTTTCCAACAGGAAAGGCTACCAAAAAATAAATAAATCAATAAAAAATTGTTGTTAAGCATGTTTAGAAGTAAGACTTAGGAATAAATTAACGGTATTAAGAACTGTCTGAAAATCTTAAATGACAGCTGACAGTTTTCACACTATTATAATGCATTTAAAAAGTCTCATCAAGGCTGCATGCATTTATTTATTGTAGGCTACAGTAAATACAGTAAAAACAGTAATAATGTGAAATATTATTACAGTTTAAAACAAATGTTTTCTATGTGAATATATATTAAAATGTAATTTATTCCTGTGATCAAAGCTGAACTTTCAGCATCTTTACTCCAGTCTTCAGTGTCACATGATCCTTCAGAAATCATTATGATATGCTGATTTAATGTTTAAAATCATAAATAAAATGAATAATAAAAAAACATTACTGACCCCAGACTTTTTAAAGGTAATGTGCATATAGAGCTGGGTATACACAAATTATAAACCATTACTGATTACAAATTACAGGACAAAAAAATTGTAGTCAGTAACATAATCTGTTACATTACACATTTTAGGTAATATAATCAGACTACTTTTAGATTACTTCTAGATTACTTTTGACCTGACTTGTTTATTACATCGATTTAAACAGGATAATCTTGTACCATAATGATGTAAAAATACAAAGAGTGAGAAAATATGTATTTCTTTCATTGTAACCTGAAGTGCGTTAAATATTAATTTACATCAAGGTTTCCCAAACGGGGGTTTGTAAAGAATATGCAGGGGGTTTTTAAGTTTGATGAAAGGCTAACAAATAATTAAATCATAAAAATATAAAATAAAAATACATAATTTTAAAATAACAATCAATATGTCACACCTACTGAAAAAGATTAAATATTTTATGTTTACCTGCACACCATATGACCATTAACCAATGTCAGAGAACCGTGAACATGCAAATAATGTGATATTTAATTACTAAAATATTTATTTTAAAATCTCAGGGGTACTTAAAGAGGATTGACCACCCCTTTAAAGTAAATATATTGGGTGAAAGAGGTTCAGAATTTCTGCGAAATAAGAAACAACAGGAATTTGTACATTTTAATGAGTTTGAAAGACAAAAGCTGCCTCGCCGTTGCGCTCCGGCGTCCCGTGTTCGAATCCCGACTCGAGGACCTTTCCTGATCCCGCCCCCTTCTGTCTCTCCCACTTCGCTTCCCGTCACCTCTAATCTGTCCTGTCATAACAAAAAAGCAAAAAATAAAAAACCTGTGAGTGGTAATACAAATAAAAATGAATGTGTAGTGTCTCAGAAAGTTGCTGTAAGTCTTGTTCACAGACAATAATCAGTCCACTAGATGTCAGACTCACACAGTGAGTGACCAGAAAATCTGCTTTGTTTAATGCAATTAAGGTAGTGAAGCTAAGACGAACTGTTCGACAAACAAACATATTGAGCCTAGACATGTACAGTTTGTGAACGTACTCAGTTTCTATGTTTGGAAGTATTTCTCTGTCGTTTGTGTGCAGTGATATGAACAATGTTATACAATGCTCTTCAGAAGTTTGGGGGAGGGGTTATTATACGACTTCAGTTTTAACTTCAATTAATTATAAGATTTATTTATTTATTAATGAATGAAAGAAAGAATGAAAATATAAATATAAATATAAATATAAATATAAATATAAATATAAATATAAATGAAAATGTATTAATTTATACATATAAAAAAAAAAAAACACACGCACGCAAAAAACTGCAATGACGCTGATCTCCACGCGATGGCGCGTCATATTAATGAGGAAGACGCACACGGTCATGTGACTCAGTCAAAATGGCGTCGGGGCAACAGTGGGTGTTGGTGGAGATGGTGCAAGCTTTTTACGAGGTAATTACAACTTTCTTCTTTTGTTTATTAATTTTCCAATTTGTAGAAATATCGACAGGCGTTGTCGCGTTTATTCATTTAAACAGCACCGGTCTGTGTGCTAGTATTTGGCTTTATTTCACATATAATCTCAAGTGTCCTCATAATAATGTAACTCCAGGAAGTGAACAGTATTAAACACGAGTGTCAGTCACACAGGTGAGGCTCACTCACCTAAATATATACATTTACCACAGTAATCACAGTTTCCGTCAAAATACTATTAGCTATAAGTAATACTTAAGACTTTATTACCGTTGTTGTACAGTTGTGATAGTAATACGTATTCTCCTTTAAACTGTAAGACGCAGAATCAGTCTTTAATTTCGAGGCTGATTCCAAGTTATTTTATTAAGAACAACTGTAGTAATATTTTGGTGTAAATCAGTAAAAATGTTTTTTTTATTGGCTGTGTGCTGTTTATACTTAACGCTGGAGCTTCATTTATTTTATTTTTGTTTGTTAAAGTGAGTCATTAAACTGTGACCAAACCTTTATGATGTATTTTTATGTCTGTGGAAAGCCTATATTAATTGTTTGTGAGAGAGTAAAGATTTATATGAGAAATAAAGCAATAAGTCGGAACATAACAAACATAACTGTCAGTGCTCTGTTACAATCTCTGCATTGCACAACTTATATGAAACAGTGCAGCTGCTTCATTATAAGAGACTAATAAATAAAGACACTAATAATGGTCAGCTTTATTAATATTAGTAAGTATAATAAATTCTCTTACCAAGTCAGCACCCATAGATGTCATATAAGGAGTGCTTCATCTGGAAAGCATTGCTTGTTAATTATGGTGTACAGACATCTGAAAAACATTGTTTCTGCTAAATGTCCTTTTAGCATTGTAGAGATAAATATTTTAGAGTGTTGCTCATCTACGATACACCTTCCAGTTAAAAACACAGAATGTGCAGAAGTTTGTTTTACAGTAGTGTTGTGATTTTCTCTCCTAGGCACCAGCATATCATTTGATTTTAGAAGGTATCCTCATTTTATGGATTATCAGACTGCTGTTTTCCAAAACATATAAACTTCAGGACAGATCAGACCTCACAGAAAAGGTGAGCGATCCATTACGCACATTACATATCACTCATGTATAATTTTAGTCATTTATAATGTTAACTGAAGGATTTCCCTTAATATTTCTGTGGCTATTTGGCACTCACGTAGCCTTAATCTACACTCCCTTTCAAATAGTTTTTAATGTGTTTGAAAAAAGAATACAGTAAAATCAGTAATATTGTGAAATATTATTATAATTTCAAATAGATGTTTTCTATGTGAATATATCGTCAAATTTAATTTATTCATGTGATCAAAGCTGCATTTTCAGCATCAATACCCCAGTCTTCAGTGTTAAAAACATTCTGCTGCTTTATATTTTTGTAAAAACTTTGATACTTTTTGTTTTTTAAGTTTTTCTGTGACATTTTTCCATAAGGTCCCAGTGGTTATTATTAGTTAATGCATTGACTAAACAATGAGCAATGCATTTGTTACGGTACTCAGTTAATAATAGATACGATTCTTCAAATAATATTAACAGAAACAACTTTTAATGTTGAAATTAACACCAACTAAGATTAATAAACGCTTCATTGTTAGTTCATGCTCACTGATGTAGTTAATGTTAACACATACAACAAATAGAAAGTGTTCATGCTTTTTCTTCATGCCCTTTATTTGTGTATATTTCAGGAGAAAGAGGAGTTGATTGAAGAGTGGCAGCCCGAGCCGCTGGTTCCCCCCATATCAAAAGACCATCCTTCCCTTAATTATGATGTGGTCACAGGGTACGTCTTGTGCGCTGTTTCTCTATGCAATCAACAACTGGAGACAAGTTCTTATTTGACACACTGTTCAAATCAACAGCTCTGTCTGCTGCGTATGGTATAATAATTGCTGTGTGCTGTGGAAATGATACTGACTGAATGCTGTGTTTTTCTTTTACAGGCCTCCAAGCCACAAAATCATTGTAAATGGAAAAGAGTGCATTAACTTTGCCTCATTTAACTTCCTGGGTCTGCTTGACAACGAGCGTGTAAAGGTTTGTAACATTATGAGCACAAACTCTAAGTGCTTTTCCATTCTTCACATTAGCATACATCACAGCTGCTCATGATTGTAATGTGCAGTTTGCTCTTTAATGCTCAATACAGCTTGATGAATAAAAATATCTCTGGTGGATTTTATTTGGAAGGTGTAATTTAAAATGGCAATACCAACTGTAAAACTGTATTTTTATTATTATTATTTTTTTTAATATTCACTAAGGCTGCATTTGTTTGATTAAAAACAGCAATATTATGAAATATTATTACAATTTAAAATAAGTGCTTTCTATGTAATTATATTTTAAAATGTAATTTATTTCTGTGAGTCAAAGCTGAATTTTCAGCATCATTACTCCAGTCTTCAGTATCACATGATCCTTCAGAAATCATTCTAATATGGTGATTATGCATAAAATATATTTTTGTGAAATAATAATTAGAATTTAATATTTCACTGTAATTTTTGATCAATTTAATGCATTCTTGCTTAATTAAAAAACAACAAATTACTAATGGTAGATAATTCATCTGTTGTTTAGTTTCAAAGTGTTCAGCTAATATTATGGCACAGAAGCAATTAGAATTTATTCTTTTTTGTTGAATTAAAAAACTTATGTTTTTTTGTTCAAGACCTTAAAGTACTACTATCGTCATATCCTCTTAACAAAATGTAATAATTATTCTACTTCCAAAGCAGCTTAAGTTTTTAGTTTTTGCCACTAAGCATGGTGCAAGCAACGCCAAGGTTGTGGGTTCAATTCCCCGAGAGTGTATAAACTGATAAAATGCATGCCTTTGCCAAATGCTAAAATATAAATGTAAATATGTACCCTGGCACTGTTGTATACCACTTAAACCAGATGCCTTTAAGTCAACATGGAATGGTTTTTCTCTATTTTACTTTCGTAATGTGACATTAACATTAAAAACATATGTTTTTATGGGAATATGGACTTTTATTGGAACATGTATTAAGCCAATGTTGATTTCAGAGTAACTTGAAGAGGCGTGTAAAATTAAATCAATTTTTCCAGAATAAAGATGTTGATATTCATGCTCATTATGGAATTCTGTTTCTGATTAAAATCTTTCCGTACATTAACAGCATCGTTCATTTGTTTTCAGTCGAAGGCTTTGTCGTCACTAAAAAAATACGGTGTGGGAACGTGTGGACCAAGAGGCTTCTACGGGACCTTCGGTTGGTGGATTTATCATCTCGTGTATTTGTCTTACGTTACGGCGTCAGTTTACAGCATTGAAATGTTTCACAGATGTTCATCTGGAGTTGGAAGAACGACTGGCAAAGTTCATGAGAACAGAGGAGGCCATCATCTACTCGTACGGCTTCGCCACCATCGCCAGCGCCATTCCAGCGTACTCCAAGAGAGGAGACATCATCTTTGTGTAAGATCCCGCTGAATCCCAATAGCCTTTCGCTTGATAAAGCGTTCTGATTTTCTGTCTCTTGTTTTCTCAGCGACGAGGCAGCGTGTTTCTCCATTCAGAAAGGCCTGCAGGCTTCACGCAGCTTCATCAAATACTTTAAACACAATGATATGGAGGATCTAGAGCGGCTGTTGAAGGAGCAAGAGATTGAAGATCAGAAGGTGAGGAGGGCTTTGACCAGCTGACACTGGTGGCATGAAGAGAAATTCAATAAACACAACATGAATATACATAAATATTTTCTACAACATAATGTGCATTATCTAATAATACACACCTGATTTTAAGGTAACGGTTAATTTTACAGTGTTCTTGTTAAACGTTACGTTTACTAACTACTATATAATATTAATATAGTAAACAGTAAATTGTGCATAAGTACAAGCAACAAACCCTAATCCTAACCAGTGCTGGGGCTGTAATGCATTACAATATTGCGTTACTTCCTAGAAAAGTAACTAATTATGTTTCTTAGTTACTTTTTATGGAAATTAATGCTTTGCATTACTTTTGTGTTACTTTTAAAATCTAGACAGGGTTTGCTTGTTTGTTTTTAATATAAAAAGTTCTATTTTTAGCAAATGTAAAAGCTCTTTCACACCAGATTGAAATTAATAAACCTCAGGCTGAAGGAAAAGTAAATTCACATCTGTACAGTAGAACGCAGGAGAAGAAAGTTCAACACTCTTCAGCATTAAAAAAAAACAATGAAGCACAAATGTTAGTTAATCTAAAGTAGGGATGCTAAATTTAACTGGTTAAACATTAACTGATAAAGAATTTTGACCGATTAATACAATCAGTTAAATAGTTTAAAAGGTCATTTATTTATTTTTCTTCAGTAATTTAATCAAAATATTTTAAAACATTTGTTGGAGTTTTTAAAAAAAAAAAAAATAATAATAATAAAATAGCATTTTTGAGATAAAAAAAAAGATAAATCGTGTATAACGTGAACAGTCACATTTTATTATTAAATTCACAAATAAACCTGATGCTGACACGAAATGTTTACAAACACTATAAATTTTAAAAAAAGCTATTTTATTTCCCCTCACTCCACAAAAAAATCCTTTCAATTTAGCAGTATTCAGAAAAGAACAAGAATGAAAAATATAAAAGCTAGTCTATCTAAACAACAAGCCAAAACACTTTTATTTAGGTTAAACTGAAACTCTCATATGACACAAATCCAAATGTTTCCATATTCGAGATGTATTTGAATGCCTAAATATTATTTATGTAAACCTGGTTTTGTACCTTACTCCACATAATATCCACATAAAACAAATTGTTTGGCATAATATCACAGCAGTAGATTAAGCAGTGTGAATTTTTTTTCTCCATATGTTTGGCTGACTATTTTATTATGATGATGGAAAGGCTGCATTGTCAAGTTAGCAATGCTTAACTGTGTGGCGCCGGCACAATCACTTTTTTTTTTTCTTCTAACAGTGGAAATGATTCCTCCTAGTCATACAGATAATTAAAACTGTAAATGGTTTGCTTTTGTTTGTGTACATTCACAATAAAAACAAATCGTTGTGCTTTTGTAAAATAAAGAAAAATAGGATGCCGCTTTCAGCCGTCTTCCTTTTGCACAGCACAAAAATGAACCAAAACTCTGCATACAGATCTACTTGTTGCACAGTTTTTGTTTTGTTTTGTTAATTAAGTAAAAATATTTATCGTATAGGCCTGTTCATTCATTATATATAGCCTAGCTTTATTATGATTTTCTCCATTCGCAGAAGTGCTGCAGGTGTGTGATGTGATGTGTCCGTGTAAATCCTCATGTTCTGTTGTTTGCTGTTCTTTGTGCATGTAAAATTAATCCCTGGAAAACAAATTTTGAATTTTGGTATTTTTAATGGGTCACAGACACTTATATTTTTCTAATTTAATGAAATTCAAATTTAAAATAAACATATCGGTTAACAGTTAATAATTGGTTAATGAGCACCGGCTGTCAGTTAGGAAAAATAACCGAAATGAACATCCCTAATCTAAAGTCATTTTTCTTATTAGTATGGTTAAACTGGATCAGCAGCAGAGACATTGGTTAATGAAATGGGATTAAATACATAAAGGATGTTTGTGTTATTTAACATTTAATTATTGTAGGTTTGCGTCATATTCTGAGTTTGCATTTCCCTTTTTAAATTCATTTTGATGAAGACTGAATCTGGGTCTTTTTTTGCAAGTGAGATGAGTAAATGCATGTTTCTTTCAACATGGGGACAGGAGACTAGTCAGTCAATAAATGGGAAAAGAAAGTTACTGGCGTTACTTATTTGAAAAAGTAACTCCGATATTTTAATGTAAATTAAAAAGTAATGCATTACTTTACTAGTTACTTGAAACAAGTAATCTAATTACGTAAATTGTGTTACTTGTAATGCGTTACCCTCAACACTGATCCTAACCCCTTAGTAAGTTTATTTGGTGACAGTTTAAGACCAATTCTCACTGTTAACCAGTTGTTTATTAGGATTCATATTGCTAACATATTGGCTGTTTATTAGTACTCATAAAGCACATATTAATGTCTTATTCTGCATGACCATATTTTAGATCTCTTAATCCACTTCATACCTAAACCAACTACCTTACTAACTATTAATAAGCAGCAAATTAGGAGTTTATTGAGGGGAAAAGTCATAGTTAATAGTTAGAACTAAGGAGTGACCATATGTTTTGTTAATTAATATTACTCAGTACTTACTTGTGTATTTTTGTACATTGCAGAAGTGGAATATTAAAATGTTGGGATTTGACTACAGTGAAAAGTGACTTTTTCAGTTTTTTCTGTTTTCTCTATCCGTTTGGCCTTTTTGTCAACAGACATGTTTTTAAATTAGAGAAAATTGTTCCTTTTTGATGCAAATTTACAAGAACAAACTCTACTTCTTTAGTAAAACATGCACAGATGAATAAAAGTACAATATTATTTATTAAGTGCCTTTTTTTATTTCTCCACTCTAACAGCCACTCAAAAGACTTTAGCAACTGTCTATGATTCACTCAGAACACATAATAGAAAAAGTACATTGTTTTTTGAGTGCAGCAGCTGTTTGTTGTTTTACTATACATGCATGCACGCTCGTTCATTCATTGTTGTTATTTTTATGTATTTTTCCTTAGAATCCACGTAAGGCGAGAGTAATCAGGCGGTTCATTGTGGTTGAGGGACTCTATATCAACACTGCAGATATCTGTCCACTACCTGAACTGGTAAGACAACTTTTCTGTAGTTTTTCTTTTTAGGAAATTTTTTTAGTTTTATTTAACTAACCCTAAATTGGCAGTTTACAGAGATAATTGATGCCTCAAATTATGAGACAGATGTTATTATTTTTCAGAAAGATATGATTTCCATCTTTTAGAAAATAAAAACTTCCATAGAACTGCATATCAACCACCAAGAACACATTGAAAACATTGAAAACTATAGTTTTACGTTTACATTTAAAATACTGCTGTTGCTACATTGCACTTGGTTTATTTTTCACATGGACTGATGTTTTTAATGGGTGTATTATCTATTTCAGTTGAAACTGAAGTACAAATATAAAGTGCGCATCTTTCTGGAGGAGAGCATGTCTTTTGGAGTGCTTGGAGAACACGGAAGAGGAGTCACAGAGCATTTTGGGGTCAACGTATGTAATGCCTAGAATATCAATTTCTCCACAATTTCAAGTACTCAGGTGTAAAATAATGGCTCAGCAAAAATTGCATGTCTGTTTTAATTTCAGATTGATGATATTGACCTCATCAGTGCCAACATGGAGAACGCGGTGGCGTCCATCGGAGGTTTCTGCTGTGGACGATCATTCGTTATTGATCATCAGGTATGACTACAAAAGAACAATAACTGATTGCACCATCATGCATACTTCACATAATTGCCAGTTCTTAAAGGGAATATTCAGTGTAATGTTTCATGCAACTCTGCAAGTCTAAATGTCCAAGATTGCCCAACATGAATGCAATTTACACTACATTTTGAGATTTCTTTGTTGACACTCAGTGGCAACTTCACCTTTATGAAGTAGAAGATATTATGTAGGAATAGCTAGAAAGCATAATTTCTAGCTTCAACCTAATTTCTATTTCTTTCATCTTGCTGTCTGCCTTTCCACAGACAGTCGTTTTGACTCATTGTGTATACTGGTGAATAAGAGATGTATTTACAGCAAATACTGGCAGCTGAAAATAACCTGGAATATTCGTTAATCTTAATATTTGATGTCGGGTTTGTCTTTGTAGTCAGTAAGCAAAGGATTTTCTTAGTCTGTGTATAATGTGTGTGCAGTCCTGAAAGGTTTGGCTTTCTGGTTATTGTTTAAACGATCAAAGGGCGTTTCTTTTGATGTATATTTCTGTACATATGGTTTCTATATTCTGAAGATAAAACTCTAATTATATGCATATGCGTTTTTAAATCTGGACATAAGAGCACAATTATCCTCATGTAACCTGTAGTCACTGAAATGTGATCCAGATTTCTGGAAAAGCAGAAGCTCTTGCATCTGTAATCCTGTTTGTTAAATAACAGTTTCTTCAGACTACCTAAAGTTTGGTAATCAACCGCAATCCTCTATGTCTTCATTTTAATTGAGTTACTGTATGATGCATTATAGCATCCTCTTTATATATGAGTTTTGATAGCACTGTAATATGTCATTGATTCTTTCCCTTTCCTATTTGACTTTCATATAACATCGCTTGCGAATCACACGGATCATATCAGATTCATTCTTCCCTTTAATGACGTGAAGGAAGTGAATCCACACGCTCTATTTAAATGCGTGTGGAGCGTCCATAATCCGAGCCGCTTGTGCAGCGTTTGCAGATTTTCATAGTTGCATTCGCTGATGAGAAAACAGTTGCTCTAGGAAACTTCATAATCAAAATAAAAGTCTTGAAATACTGTATAATAAGCATAGCAGCAAGCAGCAATTACAAAACCAACTTCAGCAATTTCAACTTCATTTGAAATTAATGTCAAAGACTTGTATAAATGTAACATTGTACCAAAATAAAAAGGTTTTTTTTTTCCCCCTCAATCACTGGTCCCAAACTGCTCTAGTACTCTAAAAGTATTTTTAATATGCCAGTAGATTAATGGCCTTGTTTTTTGTTTGGCACTAACGCAGTCAATTTGGTTTTTTAGATTTTTATGCAAATAATGTCAGAAACATTCTAAGACTGACCTGTTTCCATTGACTGGATCAGATTTTAATCTTTGACAATCAGAAAGGAGCACAAACCTAATGACTGAGTCACTCCACAACACACAACTGGCAAATCACGACTGGACAAATTCTGCCATTTCGTCACACAGTCATTCTTATATTAATTATATAATTTTCATGCATTAGGGAGCGGCTGTTGTATGCCAAGTGTTTAAATATCTTTTGAATGAGCGGCTGTTCACTTTCACTTTCAATTTAGTGATCACACACACTCTGTATAAAGGGAGCACATCTTACAAGATCAGATATGAGCACGTTATCCGCTGAGCAGCAAATCCCCCAGCGTTATTTGTCAGTCATCTTTCCTAACTCTTGTCTTGACCCATGAACAGTTAAATCTGATTCCCGCAGCTTGTCTTGGATGCAGGGTTTGCCAAATCCACAATTTTTGCATGGAATTGGGCTCATTTTAAACTGTAGCTAAGGGTTGATTTTTCTCCTGTAGGTTAAATGTTTGAAATATTGAATAAATTACATTTGACCGAAATGCTTGTATTGATACATGTTACATTCTACCTGTGATAAAACTGTGCGAGATGTTACGTTTTGTGATGGCCAGTGGTAGGAAGCCTTTTAGCTGTGTTTATAATCAGTCTGCACAAGGGTGAATGTAAAATACACATTTTAGGTATGAAAATGAAATATTTTCAGTTTTGATGTGGGATATGGTCATTGTGCTACTTTGGGGGGCTTTTTAATTATAGTGATTAAGACGACAAAGAATGACTTGCCAGAGATCCAAAGGACCATCACTTGGTCAGGTGCAGAGCCAAATATTCTTCAGTTTTTTGCAAAACAGAAACGACAAATAGAATATCAGATCTCTGTCATATGACCAAAAATGAATGCAAAAAAGCTTTTTTGCGTAGTTGTATTTGACACATGAAACCTGTATCAATGTATCTTACATTCTAAGGTCACACAGTGTAACCTTGCTCTCACTTGAAATGTGTCCCCACATTAAATCCTTGAATTTGAGGGTATTGAACCTGGAAAGTCCTTGAAAGGTCCTTGAATTTGAAGTTAACCAAGGTGTGGGAACCCAAATGTTAGTTAATGTATTAACTAAATTCTTAGTTCATGTTACCTTTTGTAGTTAACTAATGAACCTTATTGGAGGGTTTACCATATTTTCTTTTGTGAACTGATTGAATGTGTTTTTTATGTTTTCAGCGTCTGTCAGGTCAGGGTTACTGTTTCTCAGCGTCTCTTCCACCCATGCTGGCCGCTGCTGCTATTGAAGCCCTCAACATCATGGAGGAAGATCCAGGTAACAACATTTACATTTATTTTCTACACGTAGAATATGATTATCCCCCCCCCCCTTTAATATAAATGATGGAGTGTTTCAGCTGACTGAATTGGCTGGATTTTAAAGAGACTGACTGATAATCAGCTGATCCAAACCATATGCTGCGAACGCTCAGACATACTTTCGTATAGAAAATGGACATCATTTTTATTGGCTGAGCAAACACTACTGTTAGAGTTACATTTAGTTAAGTCGGTTGGTTAAACCTCTAATCCTATATACAATCAGACTTTTGCTTGGCGGACGTTAAAAGGGCTGAAAACCATGCCATATCAAGGGACTAGAATATCCTTCACCATTTTGACTTGAGCCAAAAGCAACCGTCGTAACAACTGTAGGAAAAATGTAAGTGTTTTCTAGTCATGGTCATATTAGGTAAAAATGGTAATAATTTCTTATCCTGTAATTGTGAATGACTGGAAAAGTCATTGAAATCAATTCACAATGCAGTACTTCAGTATTGAGGAGTGTCACAGTGAACGTTCCAGCACAGCATCAGCAGAATCAGTTGTTTGTTTGTGAGCTCATCAGTGGTGTTTGACATGAATGAATGTTGTGAGACAGTGGTCAGACTGGTTCAACACAAAGGTGACACTTCTCCTCAGAGGAGATGTGGTTCAGATGGCTCTCTCAGTGGGAGTTCAGTGGAGGTCAGTTGATTCCAGCACATCACATTAGTGTGTGTGGATTCAACACCAGCCTCACTCACGCAAACATCGACTCATTATCAACTGAGCCTGGATCTTTAGTTCTCTTTTACATATTTTGAAGCAGAAAACATGCTCTATGCAAACAAAACACAAATGTGCTAAAATTCTGATATTCTTTGATTACTATGATCATATCTAGTGGTCAGTCGATATGTGTTTTTTTTTTTTTTTTTTTTTTTTTTTTTGGCTTATACCAAATTGTAGAGCTGGGTGTTCAATGTAAAGCTGATATATGTGACATCATACCAAATTAAAGGGTTACTCCACCCCAAAATGAAAATTTTGTCATTAATCACTTGCCCTCAATGTCGTTCCAAACCCGTAAAAGCCTTGTTTGTCTTCGGAACACAATTTAAGATATTTTGACTGCCAGGTAAATACCACTGTCAAGACCCAGAAAATCATGAAAGGCATCAAAAATAGTCCATCTGCCATCAGTTGTTCAATCTGAATTTTATAAAGCGACAAGAATACTTTTTGTAAGCAACAAAAAAAAAAAAAAAAGGTTTTTATTCAACAATTTGTCTCCTCCGTGTCAGTGTAGCGTCATTTTGGAGAATATCCACTGGACACAAACAGCGTACGCTGTTCTGTGTCAGTCACACCACACGGATACGTTTTCTTCATATATGTACGCTTTGATTTGAACGAACACAGCGTATCCTGCTACACAGTTTGTGTCCGGCAGATACTCTCCAAAATGACGCTATGCTGATACGGAGGAGGCGAATTGTTAAATAAAAACGTTTTTTTTTTTTTTTGTTTGTTTGTTTTTTTTTCGCTTACAAAAAGTATTCTTGTCGCTTCATAAAATTCAGATTGATCCACTGGTGGCAGATGGACTATTTTCGATGCCTTTCATGCTTTTCTGCATCTTGACAGTGGTATTTACCTGGCAGTCAATGGGACAGTCACAGACTTCCCGGTTTTCATCCAAAATATCTTAAATTGTGTTCCTCAGACGAACGAAGCCTTTACAGGTTTGGAACGACATGGGGGTAAGTGATTAATGACAACATTTTCATTTTGGGGTGGAGGAACCCTTTAAGTTTAAAATGAATTTATTTTACATAATGTTTTCAAAATAATAATAATAAATAATTTAAGAAAAAAACATTTTTAGAAAAAAAAAAATCTGTAAATTAAACAAATTTATTCCCTAGATATCTTAAAAAATAAGAGTCATGCCTAAGACACTTATCAGTCAAATAGAAAAACATATAATTAAAATAATGCCAATTATTGTCCAATATAGGCGAGGGGCCAGATTTACTTGCACCGTCTTTTGGCGTTAAAATAGTACTGTCAGGATTTACTAAAGATGAGCAGTGAAGAATTAGTGCTAAAAAGGCATGGACACAGTTATATTTTGCGCCTGAAAATATTTATGGGTGGAGAGTATTAAAATGAATCACGCAACGGGCTTTACTAATGTTTGCGCTCGTCAAATTACTGGTATTTGCGCCATTATTTAACACCCAAAAAAAAGCAGGTGGTAATTTGTGCTGCTCTCAGTTGATTGCACTGGTCATGGAAATGATCTGGCTGCGTCTGTTCCTTAATGTGTGCATTAACAGTAAATCACACGCAGAAGTTTCTCCTTCCATCAGTGCTTTTATGGAATTGTGCTCTCTTGTGTTTAGTAAATCTGGCCCTCAGTACTTAAGAGGGTGATTTTCTGTGAATTTCTGTGCCATGTTTCAGATGAGTGATGATACTAGTTAACACTGCAGCATCTTGTACTTGCGTTCCTGTCTGAATCTTTTAAAATTCAGCAGCAATGAAATTTAGTTTAATTACAGTATGTGCATTCACTTTCTTGTGCAGAGCATGTTTTGGGCAAAACTTCACATTAATTGGAATTTTTTTTGTTTTCTCTCACAGGCATTTTCAGGGTCTTACAGGACAAGTGCAAACACGTCCACAAAGCACTACAAGGGCAAGTCCAATTTACCTCCTTTTTCCATGAAAATGAAAAATCAGTGTTATATCAAAATCAATGTTATGTGAGTTAATGTGAGTAATAGTAATAACCTACATGCCAAATGTCTTGTGTCAATGAATTAGAATACAGCGGTTGAATCTTCATTGTGCTGGCTGGTTATTTATTATGCAAAGCAGGACTGATGATTTCACTGGTATTTTTTTGCAGGACTCCAGGGCTGAAGGTGGTCGGAGAGCCTTTTGCTCCTGCCCTCCATCTGCAGCTGGAAAACAGCACAGGATCCAGAACAAATGACCTGAAGCTTCTCCGAGCGATTGTCGATTACGTACGTCAATCCAACAGATCACAGATAACAAATAATTTGTCTTAGTGTGGTTATCATGCCATAGGCATGAATATACACTGCCATTCAAAAGTTTTGGATCAGTAAGATTTTAAATGTTTTTAAAGAAGTTTCTTATGCTCATCAAGGCTGCATTTATTCGATCAAAATCCTAAAAAAACTGTAATATTGTGATATATTATTTTAATGTAAAATAACTGTTTTCTATGTGAATATGTTAAAATGTACTTTATTCCTGTGATGCAAAGCTGAATTTTCAGCATCATTACTCCAGTCTTCAGTGTCACATGATCCTTCAGAAATCATTTTGATATGCTGATTTATTATCAGTGGTAAAAACAGTTGTGCTGCTTAATGTTTTGTTGGAACGTGTTTTTTTTTCAGGATTCTTTGATGAATAAAAAGTTAAAAAGAATGGCATTAAAAAAAAAAATAGAACATTTTTATAACTACCTTTTAAAAATTTGTGGTCACTAAATTTTTATTCTTCCTTTTTTTTGAAAGAAATTAATACTTTTATTCACCAAGGATGTGTTAAACTGATAAAAAGTGATAGTATAGATTACATTGTTAGAAGGGATTTCTATTTTAAATAATGCTGTTCTTTTTAACTTATTCATCAAAGAATCCTGAAAAAAGAATCACAGGTTCCAAAAATATTAAGCAGTTTCCAACTTTGATAATAAAAGTAATAAATCAGCATATTATAATGATTTCTGAACGATCATGTGATTAGTATTAATGCTGAAAATTCAGCTTTGCATCACAGAAATAAATTATATTTTAAAATATATTAAAATAGAAAACCATTATTTTAAACTTTTTCTGGATTTTTGATCAAGTAAATGCAGCCTTGATGAGCAGAAAAGAATTCTTTAAAAAAACATAAAAAATCCTACTGATCCCAAACGTTTGAACAGCAGCGTATTACTAATGTAATAATATTAACATAAACATTTATATAAATGTTTTGCAACCCATTTTGCTTTTGTAATATGAAGTATTTACTAGTTCGAAAAATATAGGCAAAAACTTTCATCACATCAATTTCATAAATTGGGAAGTTAACTGGATCATGAAAAGTGAACATTAGATATCAAAATGAAGCTACATTGCTGTTTAAAAGTTTTGGTTTTTCAATAAAACAATACTACTTAAAACATGAAACTAGTGAAAATGAAATGAAAAGATCACTGTATTAAATTTAGACCTGCTCACGTTAAATCATATTTTATTTTTACACATTTTTACAGCGTTGTGTATTATAACCAATCACACACGACTCCGTTTAGTTTAATATGCAGTGTCCAATTAGAGGTGTTCAGAATAGTCAATGCTGAAACCTGGAGTTTTGTTCGGACTGAAACTCGCAAATTCCCTCATCATAAGTAACAAAGTGCAGATGTACGAAATGTAAGAGATTTATTTATCATACAGTGTATGGGACAGCTTCATTTATTATAAGAGGAGTTATGAGTGCTTAAACACTAGCTAGACTAGAGTGCGTTCTTTCACTGCGTGATTCTATTTCAGTCTAATAAAATGCATTTTCAAAAAAATGCTTTTTTTTTTTGCAAAAACCATAAATGTGATATTGATTTTATACAACAGTTCAATGAACTAGAAGTTAATATTAAGAGACTTACGTTTTAAAAACCATATTGCCTATTTTTGCTCTATTTTGCCAACAAAAATCATTCCAAGCAACAGCACTGTTTTGCGTCTCTAAACAACATGATGGTGTTTTGTTCCTGAATGAATCAAGTGTTTAAATGATTCAGTTCAATCGCAATGACTCACTTACTAACAGTGACTTGCTGACACCTACTGGTGTTTTTAATTCCACATTTAAATTGCCTTTTCATTTTTTTTTAAATAATTTCAAATATCAGCATTCAGCATTATAGCAAATGCTGTGTAAGTACTTAGAAAATAATCTCTTATTTTTGGTCTTTCCTGCAGAGTTTGGACAGACAGATCGCACTCACTTTGGCTCGATACCTGGAAAAAGAAGAGCGTTTTCTTCCACCACCAAGGTGATTAGCTATAAAATATTTAGTCAATAAACCTCCATGAAAGCATGTTTTGCAGTATAATTGATGTTTATGAACATCTGTGTCCTCAGCATCAGAGTAGTTGTGACTGTTGAACAGACGCAGGAGGAAATCGAGAAAGCGGCGCAGTGCATTCAAGAAGCAGCTTTGAAGATCCTAAAATGAGGACTGATCATCTTCAACACATAAAGCTTTAATGTGTCATTGACGTGAAAGTGAGAGCCATCCTACCTGATGGTTCTGTGACCTTTGACCCTGAAGACTTAATCTGTGCCCACAAAAGGACGAATACACTGATTGAACCTGTTTGTATTATATTTATGTTTTCCATACCTGGTGTACAGAATGTTGATTATTTTAGTCTTCATTTCACATTGAAATAAATGCAGCGCTGGTTCTTCACGCTGTTTGCAGTTGGTGTGCACCATCAAACCTATTTATGTTTGTTCAACACCTTGAATAATGGGAGATCTTGACTAATCAACAATAAATATGCCATAAATACAGAATAATTATTTTATATATAAAATCATTTTTTATATACACTAATATTTACATTACTTTGTTACCTTTGACCAAAGAGAGCTTCTGTACCACACATTCTTTGTTGTTCCGTTCATTCTGAATGATGCGGTTATTCTTATTTCGACTCTTTTGGTAACTCAATGCATTGTGAGTGTACTGGGTCAAGAGCATATGCTTGCACATACTTGGCAGAGATATCAAATATGATCTGGTTTAGATTCTGTGATTGTCATTGTATCAAAACATAACTTTGTTTTCAAACAAATTTCAAGAATAAAACACACTTCAGTCTTTAAATAGCACTGTTTCATTGTTTTTATAGTCTTTTTAATCTCCAAGAAGGATTTGCCTACCGAATCATATTTGAAACCTGTTGCACACTACATGTCTTCTGTTGTCAAAGGACTCTTAGTCAACCTTCGGCTTATGGTTCACATCTTTTTGCTGTAAAAACTGAATTCGATGAAGTAAATATGAAAGTATTTTTTATGTTGTGTTGTTCAAAATATTTCAAGATTGAAGGATTGAAGCAACTTAATTATTCATATTTTTTTTTCTCCATTGTAATGCATTATATGTTTTGAAAATACAAAGCTTTGATAATAAACTAAGCATTCAGATATTTTACTAAAAGAATATTATTGGGAGATATTAAGTGATGACTGATATTTATATGCATTTTATGTAAGTATCCACGATGTTGTTATAAAGATCTCATTACATTACAAGCTGCAGTATCTTAGTTTCATCTTACTTTTTGGCAATTTCAGGCCTTTAAATATTGTCTATAAAATAAGCCATAAAATCCTGATATGTCAAAAAAACACTATCAGTCAAAAGTTTTTGAACCGTAAGATTTTTAAGGTAAATCTGCTCACCAAGCCTGCATTTATTTGATCTAAAGTACAGCAAAAACAGTAAAAATGTGAAATATTTTTACTGTTTAAAATAAATGTTTTCTATTTGAACAGACTTTAAAATGTAATTTATTTCTGTGATTTCAAAGCTGAATTTTTAGCATCATTACTCCAGTCACATGATCCTCAATCAATCTAATATTCTGATTTGCTGCTCAAAAAACATTTATTATTATTTTTATTATTACTACTACTAATTATTATGTTGAAAACAGCTGAGTAGATTTTTGTCAGGTGTCTTTAATAAATCAAAAGTTCATTAAAACAGCAATTATCTGAAATAGAAATATTTTGTAACATTATAAGTATCTTTATCATCACTTTTGATCAATTTAAAGCATCCGTGCTAAACAAAAGTATTAATTTCTATAATTTCTTTTCCCCAGCAGGTGTCGTGTTTTTTCCAGGTTATCAAAACTCTAATTTCATTTCCAATCACTAATCCTACTATGGCAAGAAATTCCTACCTTTCTTCTTGTAGCGTCGTGACACGTGACCTCTTTAATATTCATTAGCCAATCAACGCGTGCGTTCTAGCAAATCAAGCGGGCCCGCTGATTGAGCGTCCCGAATATTCATGAGCTGCGCCTTTGCGGTAGTAGGATTCGCAAATTCGCTTCCCTCCCTTGGGAAGGATCCGTCCTACGTCACGAGGAGCTGGAGTTACTCGTTCACTTTTCTATTAGGAGACTTTTGGGACACTTGAGCGGGATCAGCGGCGCTCGACGAACACCTTTCGAACGAGCGGGATGAAACGCGTTATTCTTTTGCAAACGAACCATCAAAAAGAGTTTCATTCACTGCACACTTGAGACAAAACGCGCTTTGTTCACACGCACAAACTCACTTATCACTTGAGGAGAAATTTGGAAGTTGTATCGCACTGATTCCTGAATCCAGCTGCATCAGAGGAATGTTCCCTGTAAGGATGTACACACTAAGGATTACGCCTAGAAGTCATCTTTTGCTGATATCCGTCCTCCTCACAACATTTGCACGCACAGGTAAGAGTTTCTTACGTTTGTTATCCATTTTTTCCTCCTCTGAGTTTTCCTGAAGCGTTTTTTGTGATGTGAACGCGCTTCCAATAGCTTTTTTAGTAAGAATTTTATTTGTTTATGTATTTGTTTGTTTGTTTTTATTATTTCAAGAGTGTTTTTGCTGTCCAACAAGCTTTAAACATCAAGTTTATTCAAACCATCCAATCACAGAAACTTTTAATTGAAGTTGACGTCAGGTTTTGAGGACATTGAGGTAAATTTTGCATTCCAGAAAAATGTGAGATGGCCCATATGTCATATCACCTACCTATGAATATGAGTTTTATATTTCTGCTAAATTAATGAACTCATCATCAGCAGATCTATTTTATTTTACGCACTGCACCTTCGAGCTGTTCCTGGTTTAACACTTGAAATCAAGTTCAATCAGTGTTACACCAGAGCCATCGGGGTTGTTTGTTGAAATTGGCTGTTGATAATCAGATGCATATTTTGGGAGTGATTTCTTGTTAATTCATTTCCCTCCCTGTAGGGAGGAGGGTGACAGATGTTGAAATTTCCTGTTTTGAATTTGCGCTCTTTTTTGGCCGTTTGGCTGGAGTTTAAAGGGGGATGGGACGTCCCTGGTGTCTCCTACCAACTTTATCACCCTGTGCTAAAGCTTTGTGACCAGCACTTGAGATTGTGGGCCTGCAACAGTGGAAGAGTTGAGCTCATTGATTAGGCGCTCGTGCACGAACAGCACCACGTGACTGATTCTTGTTTATCAGCCTAGCGACGTTTGTTGGTCTGCAAGTGTTTCAGTACGAACGCAACTTTTACCTCAGTTGCAGTGTATGGACGGCTTAGGGTCGTTCACACAGAACGCGTTTTGCGTTAGTAAACGCGAGAACCAGGACAGTGCAATAAAACACCAGGTTTATCGATGTGTTTTTAATTGTTTACTATTATTTTACGCCGCCGGTTTCTAATGGGAACGGTTAAAAGGGGGCGTGGTCTACGTGGTTACGCACGACGCGTTCTTACGTTTTTTTATTTAAAATTTGGTTGTACACATGGACAAACTGTTAAAACAAATACCATAATAAAATAAAAAATAGAAGCAAAACAATGTTTAAAAATATTAACATTTCAGTTTTTTTAAATCTTGTTTTTAGATACTATTTAACTTCTGCCTTCAAAACTGACTATCTGTGCTTGTAATGCACATTGTTTCAAATCAGAATTACAGAAAATCATTATTTTGATGTTTATAATTTCTTATTATCTTCATGCTTAATAGTCACATTTAGCAGACTAGAGCTGGGCGATACTGTATTTTAAGTTTTGCAGCAATAAAAGCAATTATGCACTTGGAATTTCCCATATAGTTAATGTTATCGCTTTACATGCTATGTATATGCAGATGAAGTTGGACAAACTTAAATATTTATGTTGATAGAAAAAGCAGGTAGCAGGGTTATTATTTAATAGTTAACTAAAACTGTAACTAAATTACTTGAAGAAAACTATATATAAAAAACCAAAAAACTTTGTATTTATGCTAATGTGAATGTCTGTCTGTCTGTACCTCTCTTGCTCTCTCTCTCTATATATATGTGTATAAATATATATATATATATAAAACTAACTAAATATGTAACTTAAATGACAAAAACAAAAATTAATTACAAAATTAAAAACAAAAATTAATTAACAATTAATTTAAAAACAGAAAAAATTCTGAAAAATAAATAAAATAAAATAAAATAAAGTAATTTGAAAAACAAATATGTGACCAGTCGTAAGGTCAGTTTTTTGAAACTGAGATTTATACATCTTATGAAAGCTGAATAAATAAGCTTTCCATTGATGTGTGGTTTGTTAGGATAGGACAATATTTGGCCAAAATAAAATTATTTGAAACTCTGGAATCTGAGGGTGCAAAAATAAATAAATAGATCAAAATATTGATTAAATCGCCTTTAAAGTTGTCCAAATGAAGTTCTTAGCAATGCATATTACTAATCAAAAATTGAGTTTTGGTATGCA
This sequence comes from Labeo rohita, assembly GCF_022985175.1. Classification (NCBI taxonomy): domain Eukaryota; kingdom Metazoa; phylum Chordata; class Actinopteri; order Cypriniformes; family Cyprinidae; genus Labeo; species Labeo rohita. The sequence goes on from NC_066878.1 coordinate 22,997,765, forward strand.
GTAGTCAAAATCTGAAGAGGTTAAACAAAGTTGTCAGACAAAAAAGGGTATTGTTTTGGTTTTAGGATAACTTTGATGAAAAGGTTTTGGTCCGCTTCAAACATTGACATGTATATATTGATATTTATAGAAGGAAATGTGCAAAATATCTTCATGGGACATGATCTTTGCTTATTATCCTAATGATTTTTGGCATAAAAGACAAATCTATAATTTTGACCCATACAAAGTATTTTTGGCTACTGCTACTTAAGACTGTTTTTGTGGTCAAGGGTCACAAATATATAAAATAAAACTGATATAAGCAAAGTGTCAGTGTTCAATATGAAAACATGTCACTCCCTAATGAAAAAATTAAATATTTAAAAAATAAATAAACCCAGCTAAGCTGGTTGGCTGATCTTAGCTGGTTTAAGATGGAAGTAACTGGTTTTAGCTGGCCTCCCAGATGGTCATAACCCCTCTAAAACCAGCTTTGACCAGAGTGGGACACCAGTTTGAACCACCCAACCAGTTGAGCTTCATTCTGTTGGGACTTCATTGCTCATCTTCAGTCTTGATGGGGGTGGCTGCATTTCTGCCTGTCCGCAGGAGGTTCAGCTCCTCTGACTCACACTTTCAACCATCAAAAAGGTGCTGGAGATCTTCAACAAGCACATTGACATGGTAATTGATTCACTTGCTAATAAGAGTCCCTGAAGCCACAGACAACTGAATCAGCTTCAAACAATGCAGAGCCTTGACTGAGCAGTGGCCTTGTGTTTTGAAATAGTCAAGTCTTTATTTGCAGATCCTTCACCTTAATGCCTCCTCCTTTGAGCTTAATGCATGCTCCTTTGAGCCATTTGCATATTTACACTTTTGAGTTTTTGGAAGTTAATGCTGAATGAATGTGTTAATCATTAAAAAACAAAAGGGGTTGGTGTAAGGCTGTTCTCTGCATCAAGGGGGTTTCAAAGCAATTTGATGACCCAGGCCCCCTCAAAATATCATGATGCCCTTCCTAAAATATAATTATTATTATTTATTTTTGCATTGCAATTAATGCAATTAATTAATGAATTAATTTTTTATATTTAGCAATATATTAGATTGTTTTCTTGAATATATATACTTTTAGATGTATGTCTCAAACAAAGTAGTCCTGACTCAAAGAAAGCAGTTTGTCCAGCAGAGATAGCCGGTTTGCCTTGATTTTTTGAAACAAAGGGACTCATGGTTAGTTGTCCTGTTTTATGACTGTCTGTCTGTCGACCCCCGTCGGCAGCGCTGCTGTGAAATGAGCTGTATGGAGAGGAGCTGGACATGGTTGTAGAGTTACTCAGAGTTCAGTCAGTTAATCCAGTGTTGACCAGGGCAAGAGGAAAATCTTCAAAGCGGCCCATCATAAAAAAGAGCGCAGTAAGGCAGCTGATCCTTTAATACTTTGGAAAGAGCCAATATAGCCATGGGAAAAACCTCGTCAATTAGTGTCTGAAAAAATACCCAGGTTGTAGGCCTTGATGTTAGTCATTGCGGTTGTGCAGTGTTTCTGTAACCTTAATTAAACACACGTACCTGTTCTGTAATATTTACAAAGTATTTATTTTAAAAAAGGTCTACCATAAACACACTTTGGGATCAGTAAGAATTTGAAAGATGTTTCTTCTGCTCACCAACACTGTATTTATTTGCTCATAAATACAGTAAAAAATTATAATATTGTGAAAATGATTACAGTTTAAAAATATATGTAAGTTTATAATTTAATTTTATAAAAATATTTTAATATATTGTAAAATGGAATTTATTCATTAATTTTCAGCATCATTACTGCAGTCTTCAGTGTTCTCTGGAAATACTGTGTTTTTTCAGGCTTTTTCGTGACAGGAAACTTTAAAAGAGCAGCATTTATTTGGATTTTTATATGTTTTTAGTCACCCTAGATCAATTTAATGCTTCCCTGCTAAATAAAAGTATTAATTCCTTAAAACAAAAAAAGCTTGCTGAATTTGAGCGCAGTGTAAACTTGAAAATACTTAAAAGTTAAAACCGTATTCTAATGAATTTTTGTTTGATGTTTTATTAGAGAAAGAACAAATGAGGAAACAAATACTTCTAAATATTTCTTAATATACTTACACTACCTGTCAAAAGTTTTTGAACAGTAAGATTTTTAATATATTTTTTTAAAGAAGTCTCTTCTGCTCACCAAGCCTGCATTTATTTGATCCAAAGTACAGCAAAAACAGTACAATTTTGAAATATTTTTACTATTTTAAATAACTGCTTACTATTTAAATAAATTTTAAAATGTAATTTATTCTTGTGATCAAAGCTGAGTTTTCAGCATCATTACTCCAGTCTTCATGATCCTTTAGAAATCATTCTAATATACTGATTTGCTGCTCAAGAAACATTTATTATCATTATAATTATTATTATTATTATTTAAAACAGTTGACTATATTTTTTTCAGGATTCTTTGATGAATAGAAAGATCCAAAGATCAATATTTATCTGAAATAAAAAGCTTTAATTCAAAAGCTTGGAGTCAGTATACTATTTTTTATTTTTATTTTATTTTATTTTATTTTATTATTTATTTTTATTTATTTTTTATTTTATTTTTTGGGAGAGAAATTAATACATTTATTTAACAAGGATGCTTTAATTTAATCAAAAGTGATCATAAAGACATGTATAATGTTACAAAATATTTCTGTTTCAGATAAATGCTGTTCTTCTTAATTTTCTATTCATCAAAGATACCTGAAAAAAATCTACTCAGTTGTTTTCAACATAATAATAATAATAAATGTGTTTTGAGCAGCAAATCAGAATATTAGAATAATTTCTAGGGCTGTCAAATGATTAATCGCAATTCTTTGCATACAAAATAAAAGTTTGAGTTTGCCTAATATCTGTGTGTGTACTATGTGTAATTATTATGTGTATATAAATACACACAAATTAATGTATATATTTAAGAGAAATATGTTATTTATATACAAAATGTTTTTATTTGTATATAATATAAATTATAAAAAAATAGCAATAAATGCATATACTTGTAAATATTTCTTAAATATATACATGAATGTGTTTGTATTTATATATACATAATTACACACAGTACACACACATATATTAGACAAACTCAAACTTTTATTTTATATGTGATTAATCGTTTTTAATCTTACTGTTCAAAAGCTTTTGACTGGTAGTGGCTGATATACTTTGGTTATGATTTACTGTATGTCATGCACCTTAAAGATTTATACCGTATATTATATAACTGACCAGTAAAAATGGCCAGATCACGACTTGTATAAAAACTTGGGGATCCATTTTACAGTAATTGCAAGATGGCAACAAATGTGGAAAACTAGAATGGAAATGAGTTTTGGTGGAGTGATGAATGCACAACACACGATTGACGCAGTGGAGCTGATTCAGTGCAGCATCAGCCACAGCAGATGAAAACGCTTTCGCTGCTGTCCATAGAAAGAGACATCAGAAAGAGGAAATATGTCGTGGACTGCCAAGCCAGTTAAGAGCGCTGTGGTCCGTGGTCGTGCTTGTGGAATGGAAATGTTTTTGTAACATTATTGAACCCTCGCATCCCTAATCCAAAGCATCTCTAATCAAAACATAGCAACAGAGGTCGGCACCAGCGGGCCGCATTGTCCGTCCTGAAGCGGGCGAGGTGTGTGGAGGGGCCGATGGAGGAAAACGGCACCGCTGTGGATCGTGAGCCCATGCAGGCTAAAGATCTCAGCAGTGCGTCATCAGGAAACCCGATCCATGTGGAGCGATGAAAACATTTAATGGTAGAATGATGCTGGAAATAAAGCAGTGCTGACGGATGAAATCACAGCGGATGAACACGCTCTTACAGACAGACTGGGTTTTGTTCAAAAGATTGGGCTAGAAAAAAAGAGGAATGATTAGTTTTGAAATTTTCATTTGTTAAAGAATCCTGAAAAATAAAATGTACATTAAGCAGCACAACTGTTTTCAACAATGATAATAATCAGAAATGTTTCTTGAGCAGCAAATCAGAATATTAGAATGATTTCTGAAGGATCATGTGACTGGAGTAATGATGCTAAAAATTCAGCTTTGCATCACAGAAATAAATTACATTTTAAAACAGAAAAGAGTTATTTTAAATAGTAAAAATATTTCCCAATTTTACTGTATTTGCTGTATATGGATCAAATAAATGCTTGCTGAGCAGAAGAGATTCTTTAAAAAAACATCAATTGCATTAATGCAATGCAATATTAAGTTCTTTGAAATATAATGAAGTTGGAAACTTATTGCAAAGAGGTTGTTAGCTTTGTATAAAGCATAAAAACATGAGTTTTTTTTTTTTTTTTTTTTTTTTTGTTAAAGAGCATGACTTCATGGTACACTTCACATTGGTGCTCTTAGCAGCATGAAAACAAAACTTGCCTCTTGATTCAGGTCAGCGCCACACACGAACCAGACGTTTATGGCTTTTCCTGTGTAATCTTTAACATATATTAGTCCACTCTTCCTCCTTTCTCGGTCACATTAATCTAACTGCTTGATCGACCTATAATGCTTGTGTTTTAGGCATTAACCTTGAATGCAATTTGAAAATGAATTGCCCATGAGCCATTGATTGATACTGATTATTTACCCAGATTAAATCAAGATTATTTTTCAGTGCTAATTTCATGCATTTTGATTTAATGTGTATGAAAATATGACTAAGCAGTTTGCCGTTCTCCTAATTTTGCTGAGTCAGATTTTTGGCATTTGAAGTGTATTCTGGATTTAACTGCTTACATAGACAAGAAGTGGCTCTCTGTGGATTAGAACATAAGAAGGAAAAAAAAAATATATACATATACATACATACATATACATACATACATATACATACATATATATATATATATATATATATAATTTAAAAAAAAAAACCCACATATATATATATATATATATATAACACATTTAGGTAAATGTATTGTTAGTGCTACAATAATAATACATTACTGCAATATATAGATATATTTATAGATAAAGGGGCATTCATAACAACCTGGACAAGTTTAAACACATCTTTGTTTTCCAAAGTTGTGTCCCAGTTGGCCAATTAGATCAAAAGTAATCAGACCAGATCTAACAATTATAAATAATAATATTTATAAAATACTGTTTCCACCTTTGAAAATAATATAATAATAATAAAAGGTAATTTTTTTTTTATCTCACATTTCTGACCTCACATCTCACAATTCTGGGGAAAAAAAGTTAAAAAAAAAAAAAGCCAAGATGTGTTTTATATATATTACCGGTCACATTTTTTAAAATATTTTTTAATGAAGTCTCTTCTTCTCACCAGGTCTGCATTTATTTGATCTAAAGTACAGCAAAAGCAGTAATATTGTGAAATATTTTTGCAATTTAAAATAAGTGCTTTCTATTTGAATATATTTTAAAATGTAAATTATTCCTGTGATTTTAGAGCTGAATTTTCAGCATCATTACTCCAGTCTTCAGTGTCACATGATCCTTCAGATCCTTCATGTATATATATATATGTGTCACAAACATATATATATATATATATATATATATATATATATATATATATATATATATATATATATATATATATAATTTTTTAACATAAATTTATATATTATATAGTATAATATAATATATTATTTTTTATACAGAATTTTTTTCAGGTTTTTTTGATGAATAGAAAGTTCATAAGAAATAAGAACAGCAATTATCTGAAACAGAAATCTTTTGTAACATAATAAATGTCTTTATCATCATGTTTAATCAATTTAAAGCATCTTTACTAAATAAAAGTATTAATGTCTATAATTTCTTTCCAAAAAAATATATATATATAGTGACTCTAAGCTTTTGAATGGTATAGTGTATCAAGTTCAAGTTGCTTTATTGGCATGACATTTGTGTTACAGTATTGCCAAAGCACAGAAAATAATTACACCCTCAACGCAATAGAGGAGACAATAAAATGAATAATAAATGAGAGAAAATAAATAAATACATACATACATACTACATACTATAAAAATACAAAGCAACAGTAGACAGTATTTCTAATATTGATTATAATAATTACAAATACACAATGAAGAACATGTCAAATAAAGCAAACAAATACAATGAATTAACCATTTCGTATGGTGTGTATGGCGTATACATATTTTGCAGCTAGTTTAGTACCATGTTTCAAAAGCTTTTTTTCAGATAAATGCTAATCTTTAGATCTTTCTACTCATCAAAGAATCCTTAAAAAATGTTCTCAACCTTTTTAAATATTTAAAATAATAATAAATCAAATAAATGTTTCTTGAGCAGCAAATCATCATATTATAATGATTTCTGAAGGATCATGTGACACTGAACACTGGAGTAATGATGCTGAAAATTCAGCTTTGATCACAAAAATAAATTACATTTTAAAATATATTCACATAGAAAGCAGTTATTTTAAATTGTAAAAATATTTCACAATTTTACTGTTTTTGCTGTACTTTGGATCAAATAAATGCAGACTTGGTGAGCAGAAGAGACTTCTTTAAAAAACATTAAAAAGTCTTACTGTTCAAAAACTTTTTTTGACTGGTAGTGTATGAGTTTTTTTTAGAATTGCGAAAAAACAAATTACCTTTATTTTTTTTTTTATATATATTCTTGTCAGAAACAGGTTTCCATAGATAGTGGTCTCAAGCTCGTTCAAAATGTCCTTTATTTTGTTCCGTTCCTTTATTTTTGTGGCCATCGGTGGACTATATATCTGCTGAGATTTTTTGTCAGGCGGTGTGATAAACCGCCTCGCCGCCGTGTGCCAAACATGTCCTGAGATTATTCTTTCCAAGCGCCTGTAGTTGGACGTCTGAAGTCGGTGGAATTTGTGCGACTCCCACACCTATGATTTCCTTTGACAGTTTAAGAACCCTGATTCATCCAAACGCCACATTAAACCAACAAGGTGACATTTTTCCACAGGCCACCCAGAGGTAGATCAGGAATAAACTTTAACGTCGAGCAGAGCCTTAGTACTTCAGCACTAATCTCTCCTTGGAGGAGAACGACATTAATGTGGTTGCCTTCTGTTGGAAAATTGGCCTGCGTCTCTGTCTGTGGTGCCACTCTGCTGCTTATTTAGGAGTTATTTTTTTCCCCCTTTGCATGACAGATAAAAATAGACAAATCAGACAAAGCCTAAAATGCTTATTCATGCTTATACGTATTCATACGGCAGCATCGAAATGTGGTTTTCATTAGAGATACTAGCTCAACCAGATGCTTTTGAGGAAGACTGGAGCAGAAGGCCATGCAATTTTAATTTTTTTTTTTTTTTTTTAATATTTTGTCTAAAGGTTCCATAAACTGTTTATTACCAAAAAAAAATTAAATAAATAAAATGTAATGGGTTGGTGTGATCTTTGACATAGAAATCTTTTCAGGTTTAGTTGGTACATTATCAAAGTAAAGAACGAAGGAGCTCTGAGCCGCTTCACTCAGTAACTGTTTAAGTGCAAGTTCTGGCAGGAACTTCTGTCGGTGCTTTGGACATTTGAGTCTGAGGAATGAAACTGTACCTGTAAAACATCAGCGTGTTTTATTTAGTCCACAATCGACCAAACATATTTCATTAGGTGTGAATCCTGCTGGGCGAAGCACAGCGAAAAGCAGCTGTGCGCCTCCATAAATACCACTTGATGTGTTTAGATGAGGAAATGGCCGATCCTCTAGCTGATGTGTTTTCAGAAACTGTAAGAAACTGCCTTTAATCTAGTGTAAGATGTTAATCAACAGTACTTGTTTGTGCATGAGCATTGTGTGTGTGTGTGTGTGTGTGTGTGTGTGTGTGTGTGTGTGTGTGTGTGTGTGTGTGTGTGTGTGTGTGTGTGTGTGTGTGTGTGTGTGTGTGTGTGTGTGTGTGTGTGTGTGTGTGTGTGTGTGTGTGTGTGTGTGTGTGTGTGTGTGTGTGCGCCTACAGGCCATGTTGGCAGTCTTTTCCAAGGAGAACGAGGGTCAGAAAGCTGTGTGCTTAAAGGAAGGGTTGTGGGTGTAACTTGCCAATATGGATAAAAGGGAGATTGTAGAATGAAAAAAATGACTTTGAAAATATGACTTTGATCAAACGTCCACTCAACTAGATGTCCAAATCAAGACATTTAAAGGGGTGGTTCGAAAAACTCATTATTTTTCACATAATTTACATTATTACAATACCTTTCTCTCCAGCCTGGCACAAATGGCTCGATTAGTTCTGGGTTTAATGAAGGCCCACCTTCCGAAAAACTAAATGTGTTGTGATTGGCCACTGCGTTGTGATTGGCAAACAGCTTAGACGGTGTTTCAGTACTGACACGCCCCTTGACAAAGAAGCAAGTTCTGTGTACAACTGGTAGCGCAAGCTAGATTAAAGTGATTCTTATGTTTTAAATATGGATATTTGTCTTACAAAAATGCGTCGATTCGCTATAGGAGGCCTTTATTGACCCCCGGAGCTGTGTGAGGCACTTTTTATTATGGATGGATGCACTTTATTGGACTTGTTTTGGACTGATGAAACACTCGTCTATGTCGTTCTAAAGCTTGGGAGTGACAGGATATATTTTAATATAACTCTGATTGCATTTGTCTAAAAGAAGGAAGTCATATACACTAGGGATGCAACAATACAGTTAGTCCACGGTTCAATACGTACCTCGGTTTTTAAGCACGGTTTTCGGTTCGGTTTGGTTCTGGTATCTTACCACTTCAGTGTGTTTTTTTATTTATTTTTTATTTATTTATTTTTTTGTTAAAAATTAACAAAATACTCCTGTAAACCTCTGTACACTGGAAAAAGCGTGGTTTAGTATATATCTGCTTAGTTTTTCTTTTGAGAGAGAGGTATTATTTTTTTCAATTTTTACGCAAAATAGGGTGGGTTTCATTCATACTGGACCCCAGAAGGCGCCCTCGTGCAAAAAAACACATAATGCGCCAAAGAAGTAGCGCTGATGACGTTCCGTTCTAGCTTCTCTAATGAAAGCATCGCTATTGCTGTGACTGATTAAAAACAAGATATAACGTTAAATGTTTTGAATGACGAAATGTAAGGACAATAAACACTCGTCTGCAATAATGTTTTATCTGTGTTCTTTAAGCCATCTCGTGTATTTTCATAAGCCATTGCTAATCGACATACATAGAATATGAGTATAGAATTTATTGTCTGCCTCATTCTGTGATAAGAATCCACATCAGATCACATAAGGAAATCATTTTAAACACTCGACTGATGTTGTGAATTTAAAAACAAGTCATAATGTTTAAAAACTTAATTTATAATGTATAAAAACTTTTGTTTTTATAACTCTTTTGTTGGACAACAGGTTTAGAAAGACTTATCATTGCATGTCATTATAATGGAAGATGCTCTGCGTGTGTTGCTTTTTCAGATATAAGTGGGGAAGCGTTTTCTCATTTCAGCACGCAAAATCACGGGCACACATACAGATATAATACAGAGATATAAAACAAGAAAGTTATTTAAATGCAAAACCGGAAAACCCCAATTCAAAAGCGCGTATTGAACCATGGAGGTCGTACCGAACGGTTCGATATTATATTGAGTATTGTGACATCCCTAATAAACATCTAGGATGCATGGAGAGTGAGTAAATAATGCGCTACAGTAGTGTTGGGTCCTGTTGTCAACCTGCCAGATTGCCGATACATGATATTATCGTGCTAATGTATTTTATTTACATATTTAGTTTCATTGCCCGAAACCAGCTGCAGCATAAGGCTAAAAGCAGCCTAACATTATCAGAGAACATCATCACTGATCAGCCTAGAGACGTCTGTGGCGTGTCACGGCTCCGACACGGCCACTCTAGTCAATGCTTGTGATTGTACCCGCCACGCTGTGGCTCGTTGAAGTGGTTCTCCGCGCTGCATCGCTACAGTTCGGCTAATCTCCCACCTCGTCCCTACACACCCCCAACCATTCGAATTTCCGTAGGCAGGATTTATTTTAATGATATTCTAATGGGCCGCGTTGTGACATCATAACATCCAGAACACAAACATTGTAGTCCAAAGGAGCCGTTCATTGTAGTTCTTTTTAAAAACGAAATATCTCCCTTTGAGATATTGTAGCTTTGTAGGTCTTTTTTTATGCCCAAACATAATAGCACCCTGTTAACATTTCTGATGCCAACCTGAACTGTGAATCTATGAATCAAGTAAAGAACCTAAAAAGATTTCCATGTTAAATATGGTAGAACACACTCATTTATTACTCAGTAGTTATGAACCAATGGCAGTTTAATTGTATGTAAAGAAATAGTTGACCCAAAGTGAAAATTAGCCAATAATGTGCTCATCCTCAGCACATATAAGATGTAGATGAGTTTGTTTCTTCATCAGATTTGGAGAAATGTAGCACTGCATCACTTGCTCACCAATGGGTCCTCTGCAGTGAATGGGTGCCGTCAGAATGAAAGTCTAAACAGCTTCATAAAAATGAATGTGCGCTGAAACTTTGGCTTTTCAGACCTGCTGCATATTTGATTTCCAAAATATATGCAAGTCATTGTTCTGTTTATACAACCATAAAAAATATGATGGGTAATGATACAATGGAGCAGGATTAGCCAAGGCCTCAGTATACTTCAGGGTAAGTAATTCAAACTAAATATTTGAGTTTAATTCACCCAAAAATGAACAATTATTGAAAGATTACTTGCCCTCAGGCCATCCAAGATGTAGATGAGTTTTGGAGAAATGTAGCTCACCAATGGATCCTCTGCAGTGAATGGGTGCCGTCAGAATGAGAGTCCAAACAGCTGATAAAAACATCACAATAATCCACAAGTAATCCACACCAATCCAGTCAATCAGTTAACATCTTGAGAAGACAAAAGCTGCATGTTTGTAACAAACACACCCATCATTGAGACGTTTTTAGATTCAAATGCTCACTTCTAGGAAAATTATGTGTTCATAATCCATAATAATACTCCATCTCCTGTTGTCTCTCACATCAAAATCCACTCACATATTTAGGGCCCTGTGATTTTACAGCAACCCATCAAAATGAAAGTTTGGTTTACTGCTACTACTAATAAATTATTAAAAATTAATTTAAGGAATAGTAACACAATATTTTTTTTCCCATGTTTTAATTTTAATAGTATTAGAATTGTTCGCCAAAAACAGTTTTTTTTTTCATTTGATTAAAAGATAAATTAAATGACTGTTTTATGTCTTCATTTGATAACCAGAAAAATTAAAATACACAAAACAGAATTTCTGAGAAAGGGAAAAATATATAGGGCTATTGTAATAAAAGGTTGTTTTTATGCATTCATAAAAAAAATTTCATAGGGCTCTAAAAATGTTTTTTGTTGTTGTTGTTGTTAAACCTTTAATATGTTGTTAAATTGTATAAGTTTCATGATTTGAAGTAATTAGAAGTAATTCGTTTTTTGAATAATACAATTTTTAGGACTTTTTAACTACATTAAAAAGAAGTCCAGAAAAATTAAAAAGAAAAAACAGAATTTGGAAAAAAAAACAAAACAAAACGGAATTTGGGAAAAATTAAAACGGAATTTGGGAAAAGATAAAACTGATTTCATAGGGCTCTATATACTTGATCTGTGCATATTTCTCTCCTGATTCAGTCTTGACCATTTTTACTGGATTATGGACTAAAAACGTTGTTTGTTTGCTACAAACATGCGGCTTTTGGTACACGAGATGTTAACTGATGGACTGGGGCGGTGTGGATGTTTTTATCAGCTGTTTGGACTCTCATTCTGACGGCACCCATTCACTGCAGACAATCCACTGGTGAGCAAGTGATGTAATGCTGCATTTTTTTTTCCAAATCTGATGAAGAAATAAACTCATCTACATCTTGGATGGCCTGACGTTAAGGACATTTTCAATAATTTTTCATTTTTGGATGAACAGTGCCTTTTTCCAGAAGTTTTGATTAAAAGAAAAACCTCCAAAACCCCTTTGTTTTCACCAGATTTAGTTTGAAATATTTAGTTTGAAGTATACTGAGGCCTTGACTAATGCACTAATGGGTGAAATCTCATTTTATCCATAATCCTGCTCCATTTTATCATTACTTATGATTTTTCATGGTTGTATAAACACAGAACAGTGACTTGCATTTACTTTAAAATGATCAAATACGCACTAGGTCTAACTGAAAGCAAAAGTTTCAGCGCATTGTAAGAGTTTCATAGTGCAAAAACGTTCATTTTTATGAATGACACTTAAATAAGACACTTATAAATCCTGTAGATCTTTCATACTAACAGGAATTACGAAACGTCCTTCTCTCGACCTCTCCCACAGAAAAAGAGACAAACGTCTAGCTCGCCTTTCCAGATAATGTTTACGTTTGTAATCCTTACGCCTTCATCAATCAAGGATCTGTAAAGAAGCTTGCATCGAAGCTGCTGGAGATATTAAATGTATCATGGCCGTCAGCCAGCGATAGATCAGGCCTACAGTCATGTGTGTTCATCACCATCCGTCAGCGCTACGCGAGGCCTGATTCACGTCTGCGGCGGCAGGTGTTCACGGCGGATCGCTGCATTCCATCAGGTGACGGAGCCGACAGATACTGATCCTGAGGCCTTTCAAATGAGATAAGCCAAGAAACTAATAACCCAAAGGCATGTTGTGCTGGCTTCACACTGCCAGGAAGGAATTTATTTAAAATGCATTCTGCTCATAATCCGCACTGACAGGAGACGCGCAAATATTCTAGCCCATGCGCTCATGCTGGCGGATGTATATTCGTTGTGGTTAATATTTATTTGTTGATTTGGTAAATACAGATTAAATTACCAGCATAAGAAAATTAAGGAAAATACCCACACTGACGCAAAGATATTTCATTCTATGGAAGCCGTTTCTTCCACTGAATAAAAAATAAAAAGGTAATTCTGACTTTTTTTCTCAGAATTGATTCAGTTAATATTCCACAAATCTGAGAGAGTCATTTTTGCAACTTTCTTTTCCCCCTCAGAATTGAGTGATGCAAACTCACAATTATGAGAAATAATTGTAAATTTTGAACACAATTTTTTTTCTTTAATTTACTTTTGTTTTGTTTTTTTAAATTAAGTATAATTTTAAATTAAGTGGTGGAAATGTCCTTTTATATCAACCCCCCAAAAATGTAAAAAAAAAAAAATCCAAATAAAATATATAAAATGTATAAAAAAAAAAGTCAAGCATTTTTTTTTTTCTTTTTGACTTCTCAGAATTGTGAGTTTTTGTCAAAATTCTGATTTAAGAAATACTCAGAAAAAACAGAATTGTGAGATAAAGTCGCAAACTTTTTTTAAATTTTTTTTTAAATCAATTATTAATTACAAATTTTTAATTCAGTGGTGGAAATGTGCTTCCCTATCAATCCCCCAAAATGTTAAATGTATATATAAACGTACATTTTTTTTTTTGCAAAAAGTCAGAATTGGAAAAAAAAGTCACAATTACCCTTTCTGACTTTTTTGACTTTTCAGAATTGAGTTTTTGTCCAATTTGTACAGTTTGTAAAACCATTTATTTCTTTTATTTATTTATTAAAATAATTTTTTGTGTGTGTATTTAGTGGTGAAAATGTGCTTCCATATCAACCTCCAAAAATGTAAAAAAAATAAAAAATAAGAATAAGAATAATGTAAAAATATAAAAATATATAAACTTAATTTTTTTTCTTTAATTTACTTTTTAAAAAATGTATATGTGTGTGTATGTATATAGATCATAATAAAATTACGTAGAATTTTAAATTTTACGTATTTTTATTATTTATTATTAAAAAAAAATTTTTTTTATTTATTTAATTTATTTTATACAGTCAAATGTAACAAATATAAATGGTAGATATTTTCTTCCAAGTTTTTTTAATTCAGAAATTCTGTAAATTGGTAGACATTGTACACTGGTTGGCTACAAATTCTACAAATGAAAAACGATTAATTTCAGTGTAGTTTATATTCTTAGTCTTACAGACACATTACAGCTGTTTTTTGTCAATTGATGTAACTGAAATAAATTTGTTTCTTATGTAAGTTTGAGGAAGAGTGTACGGTTTTTACATGTGGCACAGTGATGTGATTGTTCCAGTCATTCCACTCTTTTTTTATTTTATTTTATTTTTTTCTTTCTCTCTGCAGTTGTCTGAAAGCAACATTGTGCCATTGATTTTGATTAATACCTGCTCTGATAGAGATGGAAGTGTGTTTTCAGCAAACTGCTGTTTCATGTTGAGCTGCTGAGATGCCGGGCTCTTTAATGATACACTAGGAAACGCTCAGAAATCTGTTTTTAATTTGCCTCATAAACAGTCACAGGACATTGCCTCATGTTTAATACCGCATACTTCCCCAAGTATGTAACGGTCTACCATCGCCTGCCTCTTGGATTGGGATGTATATTTTCTTGGACTGTGGCCTCGTTTTTTTGCTTTGTCTTCAAGGTAAACCTCGCGTTGTTTTGATTGTCGTCTGTCTTGAAAACAGCTGTAGGAAAAAGAGGCAAAACCTTTTCTTTGAGCTGTTTTTGCTCAGACTCTTAATAGAGTTGTCATTTCAAATGCACTGCACAACAAAACAGAGTTTCAAATGAAAAGAGTGAGATTTTTTTTAGATAAGCTTTAAATGTTTGCTCTGAATGAGCTGCATAGACCGTAATCCCTAATGTTTGGGCCGTAGGATATGTTTGTTTTCAATATTCAGAAGAGAAAGGACTTTCAAAATAATAAGCGTGAAGGGAACAGGTTGTGTCGGAGGCTGAGTGGCTTTCGGGGAGCCGTGGAAAGTGTGTGCGTGTTTATATATATATATATGTATATGTGTGTGTGTATGTCAGTCAGATCTCAGCAGTGTGGCAACATCACCCATCTTATTAGGTGAGAAACAATTGGAAATAATTACACCTATTTTATTAGTAATATTTCTGTGTTTAATGTTTCTTCATGTTGTAAAACTTTAATATGTCATGACTGGGTAGTGAAAGGAGCATTTCATAAAAGAATGCAGGCAGGTGATCGGCGGGGATCAAACGTAAGAGGGATTTATGCTGGAAAGGAAAGTTATTTTTGAGGTTATTACATTCTGATGAAAGACTAAGACTACCTTTTTTTTTTTTTTTTTTTTTTTTTTTTTTTGAAATAATGTGCACAAATGAAATCGCACACACACAGAACATAATGTAAGTTTTGCTTTCATGATGACTTAAGACAAAACTGTAATAACTAAGAAATTTGACACTAAGAAATTTTTACACCAACCAGGTTTAAAAGCCATTGTTGCATGTGTTATATATTATGTATTATATATATTTATTAGACCTGTCAGTCGATTAAAATTTTAAATCTAATTAACGATGTGTCGATTAATTAATCTAATTAATTGCAAAATAAATTTGACTGTGAAAATACCCACAAAATATTATTTAAAGCTGTTTTTGTGTTGAAGGAACACAAAACACAACACAACAGAGTTGCAATGCTGCGGGCGCCCCCTTCTGGATTGAGGGTGAATTGCCTGTATTCGTTGTAAGGCCTCGTGCACCGAACTGAGATGCCCATAATGTGACGGTTCGGTACTTATACATGTATCGTTACACCCCTAATATATTTATATTTATTTATTTATATATGAAATGATACTCTAAATAAGAAACTTAATCTGCCAGCAGGTGGTGGTAAATGTATTTGAGTCATTCATTCATTTGATTCGTTCAAACAGCTGATTCATTCAGGAATGAAGTAAAGGCTCTCTTTACTAATGGGGCTTTGGATCACTGATTCATACAATTCGTTCAAAACGTGGATTCATTTAGAATCTAAACACCGCTGTGTTGGTTGGAGACACGAAAATTCTGCTATGGCTTCAAAGGTAATATGTTCTCTGCAAAACACACAATATAATGTTTAAAATATAACAATATCTACTTATTTACTGAACTTTTGTATAGTTCCTGATGGATCAGGACAAAATTAGCACTGGTGTCATTTTGCTCCTGCTGCCTGTGTGATACGTGATACATAAAAATATGAGACCAAACACATACGGGGCATTTTTTTTGCACCAGTATCTTGAATTTTAGGTCATAACTGCATTAATGTATGAAATATAAGATGATGTACAGGTCTGAGGGCGGGCCCAGCGTGTAAATGCATTAAAATAATGTAATTGCATTATTTTTCATAACTAATTGGCACGTTAAACTGACAGCCCTAATATTTATACATTAAGGAGGCGTGATATTTTTGATTTATTGATTCAGTTTCATGCATGTTACTTTTTCTTGCAGTTGCGTTTCATTGCATGCATTTGTTAGAGGTGTTATTTTTATTTTTTAAGCCTTCGCACCGAACTCCTGCCTAATTTACAGATATGATCTTAAATTCACAGCCTGGTTTTGATGGACGGTGCTGTTAACTCAGGCATTGGGGTAAAATTACCATCTGTAAGATACCTTGATAATAAGGTTGATGCTTTAGATGTCTCTTGATTGCATCTGAGTTTGTGTTTGGAGGAAAATACCAACAGTGTGCAGACAAGCCCAGATTATCTAATGATTATTATCTGAAAGAAAAAAATTGGTGTTGCTGTGCCGTTGTTGTGTGTGTGTGCGTGTGTGTGTGTGTGTGTGTACTTGTTTTTGCTACATTGTGGGGACCAAATGTCCCCACAAGGATAGTAAAACCTGAAATTTTTGACATTGTGGGGACTGGCTTGAGGTCCCCATGGGTACAAAAGCTTATAAATCATACAGAATGAGTTTTTTTGAGAAAGTAAAAATGCAGACAGTTTTCTGTAAGGGTTAGGTTTAGGGGTAGGGTTAGGGTAAGGAGATAGAAAATACAGTGTGGACAGTATACAAACCATTGCACCTATGGAGAGTCCCCACAAGGATAATAAACCAGACGTGTGTGTGTGTGTGTGTGTGTGTGTGTGTGTATATATATTTTTTTTTAATTAATTAATTTTTTTAAAGAAATTAATACTTTTATTCAGCCACATGTGTTAAATTAATGAAAACTGACAGTAAATACATTTTTATAATGTTTTTACATTTAATTTTCTTAATTTGTTTCATAACAAATTTTTAACATAATCAGAAATGTTTCTTGAGCATATTAGAATAATTTCTGAAGGATATGATGCTGAAAATTTGCATCACAGAAAAAAATTACATTTTAAAATATATTCACATAATAAACAGTTATTTGAATTTAAAATAATATTTCACAATATTACTGTTTAGACTGTATTTTTCATCACCTTTAACAAGTATAATGGACTTCTTTCAAAAACATAAAAAAATGTATGACCTCAGACTTTATAAAGGTAGTATAATTTGGTCATTTTATTTTACTTTATTTTATTTATTTATTTATTTTTATTTTTTTTTTTTTTTGGAGTCTTCAGTTTCTGCCTTCTGATCACTCAGAAAATGAATAGCACTCAACTAGTCACAAAATTTGAGGTATCATTCATGTCCACAGCACAAATAGTGCAAGACAAGTTCTAGCAAAATTTCCAAATTAGAAGTCAAAGTTGTTTCATACCCTTATCTTGCATTTGCACTAGCACAGGCACCACTAATGAGTACCTTTAAGAAAGCAAAGCGATGTTGGTCATTTTATCAGTAAGATGGCCTCAAACGTTTGGGCCTTAATGGAACCCAGGCAGTGAAACTAGATGTGCCTCTATTTATTGAAAGTGTACACAATGACATCTGCGTTTCATTTCTCCCCCTGTGCAATCATTCATGGCTTATGTTATGAGCTCTCTCTCGCTCACTTTCTCTTTTGTGTGTTTGATGTCGTGATGTTTACAGTTCCCTTCTCTCTGATTGAAATCAGCACAAACACACACAAATGCACACATCTCCCCCGAAACGCTCCCAGGCTGGAGTTTAAACCTAAAGATTGCTGGTCAGCCGTTGTAAATGGATCTTTTTGCCCGGTCTAGACACATAAGCCGCCTCACACCGTGTTCTTTGAGCACAGTCGGAGGGTTTACCATATTAATAAAGACCAGATGATGCCGGTCGGTCGGTCCGCGTGAGAGCCCGTATGTAGGTTTGGCAAAGGCTCTGACTGCCCGTCCCAGGCCAAACGCAGTGACTCATGTTTGATGTTAAAAAGAATATATCACCCAAAAAATAGGGAATATCATCCTGTCGTCATTCTGACTTCAGCATTATTTTCTTTATTGAATAAATTCTGGATGTACAAGCTGTTATTTTCCATTCAGCAAAAGTGGATGATGGTTTATCCTGCCAAGCTCTAAGTCTTCAAAACAGTAGTTGTTTTTGATGAATAGAGCAACATTTAACAATATTTGTATCTTGAGCTCTTAAAGGGATAGTTCACCCAAAAATGAAAATACAGCTTGGAAGAGACAGAACTTTTTGTATTTTTTTTTTTTTTAATAATAATTAAAAAAAATTAATAATATGCCAAAATGTGTGTTTTTTTTTTTGTTTTTTTTTTAGAAATTCCAGATTTGCAAATAGTTGTATCTAGGCCAACTATTGTCCTAACAAACCACATCAACTAAAAACTTGTTTATTCAAATAAATCAGCTTTTTTATGATGTATAAATCTCAATGTCAAAAAATTGATTCTTCTGACTAGTTTTATGGTCAAATTAAAAAATGGCACATTAAGATGCATCATGCCTTTTTATTGTGTCTTTGACACCAAACGCCATGGTTCTTCTGCTGTTAAAAAAAGTTTAGGGTTGGTAAGACTTTTTAAAAATGTTTTTAAAAGTATTTTTACCAAGGCTTCATTTATTTGCTCAAAAATGCATTAAAAACACTAATATTGTGAAATATTATTAATTTAAAGGTGAAGTCCACTTCCAGAACAACAATTTACAAATAATTTTCTCACCCCCTTGTCATCCAAGATGTTCATGTCTTTCTGTCTTCAGTCGTGAAGAAATTATGGTTTTTTAGGAAAACATTTCAGGATTTTTCTCCATATAATGGACTTCATTGGTGCCTCGATTTTGAACTTCCAAAATGTAGTTTAAATGCAGCTTCAAAGGCTCTAAACGATCCCAGTCGAGGAAGAAGTGTCTTATCTAGTGAAACCATCTGTAATTTTTACCTGAAAATAAAATGTTTTATACTTTTTAAGCACGTGTAGCACAGGCTCTGGTATGTGCATTCACGATGCTACATACTATTGAATCACGTCGAAAGGTCACGTGGAACTACAGACCCATTGTTTACAAAGCGAATGCGCAAAGACTTGCAAGTAAGTCAAACGCTGTTTACAAACAAAAAGGTACAACAATGTCAGACGATTCTGAAGTTGTAGGAGAAAGTAAGATGGAGTTTTTCATCATACTCTACCTTTTTGAGCCGGAGTACACAGACGATGAACTTAGACGTGATTCGTAGTAGTGATGGGAAGTTCGGATCATTTTACCGACTTGGACCTTTGAGTCTTGTTCAGCAAAATGAACGAATCTTTTTTTGAGTCATTTCATTCATTTTAGCAAAATATAATTAAAATGTTACGTGTTACTTCCCTAACACATCTACTGCTTACACAAATGTTGATCACAACACAAACAAGGCAAAACTATAATGCTATAAGACACAGAAAAGATTCATTCATTGTTTACCTGGGTCTTTAGTCTATGATTAGCTCACTTCACCTCTTATCTGACAAGTTTTTGGGTTTGAGTCGTTCATTCATCACGTGACTCAAAACCTGAAGACTCGAAACAGGTGAACTAATTCCAGTACAGAACCTAATAGGATGTTGCGCATGCGCGACTGAACGAATCACTCCCCCGAGACGACTCGTTCTTCCCGAGTCACATTAAAGATTCATTCAAAATGAACTAGTCGTTCAAGAACGACCCATCACACTAATTCGTGGGATCGTGGACGCGCATCCCAGAGCCTGTGCTTAAAAAGTATACACATTTTTATTTTTCAAAAAAAAAAAAAGACATCGTTTCACTAGATAAGTCCCTTCTTCCTCGGCTGGGATCGTTTAGAGCCTTTGAAGCTGCATTTAAACTACATTTTGGAAGTTAAATATCGGGGCACCGATCAAATCCATTATATGGTGAAAAATCCTGAAATGTTTTCCTCAAAAACCATAATTTCTTAACGACTGAAGACAGAAAGACATGAACTTCTTGGATGGCAAGGAGGTGATGAAATTATTTGTAAATTGTTGTTCTGGAAGTGAACTTCTCCTTTAAAGGAATAGTTCACCCTAAAAAGACAGTTTTGTTATCGTTTACTCACCCTCAAGTTGCTCCAAAGCTGTAGGAGTTTCTTTCTTCTGTTGAACACAAACGAAAATATTTTGAAGAATGTGTGTAACCAAACAGTTGCTGGTAGCCATTGACTTTCACAGTATTTTGTTTCCATATTATGGAAGTCAACGGGGACCAGAAACTGTATGGTTACCCACATGCTTGAAAATATCTTTTTTCATATTCAACAAAAGAAAGTAACTCAAAAAGGTTTTAGTGTGAGTAAATGAGGACAGAAATCCAAGTCATCCCCTTTTTGAACTTTTGCCATCTAGTCGATGCTACAGAGCCACAAATACCAGGACAGCCAGACAGAAGAACCCCCCCTCCCATTTTGCAATAAAAATGTATGCAATAACCTTTTAGTTATTTATTACCACCTACATCCCAGTACATCCCGGCATCTTTCTCTTCTGTTCTTTTTCTATCATCTGTAGCACAACTGTATATACAATTTATTTATTTTCTTAAAACTTACATTGCAATTTTTGTCTATTTATATTTACATATGTGTATTTTATTCTCGTCTTATTTTTATTTTCTGTGTGTTGTCGTTGTCTCTGTGCACTGGAAGCCTGTGACACTAAAATAAATTCCTTGTATGACGCAAGCATACTTGGCAATAAAGCTGTTTCTGATTCTGATGCAACCTTGAAAAACTGTCTAATAGTGCGTTTCATGGATTCCCGACCGTGAAATTTGCCACTTCCGGTATTTTGCTAGTTATTTTATACGGGCAAATTGCAGTTTTTTTTTTTTTTTTTTTTTTTTTTTTTTTTTTTTTTTTTTTTTTAATAATCAAGTGCTTAATCGAGGAATCGTGACAGCCCTACTGTCCCCCAAACTTTAAAAAATGCAAATCGCCACCCACTTTTGTTGAATGGAAGGCGGCTTTGACATTCTGCGTAATGTTGATTTTGTTTTGTGTTGTTTTTTGTATCATGTTGTTTGAGTTCTGGTTCTGTTGATGTTTCGATGTCTTGCTCTTTTCGAGACTTTGACAACAAGCAGAGCTGCTGCTTATATGAATGTTCTTTTTAAGTGGAAAGCCCTCATCTGATCAGGATCATGATACAGGAATGTGTACTAATGTGGATGATAAGCCACATCAAACTGAGCGAGGTTTTTGCCCTGATCCAAGTAAGCTATGTAGAGGCTTCAAGCCTTTATAAGTGTCTACCCACAGTAACCCTTTATTATCATTATCAGACAATCATCCCGTTCATGAGAATAGGACGGTGGCAATAAAAACAGAGTCTGTTTGCGTCAGACAGCGACTCCGGCTGGCTAATTACAGGCTTGTCTTTGTGCAGATCTTCATCTCAGAGCTTTGTAAAAGCATTAGTGTACAGTCATGGTGACTCAGATAGCAAAGAACCTCATTATTCCCCCTCCTCATTTCCTGTGCCAAGGTTTCACCTCGCTTTTGCTCTTTCAGCACTCTGTGTGTGTTATACACACCTGTCCACGCTATGTTAATGAAAGCTAATAGTTTCGTGTCTTGTAGACACTGTGTGAGGTTATCTATGTACTAGTGTATTCCAAAAGTTGACTAAAATAACTTATGCTGTTACAAACAATTTCTATTTTAAATAAATGCTGTTCTTTTTTTAACGTTTTATTCATCAAATAATCCTGAAAAAGTATCACAGGTTCCAAAAAAAATATTAAGCAGCATATTAGAATGATTTCTGAAGGATCATGTGACACTGAAGACTGAATTAATGATACTGAAAATTCAGCTTTGCGTCACAGGAATCAATTTGATTTTAAAGTATATTAAAATAGAAAACCACAATTTTAAATTGCAATAATATTTCACAATATTACTGTTTTATCTGTATTTTTTTTTAATCAAATAAACAGCCTTGATGAGCAGAAAAGATGTCTTTAAAAAAACATTAAAAATCGTACGGATCCCAAAACTTTTTTTTTTGTGGTGAAGTAAAATCACTTTTGATTTTGCATTATTTTGAAAACGATTATTTTTAATTTATTTAATTATTTAATTAATTAATGTGTGTTTATTTAAAACCTTGTCACAAACCTATACACACTATACAGTTCAAGATTTTTTTTTTTATTGTTGTTGTTTCATAAGAAGTTTCTTCTGTCCACCAAAACTGCATTTATTTAATAAAAAAATACAGTAAAATGTATGCAAAGCTGAATTTTCAGCATCATTACGCCAATCTTCGGTCAGAAATTAGTTCAATATGCTGCTTTGCTGCTCAAGACACATTTTCCAGTTATCTTATTTTTTTCCAGAATTTTTTTTATTAAAAAAATTAAATCAAACAGCATTTTTTGGAAAGAAATTCTAACATCATAAATGTCTTTGCTGTCACTTTTTTTAAATTTGTACAGTTTAATGCATCCTTGCCTAATACAAAATTTAAATTAAAATCTCTAAAACTCTTACAGCCCCCAAGCATGCATTACATACATTTATGCATTTGGCAGGCAGTGTTCTCCAGATCATTCACTGTTGTTTAAATGACCCATGACCTGTTTGAAGAAAAATGGTTTAAACTGTGTGCCTTACATGCAGTCTTGTACAGAAATCCATTTACATAAATCCAGGCAAATATACGAGATGACATTCCATCTTTCTCTTGCAAAAACAGCAGTACTCAACAGCTGAGCCTCTTAATGTGATTGCTTAACAGCAACGAGTGCATTTCTTAAACGTGGTTTAGTCTTTCAACAGAAATCTCCACGTTCAAGACAAATTGATCGTTCTTGTCTTGGCCCACTCAACGAGCATCATGCTATCCAAGACGCTCCGAGGTGAATATAACGTCTGAGGTGCACATTTCTTTGGCGGCGGAACAGGAATAAGAGGTTCACGGATCCTCGAATGATTTTTCCAGACTCTGTTAGTTTTCTGCTCTCCAGGACATCTGATGTCTGCTGGTTTAATCGTTCAGGGTGTTAACGGAGAGCTGCACTTCACACATGATAAATTGTGCCGCTCATTCGGAGAGCACGGGTCCAAAGGGACTCCCTGGCTCTCGCTCGTCTCCATTTCCGACTCCGTTTTTATACAGCAGCCCGCAACTATATTGACTTCTTGCACTTTCTGTGCCCCTTCTTCCTAAAATAACACATTTCGAGTTTCTCGCTTCACCTCACGCGATGTTTTTGTTCCGACATCATTTTTCCACTACTCGATATTATGTCTGTCCATGCACTTTTTACATTTCCCAAAATAAACCCTTTATTATGGAGGGATTTTGGAGTAGTTGACTCTGCAGATCTATGATCTGCTCACTTGCAGAGAGAGATTGCCGTGGATTTTAAAAATCTGGTTTCAGCAATTTTTCCTTGGTTTTACACAGTTGCTGGTTGTCAGAGATTTGGAAGTTTTTATCAGTATGACTGGAAAAAAAAAAAAAGTAAAACCGTTACCACCAAAATGTGAATCAGCTGAGCTGTTTTCAACACTGATAATAATCATACATGTTTCTTGAGCAGCAAATCAGAATATTATAATGATTTCTGAAGATCATGTGACACTGGAGTAATGATGCTGAAAATTCAGCTTTGATCACAGAAATAAATTACGTTTTAATATGTATTGAAACAGAAAAAAGTTATTTGAATTTGTAAAAATATTACACAGTTTTACTGTTTCTACTGTATTTCTAATCAAATAAATGCAGCCTTAGCATAGGATAGGAGAGCATAGGAGACTTCTTTCAAAAACATTAACAAATCTTTCAGACCCTGACAGGGCTCTACGCTTACTTTTCTTTTTAGGAGCACAGTCAACATTTCAGGAGCACCTTCTAATCAATAATCAATAAATCTGATAAAAAATTAGCCTTCACGCTATGAGGTGATTTACAGTAGAATTTTGTTTTTACCTTTGTAATGGCATTTTTCTGATTTTATTAAAAGTATGTCATCTTATGTAAAAAAAAAAAAACAAACAAAAAAAATCAGTATTAACAATATTAATTAGTACGAGAGAGGTGGCACAGAAGAACTCAAAAGTGGCTTGTAGGTGTATTTTCATGTGTTTAATGAGGCTCAGAGGTGGCGAGAGTGCAATAAAATCCATACATTTATGTTGAGATTAATGTTTTAAATATAAAATTGTGAATATAGAAATAATAAATGATTTAAGTAACTGGAAAGATACTTAAAAAATTAAGCTAAAACTGCCAGTAGGTGGCGCCAAGTCACTGGTTTAATTACTGAATCATTCATTCATTTGATTTGTTCGAACAACTGATTCATTCAGGAATAAAGCAAGCGACTCTCTGTATGAATGGGAAATTGAATCATTGACTTATGGCTCAGTTGTGACTTGTTTCAAACTATTTTTGATGATGAAATAGGGCAAAATCACGCAATAGTGTTATAGTCAGACAATGTAAGTCACTTAATATTAACTTCCTGTTTATTTAACTGTTGTATTAAATCAATATCTCATTTACAAACTCTCTTAAAAATCGTTAAAAGCTGTCACTCATCTTAGTTCATCACGATCTCACAAAGTTCCACTATAATCAACGAAGATCTCTACACTGCACAGTCAATCTCAACACTTTGTTTTTGAAAGGATTGGTGAGATATGTCTGATACATTACTCAACATTGCAAAAACACTTTTGAAGCTCCCCTCAGCACAAACACAAATATGCCGATGGGGTCGGTCGCACTGCTGCTCCTAAATATTTTTTTTAATAGTCGCACGCAGTAGTTTTCAGTCGCAAATGCAACTGAAATGGTCGCATTGTAGAGCCCTGCCTGAAGCATTTATTCGTCTTAGGTGAATGGAAATTTGACTGAAAAGATATCGCACTAAGCTGCCGCTTTGTTGTACTACAGTCTGTTATTATGGTCAAAGCGAACTAAAGTGGACTCTTCTTGTTGGCACTTGAGTTGGATTGGTTACACAGTCACTGTCACGGACACTTCAGGATGTAAGACACTCAGAAACTGGACTGAATGAATGATTAAAGAGCTCCATTATCAGCGTTTCCAAATACAGTCCTCCTCACTTTCTGTGCTTAGATTGTAGACACCCAATACCTTTCTATTGTGTTTCCCAAGAGACATGTCTAGTTTCCTCTAAACTTCAGTCAGCTCAGGACGTCCCTTGCAGGGGATTCAGCCTTGATTAATTACATGCAGATGCCAAATTCTATTACTAATATTGTTTTGAATGGCATAATCAAATAGGCAATGTGATGTTGATTTTTTTTTTTTTTTTAATGACTTATTATTACTGTAACTAATGTAGTTAATGTAAACACACTTTACATCAACTACATTAGTTGACATGAACTAACAATGAAATGAAATGAAAAATGCTTCTGGAACATTTATTAATCTTAGTCAAGGTTCATTTTAACATTTGCTAATACATGATTAAAATCAAAGGTTTTAAAATGTTATTTAATGGACCTGAGCCAAAATGTCTTTATTAATTAACATTAACTTACAATTAATATATTTTGCAGTATTTATTAATCTTTATTAATGTTACACCTGGAACTTATTTAATCAGTTAATGTTCTATTTTTTTTTTTTTTTTTTATGGATCAATGCACTTTTTTTTTCAGTTATAATCAGAGCCAGATGACTTATGCGAGTAGACTAGTTTTGAGTAGCCGTTGGGTAGAGTTTGTTGTAACAACCTGGCAACCCTAGCATGCACATTTACATAGAACAATAATATAGTGCTCCAATCCGTTCTTAAGACTGTTGGTATTTCGTGGGCAGGTGGAAATTATTCTTATGTGTTACCCACTGATGTAGATCAGTAACAAGGAGAAGAATTGAAAAATAACGACTCGTTAAGGCGATTCTGAGTCGACTCTTTCTTTTGACAGACAATATCCTTGTATATAGCTATGTTACAAACTGCAAAAAAATTTTTTTTGAAAACCCATATGGACTTGCTCTTTAAGTAAATGTGCGTTACATCTCAAAAAGTACTTGTTTAAATGCCCTCGGAACCCATCTGATTCTTAGCGGCAGCCATGCTGGATTCATCGTGTTTAGTCTCTGCATTTAGTGTTTAGTGCTTTATGTACATGTCATTTTGCCAGCTTTTAACTGGTCCTGAAGCGTATTGGGAGTTTGACAGAAGCAGGATGGATTCAAACATTCCTTCCAGCACAAGAGTTGTGTTGTTCCCTTACAGTCCTCATGAATTTGGAGGAGCTCCGTGCGTGTAATGAGACACAGATCAGAGCAGATGTTGACGTGGGGTTTCTGAGGAGCTCCTCGCAGACAGAGCTCTTGTCCTGAGGGCCGCTGCTCTGTCTACGTGCGCTTTAACATCCTGACAAAATATGCTTCCTCCTCATGAAAGAACTTTCAGTTCTGTCACCGAACCATGAAATCGGTTTTACTTTTGCTGTGCTAGACATTATGCTGGTGTATTAAGATAATCTAATGACTTGTGTATCTAGATGAATGTACTAAATTAATTATTTTTTCATTATCGTCAGATGATAAAATGTGAAAATCTAGCCCATTCTGATCCTGTCCACACCTGTGGCAATTAGTCTAATCGAATGCAGGTGTGAGGCATAAGCCAGTATGTAATCCCTCCCACTTTATTTCCTGAGTGCAGTGATTGGCTGCCTCCGCTGTGAAGTAACACAAGGCAGCTGTGCTCTTTGTCCAGCTTGCCAGCCTGCAAACAATTTGACGTCTGTGACCGCCGGGAGTCCTCGCTCAGAGCGTGTAGAAGTTAAGCTGCTGGGAAGCTCGGAAAACACAGGGAATCGGTCTGAATCCCCACAGGAAAACACGAGAGCATGCTGAATATCCTGTTTCACTCTAACAGGAGGTGCTGTGGAATGAACGTACAAACCCGTTGATTTATACTCGGGAGTTTTTGAAGGTGTATTTTGCTGCATGGTTATTGTATTCTGGTTATTGTATTCTGGTTATTGTATTATGGTTATTGTATTCTTACTGTGCAAGTTCATAATTAAAATCTTTTGAAAAGTGAGAATAAGTTCTGCCGTATGACTTATATGAAGTAGAAAGTTGACGAGTGGTACTAGTGATGACATCAGCGATTCCCAGGAGGAGGGGCCTCTGATATCATTGGTTGTAGGTTTGTGGTGGGCGTGGCTTGTAGTACTGCAGGATGCAGTCAGATACACTTGAGCAGAGCTTCCAAACACTAAAAAAAAGACTACTCTGGGGTAAAAAAAGCTAAGTTTTTGCATATTAATTTGACCTTGTTGCACAGTAATTTGTGTTTCTGGTTTTCCCTGGGTCACTGTTACTCTTTGTGTAACCTGAAGGCGTTGGTTGTTGTGCAGGTTTGTAGAAAGTATGTCTCGTGGGTGGAGTTTAGCAGCTGTAAGTTCTGGCAGCCCTCGCTGAGTTCGCACCCGGTAAAAAGGCCACAGTAAATCAGATGGGCCCCAGCGCACCGTATTGTAGGTCTCCATGCAGATTTATTCTGATCCCTTATTTCCTACAGAGTGTCATGGTGTCTGCATTTGAAGTTGTTATTAGACAGACGCACCTGGGCTGTCAGAGAGATAAGGACAAGACATCTGTATCTCTAACTGAAGGCAACCTTGGGGATGGAGAGTAAGATAATTGAATTGAGGTCATTTTAGGGTGAATTAAAAAAAAAAAAAAAAATCCATCCGTTACTTTATATTGTACACTGCGTGTTTATGTTGATTTTCTGTAATTAAAAATGACACATACACCATTTTATATCACCCATTCACTGCTATGCTTGTAAGAGCCTAAACATTTTTTTTACTGTAACGCTGATTATGTTCGTCTGAAAGAAGAAAGTCATATGCACCTTGGATGGCTTGAAGGTGAGTAAATCAGGTGGTAATTTTCATTCTCGGGTGAACTATCCCTTTAAAATTTTAAGTGAATGGAATAGAAATATGCATTAAAGCTAAACACTTCAAAAACACCAATGTTGTGCAACATAATTATTTTATCCTACACTTACAAAGCTTCAATAATAAAGTTGTAGATAAAGAACCACTTCCTCAAAAAATACAGCATTAAACACTTGAAAATAGTTTCAAATATTAGGTTAGTTTATATTACATATTTAATCAGTATCATTAACTAGTGTTATTTGACTAAATTGGTTCCTAACAGAAAGGCTTGTAATAGGAGTCAAATGGTGTAACCGGTTACACTACTTGACATTTGAATTTAAAATCAAATTTGACAGGCATTATCATGGACACCTATGCAAGTACATGGCCTTGTTGGGACATTTCAAATGAAAATTTTAAAGTTAATACTCATTTTTATAATATTAATGAATTATCAATGTATTCCTGAGGTCATGCCATTTGACATGTATACATAAGAATATGCAGCAGCAGTTAGCTCACCAGAGGTCATCTATATAGGTTGATATAATTTCCTGTCACATGATCTTCATGATCTTCATTCAAAATATTAACAAAATGGCTCTTTGAATGTTGGTTACACCACCTTGACACTTCAGGAATTTGACTTAACTCACATAATTAATTATAATATTCAGAACAATGGTGCTCCATTTACTTTTATTTACTATTAAATAGTAATAATGTAAGATTATGCCACACTAGCTGATCTGTTTTTTTTTTTTTTTTTTTTTTTTTGAGAATTTCACCTTTTTTAAACAAGATCAATTATTTGGTACTAAGTTTTTACGGTTACACCACATTGACTTTTTTGCAATCATCCCCCAAATATTATTTCAAAATTCATTAAAACCAGAAAAATTAGAGTTGGTCCACGAAAAAGAGAATGTATGCAATTATTGTGCACATTTATTTTGAAATTTTGAAATTGAAGTTAAATCATATGGACACAAAAAAAATTATCACGTCATATATATATATATATATATATATATATATATATATTTTTTTTTATATTATTATTTTTTTTTAATCACCCTAAAATGACCTCAATTCAGTTAGTTAATTTTAGCTGCCACGTGTTACACACACACATATAATATGAATATATATGAATTTAATCGTTCAGATTTTGGACAGTCAGGATCTGTGTTCAGAACCCAAATTCTGAACCCAAACCAAAACCTTTTGTCTGTATAAAGCAGTAAAACAGGGAGGCAAATAAAATAATTAAGAAGCATATTTTAGGGCTGCAAAAAATGAATCAATTAAATCAATAGTCATCAATAATGTACTTGGAAACAAATATATTGTTTAATCGCTGCATTGAGTGAACATTGAGTGATTTTACAGCAGTTAATAATGCATTTCTGAGTACAAAATGTATATGGACAACTGCATAGGACACAGAGAGCTGCTATAGGAAATGCGCACCAAAAAGTAGTCTTAAACGTGACAATGCATCATATTAAGTGCATAACTTGCATTTTATGCTTTTATCCTTGTCTATAAAATGTTAGAAAGTTACACAAGTGTTTCCATTTTGCATGAAGGCTCATTCTGACAGCAAGTGAGTCTCCATTAAACTTCACAGACTTTACTGAATGAGCACATATGCATCAAATAGACAGATTACAGTAATTCTGAATAAAATGTTACCTTTTGCCCCTAAAATATTTATCATTAGACATGTAAATGCAAGTTTCAAATTCAACATAATTAGGACTGTTTAATGGAGTATAAATTTTAAATGTGTGCTCTTCGTACTAGTTAACAATTAGATGGTGTGTTTGTTTTTCCTTTATTCTTTATTAATTTTAAATTAGTCATTTTAACTTGTACTTTCATATAGTAAGCTATTAAATGTAAATTTTAACCCCTTTTTTGCACATATTGTTTAATTGCACATAGCATACATAGATGCATTTGTTTTTTTTTTTTTTCCACTGTCTTCAAATTGCACATTGTTTGGAGGATGTGGAATAACAATTTTGATAAATGAATTAAAAAAAAAAAAAAAAAAAATAAATATATATATATATATATATATATATATATATATATATATATATATATATATATATATATATATATATATATATATATATATATATATATATATATATATATATATATAATCTGATTATTGAAATAATCTAAGAAATAATTGACCAATTAATTTATGTAAATGTTAATTGTAGCCCAACATATATTTGAGATGACACTCTCTCTCTCTCTCTCTCTCTCTCTCTCTCTCTCTCTCTCTGAAAACAGACATCTGATTGTTTAATAGACACAGTAGTTGCCACGTTAGTTAGGTTTGATCCATTATTACCTGAAAGCTTGATTGCAGACAAGTGTTAATCCTATAAACACTTTGTTTATTGCATGACCTTTAGAATGGCTTGTTGGGCATCTGATTAATACTGTGATTTAATGCAGGTTTTATATTTTAAATGTAAAATGGTGTCCAGATGTCTTGTGGAGAAGAAGCAGAGGCTTATGCATTTGAGTGTGTGCACATGAATGATCAATGGAACAGGATTCAGTCCACAGGAAGTTACGGTTCATTTATCTGCAAGCCTGAACATTCACCCTACTTTTACTTGATTGATGCACGTTGCTGGCCTTATAGGGCATGACCAATCAATGCATGTTATTTCAAGTAAATACAATGTCTGTTTTCAGATTATAATTATAATGTAATAACCTTGTGCACCTCTGAAACCATTTTTCATCAGATGTCACAAATCCCTCTTACTTTTCCCTCCAAACACCTGGCTCTATTCTGGAATGTAACACCCACTTTTCTAAACATGAAAGCATGACGCTAACCATTTTCTGCACTGAGATTATTCACAGTTTCCACAAAGTTGACTGCCAAATTTCAGAATCCAAACAATTAATCAGTTTAGCTTCCAAAAAAAGACATCATCGCTGTATGATATTTCAGATCAAGAGAAATGCATGTTTTTGCACCAAGCGTTCAGACCTTTTTTTTTCTATGATTATTATTCTAATTAGACATGCTTTTTGAATCTTAAAGAGTAAACCATTAAAACAAAATCAAAACAGAAACAGAATCAACTGGAAAAAGAAACCAGTGTTGGGAGTAATACATTACAATCAGATTACATTTTTTAAGTAACTAAAGTAATGCATTACCTTTTAATTTACTAGTTACTTTGTTTTCCCATTAACTGACTGCTCTCCTGTTCTTTTGTTGAGAGAAAACGGTAGTAAGTGCAGAGGCGTTTGTGTGCACTGTGTAAACATGATGATTACTGTAGTTGTAGACTAAATGTCTCCAATCCTGCTCCTGGAGGGACACTGTCCTATAGAGTTTGGCTCCAGCCACAATTAGACACACCTGAACCAGCTAATCAAGGTCTTAAGCATACTAGAAACGTCCAAGCAGGTGTGTTGAGGCAAGTTGGAGCTGAACTCTGCAGGATACCAGCCTTCCAGAACCGAGTTTGGACCCCTGCTCTAGACTAAATGTAAAAATGCATTTATTCGTCTCACTTGAACAAAAACAGATTCAGTATTCCTGAAAATAAATAAAAACTGTGAAATGCAAACAGAATATTTTGCAAACATGGAATAATTTAATGTTACATTTTTTATTTTTATTTATTGCTGAAATAAGAGTTTTGTGATTTAATATATTTTTGTTTGCCAGCCCAAATCAACTCAAGTAATGCAATTAGTAATTTTTAGGGAGTAACGCAATATTGTAATGCATTACTTATAAAAGTAAGTTTTCGCCAACACTGCTCAAAAAAACACCAGAAATAATTCAAACTTAAAATTGAGGGAAAAAGGTTTTAATGTGAAGAGGCCTATGGTTTATGGTTTCACCCCAACAGTGTGTTCATCAGAACCACAGCCTTGAGCACAGTGTCCCAAACATATGACATTTTCCCTCATTCCTCATTTTCATCTCAGTCCCCCCCCTCTCCTCTCCACTTGTTTCCTGTTTGTCTTCAAATTGTCCTGTCTAAAGAAAGCCAGAAATAACCTATTGTTCACTGTCTCCCAGATTTCCACTTTGCAGCAAACACTAAACATGCAAGAATGAAGAGTTTTCCTACGATAACACAGAATCACCAATTTCATAGATGAAATATAGCTGCAAGCAGCAATTAAGGGGCCAGGGAACAAAAAAAAAGTCATTCAGACCAGAGCTTCAGACCAACTGTAACAATGAGTGGTTAAAGACATTCATTAGTAATACAACATAATTGTTTTTTTTCCTTTTGAGCAATAGGTGGCACTGTAACCATCAAACAGCATCAAATTATGATGAGGTCAGTGTGAAATGACAATGGCAAAAAGTTTACTGTCAATATTCGGGTTGTCATGCTGCACTGAGAAACGTTTGGACAAACCATTCAAAAGTTATAATGAAAAGTTGCCATTTTTCATATCTCTGGACCAGTAGGTGGCGCTGTGCCAAAATTCTGCTTGTAGCCTCAGGTGATAGTTATGATGACACGTACCAAGTTTGGTCCAAATACGCAGAAGTATTGTAGAGATATCCAATCGCATCCAATTTGGCATGCTCTTTATTAAATTTGTTTGTCTGTTATTCAAAAACGATCGGGTTTATCAAAAAAGCTGTTGATGACTCTTTGCAAACATGGTCTGAAGAAGATCTGCACCAATTTTGGTGAAAATCAGATTAACTGTTTAGGATGAGTTAAAAAAAGTAGGTTTTTGAATAATTCAAAATTGCAAAAAATCTTGACCCAGAGAAATTTAAAGGGACATTTCAAGAGTTCACCAGTTTCTTTTTAATGAAATCCGAGAGCTTTCTGATCCTGCTTAGACAGTGATGCAACTGGCATGTTCATTGTTAAAATAGTCCATGTGACATCAGTGGTTCAGCCGTAATTTTACAAAGCTGCGAGAATACAATTTCAGTGAACAAAGGTCTTATGGGTTTGGTATGAGGGTAGTTTATGACAGAATTTTCATTTTTTTGGAACTGTTCCTTTAAGAGCATAAAGAAGACCACTGATGCAGTTAGTAGTTCTATGAGGCAGGATTTTGAACCAGTGGGATTTCAGAATGGACTGGACTTCCAAGCAATTTGGTTCCTTAATATAAAAACATGTGTAGGCTAAATAAATCTTAATTCTGTCATACCTTCACTTGCAAACAATCTGATGCTTGTTTTTGATCATTCAGTCTCTAAATATCTAATTGGAAAACGCTATTTAATGGTATATTCAGACAAGGCCATCACTGTGAGGCTTTGCTAAAAGGTGTTGACCTTGGCATATTTCTGCCGGCTACTTTTTTAATCTGTAATATTGCAAGGCAGAAACAGCAGCAGCTTTTGGCACGTCCTGGCGTTTGAGATTGACTCATAATCCTGAGCACACTGATCCGTTTGGCCTGTGTTTATGTAGAGAAACCGTAAACTTTACATGAGGTGCTGAAATATGCACCGTCGAAGCCCTCTAAGCTGGGAGAGGCGTGCTTTATCAAAACAACAGGGCAAAGAAGAAAACCTAAGCACTGGCCGACCACAGAGCTCTGTGTATATGGAAACTCAAGTCATGATGATATTATAGGTGGAGAATAACGAGGGTCCCAGGACGGTTTATACCAGTTCTGGGTGTTATCGTCAAAGTCCCGCGAGGCAGTAGAGGACGCACATCAGCAGTGATGGATTTATCACACTAGTGTGTGTGTGGTCTGCTCTGAACAAAAGTGCACTGGGTCACGTCTTCTGTCCATATTTGGGAACCGCTTTCAATAAAAGCTTCGGGTGGGTTGTGACCCAGTAATAAGCTAATGGACAAAGAGTTGCTGAGATTAAAGTCTGCTCTCGGTTCATATTGCATTGCATTCTGCTCAGCCAAAATAAAACCTTGATGCTTAAATGCTTGAAAATGAAGAAATAAATTGTTGTATTGGAATATAAGTTGAATTTTAAAAAGTCACAATCATGCAGTCCTACTATTCAGTGCTATATTAATACATTTTCCTGAGTGACAGGGCATTTTTGTTTACTTTTGTTAAATAAACAGTTTTGGCCCTGTGAATCGCCACTTGATGTTCTGCGTAAATCACGGTCCTGAGAAGCAGCGGTTTATATCCCGCACCAACAATTTATTTGCCTAAGTCGGGGTGTTATTTAGGCCAAAAGGCTCTCATTGTGCCTGAAAGTAAATGGTGCTTTGTTAAGGGTCGTTAACAGTGCTTTGACATGAAGGAAGGTGAGGGCTGACAAACAACAAAGAGACATACAGAGAGGGAAAGTGGGGGAGATCCAGAAAGAAAACAGCTTGAGTGAGGATAAGGATGCCAGTAGATGGGCCAGTCAGATGCCGTCAGTCTCAAAAGGCTCTTTCATGAACGCAGTCAGTGATTTCAAGAGTGTTGCTCTTAAACTCATGCCTTTCTAACTTTCGATTCAAAGAGTTAATATAGAGAAAGAACATTTGTCATTTATTCGCTTGATCAACGTTTCTGGAACACTGCTCTGGTTTTGGCCATTAGGAATAAGAGTGGGATTGTACCATGGCACAGTGATGGTTATATTGAATAGGAGTGAGCAGTATGACCAAAACCTTATGTGTTAAGTAGCACAGGTATATTTGCAGCAATAGCCAACAATACATTGTAACACTGTATGGGTCAAAATGATCAATTTTTCTTTTATGCCAAAAATCATTAGGATATCAAGTAAAGATCATGTTCCATGAAGATATTTTGTTAATTTCCTACTATAAATACATCAAAACTTAACTTAATTTTTGGTTAGTAATATGCATTTCTAACAACTTTTGTATGACTTTTTAAAGCCGATGTTTTTGCACCCTCAAATTTTTAAATAGTTATATTTTGGCCAAATATTGTCCTATCTTAACAAACCATACACCAATGGAAAGCTTGCTTATTCAGAACAATTAAAAAAAAATTACCCTTATGACTGGTTTTGTGATCCAGGGTCACATATTTGTATGATTAGTTTAGAAAAAATGGCAACTTTTATTTCTGAGTGAGTTTTGCATAAATTTCCATTTGTAAATTTAAAATGCTTGTTATCCCAAAAACCATCTAACCACAATTTGGATTTGAACAACATAATTTGTGCATTAAATCCACTGTGAACTGGAGAACTTTTAGCAAATTTGTGAATTTCACTTCATGCCGTCAATCTCACAATACCAACATTTTACCAAAAAATGTTTCTTGAGCAGCAAATCAGCATATTAAAATGATTTCTGAAGAATCATGTGACACTGAAGACTGTAGAAATTATGCTGAAATTCAGCTTTGATCACAGCAATCAATTACATTATATAATATATTCAAATAAAAAATTTTTTTTAGATTGTAATAATATTCACTATTAACTTTGTTAGCACAGCAGACTGGTACAATAGTGAACGCCCCAATATTATTGTTTTTAGCTGGGAATTAAAAAAAAAAAAAAAACAATATTTGCAAGTTATATCACTTATATATTTAAGGGTTCTCTTTTTATGTGGAACTTGCGCAAACCAAAAGATTTCTGAAATTAAAAAGTGTCATGTTTTAGAACAGAGTTTAATGCAGAATTGATTAAAGCGTACATGAGGATCTGTACACAGTTTGAATGACTGAGAATGAATGAATGCTGTAGACCTGTTGTTTGCTGGTTTGGGCTCTTTTAAGTTTAATTGCGGTTGTTCACAGACAGTAAAGACTTCCTCTGGTGGCTTCTAAACCGTAAATGCTTCCCCTGAGCCGGTCCTGATTTTTGTTTTTCATTCGTAATTCAGTAACTTTCGGTCAGAAGTGTGGTCTGTGGAGTTCCAATGGAGTCGGGATAAAATCAAAGGAAATTGGACTTATCTGATCTTCGTCTGGGGGCCATTAAAAGGATATGAGCGAGAGAGGGATATGAAAAGAGCTGAAGAGCACGCTGGGGGTTGGGAACCTGTATAACACAGCATTTATAATGCTCGCCTCACTATTTTTCATAGTGCGATGCAGCGTCATTTTCTTTTCGTCTTGACTTTGTGTAAGTGCAACTAATCCGTAGCATTAAAGAGAAGAAACTCTCTCACCCAGACACGGTATGTGAAAGGTCAGGAAAAAGAGCTGCTCTGTCTGTGAGCCTTGCGTCTCTTCATAAGAGGCTGTTTGTTTTGGGTTCCTCTAAACCTCCCTGTGGTATGTGGAGTGCCCTGCTGGTGTGTCCACGCTCGTACGTCTACAAGCGCTCACTACACTTTTATTCCCGGCCAAAAGCTAAAGCCACCGACAAGTCAAGATGCAATTTTGTTTACCCTTAAAGTTTATTCTAATTCAACTGAAGGTGGTATTTGCCCTAAAAGGATTTTTAGAGAAAACTTGTCACCCTTGTACTTGACATGCTTCCTAAGTGGATTTAAGTCATTTTAGCAACTTAAGCTCATTGGAAAAATGTGCCTCAACCTACATTTACACAGAACTCTAAAAACGTATGTGCAGAACAATAGTGGCATTAAAACAACTTGTGAAATTGATTTCAGAGCTAGATTCTCCATAAATAAAGATTTATTTTCCTATGGTATGACCTCAAAACACTTTATCATAGTGTTAAATGAACACATTTTAATTAGAGCTGTGAGTTTTAACACGTAATCTTAATTAATTAGTTGTGAAAAAATAATGCAATTAAAATATATTAATGCAGTTGACGCACTGGCCCAGACCTGTACATCATCTTCATACAGTTGACTGTTGACAAATATGGTGCAGGGCAACATCTCCATAACTGTAGTTATGCCCTAAAATTCAAGATATTGGTGCAAAAAATGCCCCTGTGTTTTTTTTTATATATATATATATATATATAATCAGCAGGAGCAATATGACACGAGTGCAGTTTTTGTCCCAATCTATCACAAGCTTGAATAAGAAGTTGATATTGCTATATTTTAAACACAATATTATGTGTTTTTGCTCAATTTTGCAGAGAACATATTACTTTTGAAGCCACAGCAGATTTGTTGTGTGTCTCAGAGCAACACAGCGGCGTTTAGTTTCTGGATGAATCTGCGTTTTGAATCATGTGAATCATGAATCATGTGAATCAATGATTCAAAAGCCCATTCATAAAGACAGCTATTTGCTTAATTCTTGAATGAATCAGCTGTTTGAATGAATCAAATGAATAAATGAATGACTCAAAGACATTTACTGTCACCTGCTGGCAGATTTTGTTTCTTGAGTATCATTTCATAAAAAAAAAAAAAAAAAAATATATATATATATATTTTTTTTTTTGTATTCTTATATATATATATATATATAAGAATACAACAAAAAAAAACATTAAAGGGGTAGTTAACCAAAAAAGTTAAATTCTGTCATTTACTCACCCTCATGTCATTTCAAACCTTTTGTGGAACATGAAAGAAGGTATTTTGAAGACTGTTGGTAACAAAGCTCTTTTGGTTATCAATGACTTTCATTGTACAAATAAAAAATACTGAGATTTTTCTCAAATTATGATCTTTTATGTTCCATAGTGTGCGTTAGGCCATTGGAGCCTAAATGTTTGTGTAATAAATTCTATGTTGAATCAAATATTTCTTTCGAAAACTATAATTTGTAATTTCTACTTGATACTTTCTCATTTAACACAAAAATAGCTTTAAATAATCTTTTGTGGGTGTTTTCATGGTCTAATTTATTTTGTGATTAATTAAATTCATTGAAACATCATGTAATTAATTTGATTCAAAATTGTAATCGACTGACAGCCCTAATTTTAATGTTTGAACACATAACCAGCTCCATATGTATGGCTTTGTGGTATAGTAAACTTGCTCAGTAGCGTACCCGGTGCAGCGTTGCTCTTGCAATGAAAAGCACACCATATTAAAGGGGTCATCGGATGCTAAGTTCACTTTTTCATGTTGTTTGTACATTAATGTGTGTTGTCAGTGTATGTACAAATCTACCCTATAATGATAAAAATCCATGCAGTGGTTTTTAATTAATCTGTAAAAATAATATTCCCTTTTCAAATCGAGTCATTCTCAGATGCCTGTCTTTGTGGCGTCACACCAACAGAGGCCGCTCCCACAATAGTTGATTGACATGAGCGTCTTACCTCAGATCAGCTAACCAGTCCGACCTCCATTGTTTGGATGCCGGAGCAGGGATGTAAGTTAGACAAGAATATCTCAGATTGAGCGATTGAGGTGTTGTGTTGCTGGATGTAATAATTAACATAGGGTCGTCATTTACTCCCGACATCTGAGCCGCTAAAGATGCAGTGGATTACATTTGTTTGTGAAGGGAATGCACCTCCTGATCTACATATATCCGTCTATGTTCGTGCGAACAGTGTTGGGGAGTAACTAGTTACATGTAATGGAATTATGTAATTTAATTACAAAATAAATGTAATTGTAATTAGTTACAGTTACTGAGAAAAAATGTGTAATTAAATTACAGTTACTTTTAAAAAATGCCAGTGATTACAAAGGGGGTTACATCTGAATTTTTTCACACACCCACCCCCACTTACAGATTTAATTGACTTCTTTCATAAATTGCATTGACTGCTCTAAAATGAGACACCAATGTTTTAGGAGTTTAGGACACAGAATAGGACACATGCTTATTCGATAACTGTTTTATTTCCTATTTGGGTTTATGCATAAACTTTATTTTTTAAGATTGCTTGATTCTGATTGGTCAGTCATGACATTCCAAGGTATGTTATTCCCCAATAACAACTGGTAGGCGCTAATAACTCAGACTCATTCGGGGCAACTTAAGTCAGTGATATATGCTTGATAATTTTTCTTGGCGGAAGCTTTGTGTTTACTTAGCTAATAAAATATTAAAGCGTAATTCAATATTGTGTGGACAATTTCTTAATTGTGTCGACACTTACAGAGCATGCACAGTCGGCAATGCGCTAAAGCTGTAATTGGCGCTAAAATACGAGTGTGTATTTTGTCAATTAGCAAAATAGGTAAGTACATGACTGTTTTCCTTTTGGTTTAGGGCCAGTTTCTTAATTGTGCCATCCTGGTATCGTGGACTCCCTCTATTGTTTCATACAAACACAGCTGCTGCCATTTATTTTTTTTTTTACACTGTAATGGATTATAAGATAACTAATAAACTAGTACTACTTCCTTAATTATTTATGTGGTGAAATGTTGTGTAAGAAAACTGGTATGACTGCACTGTATCCCTAAAGTGTCTAGTTTGAACTTGCCATTTGCTAGCAACTGATTTCTTCATGGAAGCTTTGCGTTCAAATATTTCAACTCAGATCAGTGTTTCGTGTCTAATTATTTTGACACGAAACATCTAAATAACATCTAAAAATCTTACTTCTTATAATCTTAATTCAAGTGATGAAGGATTTTGAAAGTCTGACAGTAATCAGTGTTGAGTGCTACTGTAAGGTTAACTCTGCCTGGTTTAAATGTTTCAAAATGATTAACAGTTGAAAATATTAGAAATTTAGAAAAGTAATCAAAAAGTAATTAAAAGTAATAAGTTACATTACTTTTATAAAGTAATTGAAAAGTTACACTACTTATTACATTTTAAATCAAGTAACTTGTAATCTGTAACCTATTACATTTCCAAAGTAACTTTCCAAACGCTGCGCACGAATCATTCGTGATCCAGCTTCACTTACAGCAGAAGTGAGTATAAGGTTTTTTTCTTATGAATCTTTGCAATCGTCTTTCCTAATAATGTGCTAGTTAAAAAGTTTAGCGGCTAAAGTAAACAGGCTTGTCACTCCACAGAGAGAAGAGAGGGGCGGGGCGAGCAGAGCTCATTTATATTTAAAGGAGCAATCCCTCAGAATGGGATGATTTTTGCAGAGCTCATTTTGACAAGGTAAAAAGGGTGTTGCTTTACACAAACATTGAGAAATTTTAACCAAAGTATATTACAGACTTAAAGAAAGACATTAAGAAAGACATTAAGAAAGAATCATATCAACTTGTGGAAAATGGGCATCCGATGACCCCTTTAAAAGAGCTCAGAAACTTGCAAGCAAGCTAAAATAACACGGTTATCAGCAAATGTTTTTTTTTCTCATGTTTGCTCTTGTTAACACTATTGGGTGTGTTTGGCATACATTTTGTGCCATGTTATTTTCAAAAGCACTAACCTTTTTAACATCACTCACCAGATTTTTCATTTCCAAACTGACGCAATACATACAACAGCCAACATCATAAATCCTTGCCAGATTCGTGTTAATCTGTTTTGGATAAAACTGAACGCACTCACAGGGCATTTCACTGTGAAAGTGTTGCAGATCGTGCAAGAAGCAACATAATATTAATGTCACCAGAGTTGAGTTTTTCTGGCACGTTGGGTTGAATTTAAAAGTGAACATTAAGTTTAGTCTGTCTGTCATGAAATATATGAACTCTGATGGAGACTAGCGCTCTTATTTGGGACAAATCATTATCATTGATTTAAATCTGACATGAAGGGAAACAGATTTCTGGAGTTGTGTGAAGAGCTTCCTGGCTTTGTGAAGTGGGGTCAGAGTTTTATTAATGAGCACTGAGGTTGTACGCCGGATATTGTCAAGCCACTATACAGAACATGTTTGAGTTACGAAAGGAAAGCCCTTGTTTTCCCACATCTGCTGAGCACATGGCACTGATGCTTGAGAGACAGAGAAAACAATTTTTTTTTTCTTTTTTTTTATTATAGCATAGTGTTATAGTAATGCTTTACAGAACAGTACTTTATATGTGTGTTTGAAGTATTATATCTTTTCTGGCTTGATGAACAAACAGCATATTGAGCATTGTGCTTCCTTCATCAAAAACATGATTGGCCTTTTAAACTGTTAAGTCGTACCTTTTGAGAGTTTGCACTTCCCCATTTGTGTGGCGGTGTTGTGGGTACTTGGTTTGCCGTTGTCATTTGTAAATGTGTTGAATGAGATTGCCGACAAAGATTTGTGGCTTCTGTCTGGCTTTTCACACACACAAAAAGTCTGTAGCATAATCTAATAATTGCTGCAATTACATACAAAAAAAGCCTAGCTTATTTTTTAGTACCTTAATATGAATTACATCATATCATGAATTTAATTTACTTCAATCTTTGGGATTTGATAGATAAGTGATCGTAAACTTGTTTGTGGTTAGATTCTCTGATTAAAGAAGATTAAAGATATTTAATGGCATAATTAAATATATAATTAGGTTTGTACCATTAGACTAACAAGACTAGAACACGTTCATTTAAGTAAGTAATGTTTTGTTCGACTAACAAAACTAACAAATCCTTCTCTGTATTTAAAAAAAAAACACAAAAAAAAAAACAAAAAACAATTTTAACATTTGTAGTCCCATGTAAAGCATGCTGGGAAATCTGATGTCCAATTAGTCATGTCAACAAAACTATATTTATATTTGTCATCCTTTCCTATCAAAATGCTTATGGATGCGAAAATGCAGAAAATTGAACCTGCGCCGAATTATTATTTTTTTTTTTAATTTTTTTTTTTTTATAATGGCTGAAAGTTTCAGAGACAGTGTGTGAATGTGATTGACACAATGTGAGGTCGTATTTATTTTTTAACGTGCAAAAATTTCGGACAGTAATTTCGGACGCAGTGTGCAAAGACCTTTTATTTACAATTTTTAGTGTTTTAAAAACAATAAGATTAAGTTTTGACTAGGGTTGCAAAGGGGTGGAAAATTTCCTGTAAATTTCTGTAAACTTTTCAAAAATTCCTAGAATATTTTTAAAAAAAGTTTCCAAAATTTCTGGAATGTTTCTGAAATTTACTGAAAATTAGCTCATTTTAAATTAAGTTAATTGAACAACCTGTAAAATCATTTTTTTGAGTGTTGTCTAGACATCGTATTGAATCAGTCTGGGTCTTCCTGGATGTTTGGCTGCTTCAGGTCTGTTTGCAGATGGTTTTACTCTTGTACCTTCTGAGGACTATTATTTACGACGTGAGGATAAACTTCATATCAGATCATTTATTTTTTGCAATGTAAATGGAGCATTTGTTCTGGTCTTCATCATCTCTTCGTTTGTTTTCTAGACGAAAAATGATACTTGTGTCCAAGCGCCAAGAAGAAGTACAAGACCAAACTATTTAAATCTCCGTGCCTCTGAGAGCTGCTTTGGCCATTTCTCAAACCAGAATATTAATGGTTGTTTAGCAATGATTTGTAACTATTAACCAATGAGCTGTTGGCTCGTAACCACTGGAATAACCCTAAAATATGAAAACCGAAGTTATGACGTGGAGGAAACTTCACGAAGTACATAAAAGTTCGTGGAGGTCTGGAATTATTTGCTGAATCAAAACACTGCAGCGTTTGATTTAAAAAAAAAAAAAAAGTGTTTGAAAATGAGGGCAACAGAGACAGAGGTACTTGAGGAAATGAGCTACTCACCCCATGAAGCGTTCAAACAAGGCAGCCACATTGGTAAAATTTAAAACTGATCATTTGAAGCGATAGTTTTTAACATATATAGGGCCCTATGTAGGGCTGCACGATTAATCGCACGATATTGTGAGGCGCGCTTAGTCGATGAAGCCGGTACTTTGATTAGTAGTAAAGCTCCATCACGTGCGTTCAGCTGGAGCGTAAATCACTGACAAGCTACGCCAAATCGCGCTCATAATCAAATGCAGATCCCGATGAACGCACGTGATGGAGCTTTACTACTAATCAAAGTACCGGCTTCACTGACTAAGCGCGCCTCACAATATCGTGCGATTAATCGTGCAGCCCTAGCCCTATGAATCCAGTCATAAAAACGGAATTTACTGAATAACATGGAATGTCACGGAATTGGTCAAAGTTTAAATTAATTAATTAAAAGTAGGTCATT
Source organism: Labeo rohita (assembly GCF_022985175.1). Lineage (NCBI taxonomy): Eukaryota > Metazoa > Chordata > Actinopteri > Cypriniformes > Cyprinidae > Labeo > Labeo rohita. Next base: position 23,040,836 of record NC_066878.1, read on the forward strand.
ACACTTAAATCAAACCGCAATATGGACTAGTATCTGTAAATATTACACCACAAAAATACAATTTAAATGTGAATCCTGAATGTTCTGTGTGTCTCTGTTTTAATGAATGGAGCAGACGAACGGTTTTGTTTACTGCACACACTGAAGCGCGCATGACGCTCGCGGTGATTTCAGCGTCTGTCGTCTCACTAAATGAGGACATAAATACATTAACAATACCTGCTGAGAGTCACTTCATGAACATTTGACCGTTCCATTTTAGGAAAACTAGCATTATATCATATGCACACAGAAATGTAAAGGTAGACACAAAATAAAAGCCTGTTTTAACTTAATCTTACTATTACTGCTACTACTAAAATGAAACAAACGTTATTTTATTAGGTTATAATTACACTTCATCCATGTTTTTCATCCAAATTACATTTCTTCCATGTTTTAATTTTAATAGTAAATTCCCCTTTGTTTGCCAAAAAAAGTTTGCTTAGTTTCAATAATTAAAAGAATGAAATTAATGTTTTATGCCTTCATTTGATAACCAGAACATTTTAAGTAAAAAAGGGTAAAAAAAACTTTCATAAGGCTATTTTAAGAATAAATATAAATAAAGTGTGTATTTAAACAACTGGACGTGCTAAAACACAGAATTCGATAATAATAAAACATATGGTGAGAAAAAAATAAAACATTTCATAGGGCCCTAAACGTGCCATTTTTGTTAAACCTTTATTGAATTGATGTGAAATTGTATGTTTTATGATTTTAATTAATTAGACATGCTCTTTGATTAATAAAATTAAACTTACCATTAAAAAAAATTAAAATGGAAAAAAATGGAATCCATAAAAATAAAAAAAAAATAAAACGGAATTTGGGAAAAAATAAAACGGATTTTATAGGGCCCTACCTGATGTACAAAACTGATAAGAAAAACTAAAAAGAAACTATATTAAAAACATTATCAAATTAAAAGAATTGAACGCAGGGAATTCTGGAAATGTCAATTTATGGTTATCAACTAAATGTTACTTTTTCACTACCAAAAATGGTATGCTACTGTAAAATTACATGCAATGTCCAATACAGTTTTTTTACGGTTTCTTATCATTTAACAGGTTTTTACTGTAGCATTTGTACAGTTTTTTTTTTTTTTTTTTTTTTTTTTTTTTTTTTTGTAGTTTGATACAAATATCTTTTTTTTTTTGTGTAACTAAAAGCAATTTTACACCTGTACAATGGTGTAATGCACATTTTAGCTGCTCTGCCAATATAATTGCAATTTTACAGGCTTCTAGAGTTCAATGATTGTGTTTCCTTAAACATTTCGATTTATTTTGTGAAATGTGACCCTGGACCAAGTCGCTGGTGTATATTTGTAGCAATAGCCAAAAATACATTGTATGGGTCAAAATTATTGATTTTTGTTTTTTTAACCCTTATGACTGGTTTTGTGGTCCAGGGTCACAAATATGGAATTTTTGTAAGACAAAGACAAGTGTCTTCAGTTAAATTAATATATGCAGTGGTTTCAGACATGCAAACCAAAGCTAAATCAGCTTTTTATCACTGGACTGTTATGAGCTGCTCCATAGAAATTGTTTCTGTTCAGAGTTGCTCTTGTTACTGCTGAATACTGTACGAGTTTAGTGTGAACTGGCCTTTAGCCACAGGTTTTTACAACCCAACTGTTTTCAGGCAGAGCACCAGTACAGCATTTGGAAATTCACTTATTTGGCCTGATTTCTTCTCACTTGAAGTTGATTATCTAATTACAGGCCAAGTGTATGAAATCCACAGCGGTTTACACGAAACCACAGAAAACAAACCATAAATTCAGAGAAAGAAGAACAATGCACAGTAAGCACATGCACCGGGTGATTTAGCAGATTGATGAGGTGCATGATGTACATGTTCCACAGGCTAGCTTTTTTTGGTTAGTTTTAAAGACTGGTTAATACAGGATTCAAAACTGTTCTCAAAACCAATATCTAGTTGAGTTTTCAAAGGTTCATTTTGATACTCTGCACTAATGAGGTCTCTCTGTTTTTTTTTCTGGCTCTGGTTTCTGGTTATCTGGTGTCATTAGAGGGCTCTAAAGCCCAGCGCTCCCTGAGGCTCCTCCTCACCGTCTAAGACGAACGACTCGACCATTTCCTGTCCACAACACATAAGCACTAATACATCAAACCTGTCAGGTTTTCTTGTGTTTGCGTCACGTTTCTTGTTTTGAATCTTGTTCTCTGTATTGTTTATGATGTCAGGTCTTTTTGTAGTTTTGTTCATGGCTTTTCTATTCACTTTCCCTAATTGTGTTTAGGTGTTTCTTGTTTTCCCTTGATTAGTCATGTTTTTAGACCTGTGTTCACCAAAGTCCTTGGTCAATTATTGTTTGTGTTCATGGGCTGCGTGCTGTTTCCCAGGTTTCTCTGCCAAACATGCTAAAGCTGGAGGTTGTCGTAATAACTGGACCTGACTGAAATAGTCTGGCTATTGAAACTAGATGAGATGCTTTATTATAATCTCAAATTGTCATATTTCTGACAACAGTTGTTTTATCTGGAAAATGTACTTTTTTGTTGTGTGTAACAGTTTGTTTTATCTACCAAATTAACTTTGGTATTTGTCTAAAAGCACTTGTTTTCAGAGAGTCAGATTATGGCAGATGAATGATTGTCAACAATCTTTAAATTTACTCTCTTCTAATGGAAACCCCTTTAGTTTTTGCTATATTAGGACATTCAAGACTGTTCTCTGATTGTAATATGTGACCCTGAACCACAAAAACAGGGTCAGTTTTTTGAAACTGAGATTTATACATCATCTAAAAGCTGAATAAAGCTTTCTATTAATGTGTGGTTTGTTAGGATAGGACAATATTAGTTACAACTATTTGAAAATCTGGATTCTGAGGGTGCAAAAAATCTAAATATAGAGAAAATCACATTTAAAGTTGTTCAAATGAAGTTTTTACCAATGCATAATACTAATCAAAAATTAAGTTTAGATATATTTAAAGTAGAAAATTTACAAAATATATTCATGGAACATGATCTTTACTGAATATCCTAATGATTTTTGGCATAAAAGGAAAATTAAGAATTTTGACCCATACAATGTATTTTTGGCTATTGCTACAAATATACATTTAATATGCTACTTAAGACTAGTTTTGTGGTCCAGGGTCACATATACTGTCTTGTGCTAATCTATGCCTCTGCTTGTTTAAATGAGAAAAGTGAGTTTTGTCAATCAGTTTATTTGGTACTGACGCCAGTCACTAATTTAGTTCAGACGTTTTGTAAATAACAACACTGCTAGTCTGTTTTAGTACAGATGCTGGACGATCCACAAATCTTTCATCTTCACCTGTAAAAATCCATCATAAAATTAGGATTTATGGCATGGTTACAGATTCCCATAGGTTGTATTATAACAGTTTTGCCCCAGTAGTACAATGTATGAAAATAATTTTATAAAATATAATAAAGAAGTCCACTTCCAGAACAACAATTTATAAATAATTTACTCACCCCCTTGTCATCCAAGATGTTCATGTCTTTCTGTCTTCAGTCGTAAAGAAATTGTTTTTTGAGGAAAACATTTCAGGATTTTTCTCCATATAATGGACTTCATTGGTGCCAAGATTTTGAGCTTCCAAAATAAACAATCGGTCATTTTTTCGGAAAATAAAAAAAACTGTATACTTTTTAAAGTCCCCATGTAGTCAAATTTTTTTATCCCTTAAACCTAATCTTTGATAATCAGAATTACACATTTTAAATGTTTTTTTTTTTTTCCCAATTTTCTCATGCTTAAATGTAACTCTACCCCACTTGCCTCATTTACTATACGTGGATCTATAAATCTATGCAAATTAGCCCCGCCCTCACGCAGTCACACCAGCCAAAGCCCACTGATCCACTAACTGAACTGTAGTAAACGCAATATATAGCGAAACACGGACTGATAATGAATGATAAAACTATGTTTTTACTAGTGAACAACTACAGTAGATACTGTAACCTTTGTTGATTAATGGACTGGCACATGGTTTGTCTAAAAGCATATTAAAAACACCACATAAACAAACTTTAAGCACAAAAGCTTGTGTAGCACAGGCTCTGGGATGCGCGTTCACGACGCTACGTACTATTGAATCACGTCGAAAGGTCACGTGCAACGACAGACCCAGTGTTTACAAAGCGAACGCGCAAAGACTAAGGAAGTGCAAGTAAGTCTAACGCTGTTTACAAACGAAAAGGTACAACAATGTCGGACGATTCTGTAGTTGTAGAAGAAATGAGATGGAGTTTTTCACCATACTCTACCTTTTTGAGCCGGACTACACAAATGATGAACTTAGACGTGATTCGTAGCGTCGTGGACGCGCATCCCAGAGCCTGTGCTACATAAACTATGTGCTCAAAGTATACAAATGTTTATTTTTCGAAAAAAATGACGGGTCGTTTCGCTAGATAAGACCCTTCTTCCTCGGCTGGGATCATTTAGAGCCTTTGAAGCTGCATCTAAACTACATTTTGGAAGTTCAAAATCGGGGCACCAAAGAAGTCCATTATATGGAGAAAAATCCTGAAATCCTGTAATTTCTTTACAACTGAAGACAAAGACTTGAACATCTTGGATGACAAGGGCGTGAGTAAATTATTTGTAAATTGTTGTTCTGGAAGTGAACTTCTTTCAAACACATGCAAATCATGCAAAATGTTCCTCGAGTGTTATTAGGATGCATAAAATGCCAGCCTAAGATTAAAATAAACATGCATTGCATCTTGCAACTTCGCAGTTTAATTTCTCCCAAAGGCAGGATGTTTTTACTCTGCTAAAGTGGTGAAGAAACTGCATTGGAAGCAGCACAAATACCACGGAAAGCTGTGTTTACACCATTGTTTCCTAGGGAGCTCTGATTTTGCAATGAGGGAGCCATAATCGCTCCTAACTACATGAATGTGTATCTTTAACTACACATTGTCACATAAACATCCAGTGAGTCGTCTTGGCCAGTTCATTAAATGAAAGGACTCTCGTAAGAGTGTGTATAGTACAAATGAGCTATTCTGTCCACATCATGAGTTGTGATAACGCAAGCAAAAATAAATGCAACAAGTGTATTTTTAGCACTCGTAATTTCTGGAGAGAAATAGCGCAGATGCTGGACGAGGATGAACGTTTTTAGTGCGCTTGTGTTGCCTACATGCGTTTGTGCACACTATCAAATGGAGTAAGCTGTGAAAGGCTGTTTGTTTGAATGTGCATGTATGCACTAAAAAGAAAAAAATCAAAGTATACTATGAAAGTATACGCCTGTTTCATATAGAGCTTGTTAGAACCTCCATGTTAGTAAAACATTCCTGGGAACACTTTGAAATTTTGCCTTGCGCGTAGTTAATCATGTAAAAGCGAAACAGACGTACACAAGCATGCACAGTCTTCCAGAACAGGGATATTGTGGCTTCTCAGCAAGTTCTGAAAGACGTTCTCAGACAACAAAAGCTCAGAACAAAAGGTTTATTAGCACTGCTGGATGCACATGAAAAGACATCGTTTTGAAACGCTGGTTTCCGCATCTGTTTGAGCACTTGTGTGGGAGTTGTGAAGCTCTGTCCCCAGAGGCGTGTAGTTTGCTATTGACAGGCTGGAGGTGATGAAAACCAGAAGACGTCTCAATAAAGCCTCCACGGTTAACTCAGACCTGCTCAAGCAAGTCCAGCAATGCACGACCTCACGTAACATCCTCCTGTTTATCCTTCGCTGCCGTTAATGAACAGGTGGCATTCATCTCTTTATGAGCTCTAAATGACTTTCTTACACAATAAGGCATCTGTATGTTTTGGTTATGTTCTACAGCACTACATGACCAAAAGTATGTGCACCCCCTTCTATTCAAGTGAATTATTATTATTATTTTTTTTTTTAATTATTATTATTTTTTTTTTTTTTTTATTATTTATTACTCTACTTATATTTTTTATTTGATTTATTACTGTGCTTTAAGTGACAAGTGAATTTTTCTGCCAACCAACAATTTAAGCAATTTTTTAAAATGTATTTTGTGTTTTCATTTATTTTTTATTTCATTACTCTAAGTGGCAAACATGTTTTTTGTCAACCAACAATTTTAGCACAATTTTTAAAATTATTTTTTTTGGTTTAATTTAATTTAATTTAATTTTAGTTTATTTCTTATTCTACTTTAAGTGGCGAGTGAATTTTCTGCCAGCCAACAATTTTAGCACATTTTTATTTCATTTTATTTATTTATTTTATTATTTATTTTTATTACTAAAATAATTACTGTTTTAATATATTTTTATTTCATTACTCTAAGTGACAAACATGTTTTTTGTCAACCAACAATTTTAGCACAATTTTTAAAATGATTTTTTTAGTTTAATTTAATTTTATTTATTACTCTACTTTAAGTGGCAAGTGAATTTTCTGCCAATCAACAATTTTAGCACATTTTTATTTATTTTATTTTATTTTATTTTATTTTATTTTATAATTTACCACCCCTTTCTAATCATCTAATGACTGTGACTACTCCACAATTTTACACTACTACACACAATTTTAGAGCAATTATTATTTTATTTATATTTTTTTATTTCATTTTATTTATTTATTTTATTTTATTTATTTTATATTATTTTAAGTGACAAACATGTTTTTTGTTAACTATTTTATTTTATTTTATTTTATTTTATTTTATTTTATTTTATTTTATTTTATTTTATTTTATTTTTTTATTTTATTTTATTTTATTTTATTTTATTTTATTTTATTACTCTACTTTAAGTGGCAAGTGAGCTTTCTGCCAACCAACAATTTTAGCACAGTTGTTGATTTTTATTTTATTTTATTTATTTTATTTTTATTTTATTTTTTAGCACCCCCTTCTAATCATCTAATTACAGCTACTACACAATTTGAGCATTTATTTTTTTTATTGTATTGTATTTTATTTTATTTTATTTTATTTTATTTTAATATATTTTAATTTATTTTTTTTGACAAACATGTTTTTTTTTTCCTGCCAACAATTGTAGCACCATTTTTTATTTTTTATTTTTTTAGTTGAATTTAATTTAATTTAATTTATTACTCTACTTTAAGTGGCAATTTAATTTTTTGCCAACCAACAATTTTAGCACAGTTTTAGATTTTTATTTTGTTATTTTTATTTTATTTTAATGTATTTTAATTTTTTATTTTATTTTATTACTCTAAGTGACAAACCAACAATTTTAGCACAGTTTTAGATTTTATTATATTTTATTTTATTTTATAATTTACCACTCCCTTCTAACCATCTAATTACTGCTACTACTTCAGTATTTTTTTTAGAGACAAATCTTGTTTGTGGTATTGTTTACCCCAAAAAGTTAAAATTCTGAACCACTGCAAAACGTGCCTGTACCAATGTTATAAAAATGTGCATTTTAGCGCCACTCGTTGGACATTTCACATCGAAACTGCACGTTTCACAGCAGTTATCGCCACAAGCATGTATTTCCAGTGAGCCTGGCTTGTTTATAGTGGAAAAACGTACTTCAGGCTGTTATAAACTGATCTCCACAGAAAAAAGATTGTTTGTTTAAGATTTCTTCTTTTAAAGGATGGTTCTTCCATGGCACCGCTGTGTAAAGCCACCTATGGAGAGCAGAGTGTTTGTCTTTGAGGATGGCACACTGAACAGTGCGACTCAATGGCCACCTCATGTGAATGGAATTTATTGCTTGGCTCTAATAGCAGGATGGTTTCTAAAATAAACTATTATGTTGGCAGGAGCTCCACAAATCTGGTCTGTAACATGTCTGATGAAGCGCTCTGTAGGTTTCTTTCGCCGAGCTCTCTGCAAAATATTACCCACTGCCCCATTTTGGGTGATTTTGCCAACGTCATAACAGTCACATGTGCGTGGCAGAGTTATAGACTTTGGAGACGGCTCTCCGGGGTGGAAAGTTTAAGTTATCCTCGTGTCAGCGGATGTAAATTGCAGCATGTCGTTTGACACGAGCCAGCGAGGTGGGCTGTAACGGCCTGACGTTTTGTTAATGTGAGTTTTGTCAGATTTCCAGCTGGAGCACTACATGCTACACACACTAGTCGTTCCTGAATGTGAGAGCACCGGGTATAGTCAAGCTGACACAGAGTCATGTTTACATTTTATTTTATTTTATTTTATTATTTGATTTATTACTCTTAAGTGGCAAGCACTTTTTTTTTTTTTTTTTTTTTTTTTTTTTTTTTTTTTTTACATTTTTATTTTATTTAATTTTATTTATCACTCTACTTCAAGTGACAAGTGAGTTTTTCTGCCAGTCAGCAATTTTAGCATAATTTTAGATTTATTTTTTTAATTATTATTTTTATTTATTACTGTTCTGTAAGTGACAAGCACATTTTTCTGCCAACTAACAATTTTAGCACAATTTTTAGATTTTTTTTTTTTTTTTATGTATTATTTTATTTTATTTTATTTATTCTATTTTATTATTATTTTATTTATTACTCTTAAGTGGCAAGCACATTTTTTGCCAACCATCAATTTGGGCACAATTTTACATTTTATTTTGAATTTAATTGAATTTTTATTTTATTTGTAATTTTATTTATCACTCTACTTTAAGTGACGTGAGTTTTTCTACCAAACAAATTTGTTTTTTTTACATTGTTTTATTTATTACTTTAATTTAAAAACAATTTCAGATTTTTTTTCTTTTAATTTTTTCTTTTTTTTTATTTATTACTCTAAGTGTACAACAATTTTAGCACAATTTTTATTTTATTTTATTTTATTTTATTTTATTTTATTTTATTACTCTAAATGACAAACACATTTTTTGCCAGCGAACAATTTGAGCACAATTACAGATTTTATTTTTTAATGTAATTTAATTTAATTTAATTTAACTTAACTTAACTTAACTTAACTTAACTTAACTTAACTTAACTTAACTTAACTTAGCTTAGCTTAGCTTAGCTTAACTTAATTTATTACTCCGCTTTAATTGGCAAGTATTTTTCTGCCAACCAACGGTTTTAGCACAATTTTAGATTTTTTAATTTTATTTTTAATTTATAACTCTACTTTAATTTTAGCAGTTTCAGATTCTTTTTTATTTTAATGTTTTCTTTTCTTTTTTTTCTTTTTTTTTTTTGCTTTAAGTGGCAAGTGAATTTGTCTGCCAACCAACAACTTTAGCACAGTTTTAGATTTTTTTAAATGTTTTTTTTATTTTTTATTGTATTATTTTATTTATTACTCTAAGTAACAAGGACATTTTTAGCCAACCAACAGTTTTAGTTGTTTTACATTTTATTTTTTTAAATGTAATTTCTTTTCATTTCATTTTTATTTTTATTTCATTTCAATTATTTTATTTTTTTATTTTATTCTACTTTGTGTGACAAGTGCATTACTCTGCCAACCAACAATTTTAGCTTCATTCATTCATTCATTCATTTACATTGACTTATGCCCTGCTTATTATATTTATGGCATGAAATCAGAATCAGTTGTTGGTAAGAAATCAATTTCTTTGAGTTGAGAAAGCTGTATTAAGAAGAGTTTTTTTAACACTGAAATTTAAAAAAATGACACATTTATTTTTGTCCATTTTCAAACATTTCTCTGTAATCACACACTTTAACTTAGATGTAAACTTGCACATGTCAGACTTTGGATATTATATATATATATATAATTATTTGAAATGTCCACTGTATACAGGCTTACAGAGCTGAATTAGTTTGAACTTCAGCAGCCGACTGCATCTTTATTCCATAGAGTTCAGTGCACTGACCAGTGCTGTGGTCTTAATTACGTGATCACTTTTACACTATGCTCCTCATTTTAAGTGACCTATTACACTTTATATATTTAGTCTTGTTATGACTACCAGCATTCCTGCAGATAAACACGGTGCCCAGAGGGAGTTTATGTCTGTGGAGAGAGCTGTTATTATCCCATCATTTGTGTGGAAGATCTGAGCAAAGCTCATACGCTGCCATGTAATTACACTTTTGCCCTGAAAAATACACTACTCTCATGGAATCACACTCTCTCCTGTCCTGAGTTTGTAGTGTGAGCGACCGTTTCATGTTCTTCCCTTGTTTAGTGGCAAACGTTCGATTTCCTAGTCTGGACTGGACGTATGACATTTCATATACAGCTATGGCTTTGCATCAGATAGCTGGGTGAATGGAAACATCTCTCCTAAAATTACATCTGTTTCCATGTAAATATTTTTGGCACCTTTCTTCAGTATGAAGGTTATTATCCCCGTTGAATTGATTTAGAGATCAAAATTTGCCAGCGTTAGATTTTATGTCAGATTTGGAGTCTGTACATCTGGCAGTGTCTCCTGAGATTCTCCGAATGCTGCAGGCCTTGGATGGGTCGAACTACAAACAAATGTTTGCTCTTACCATCCCGTTTGAAGTCTGTTTCCAATGGCCTGGCCAACACTGACTTTACTGCAAGGGTGGTCCTCAAGTCTTTGCATCAAAAACAGATTTGACTGATTGATTTTATATGTAAGAAGCTGAACACTCTTGTGTTTTTGTGTAACTGAATACCTGGATTTGTTTTGGGTATTTCTTGTTTGCTACTGAAGGACAGATCACTTAAAACAGTTGCTGGATTATATATTTTAGGCAGTCTCCAGGAATGAGTCCGGCTTTTAGACTATTTTGCACCTATTGTATCTGGTGGCGTCGTCTTCCGTTTCTTACGCTCTGGAAGTCAATGGCAACGCATAGAACCGCTTGCGGGAAAGTTATGACATTTGGCACAAAGATAGATGACAGTGTCAGCATTGAACATACCAAGATTGAAGTCTCTAACTCAAACTCTCTAGCGCCACCACTTGTCCAAACGTCCACTTTATTCATGCTAATAACTTTTGATCCTTAAGGTCTAGAAGGAAAATTCTTTTTGTCCTCTGATTCCTTGGCTCATGCCGAGTCGAATCGTAAGGTTTAGTGTTTTCGCTATTTCTAAGTTCATAAAACCTACTTTTCCAAAATCGTCCTAGACGGTTTGTCTGATCTTCACCAAAATTGGCTCAGATCATCTTCAGACCATGCCAGAAAATAGTTCTGGAATTCAAGTTGACTAGTGAAACCGTTCTCGTATAACTCACAAATGAATTCTACGAGAAGCACATAAAAATGGATGTGAGGCTATATCTCTGCAACGGTTTGGCTTATTGAGACCAAACTTGGTGTGTGTAATAACAAGCATGACCTGAGGCTACCTGCGGTGTTTTAACACAGTGCCACATAGTGGTCAGGAGATATGAAAAATTTCTATTTTTGCTTATAACTTGTGAATGGTTTGGCCAAAAATCACAAAACTCTTTAGTCTCTTTAGATTCGGTGCATCACGCAGAGTCAAACCATACCCGATTTTCCCACATTAGCCATTTTGGGCATCGCCCATGTAGAATTTGGTCATAAAATGTCATTTTACGAGTGCATTGACGTATCGTTATGAAACTTGGTATGGGTCTTCAACACCATGCCCTGACAGTGCTTAAAAAGTTTGGGGGCAGCGCCACCTTGTGTCCAAAAGTTATAATTTCAAAAAATGCTAGTAACATTTGATTAAATTGGCCTGTTGTAATGAAATCGATATGTTCCTTGGGTCATGCCGAGAAAATCGATACCGATTATGCCAAAATTGGCCGAACTTCCTGTCCACCATTTTGATTGTTGCAACGGTTCAGCCTATCGAGACCAAACTTGGTGTATGTTGTAATGAGAATAACCTGAGGCTACCTGCAATGTTTCAACACAGTACCACATAGTGGTCAGGAGATATGAAAAATTGCTATTTTTTCTTAACTTGTGAAAGGTTTGGCCAAAATCACAAAACTCTTTAGTCTCTTTAGATTCGGTGCATCATGCAGAGTCAAACCATTTTGTCATAAAATGTCATTTTATGAACGCATTGACGTATCGTTATGAAACTTGTTATGGGTCTTTAACACCATGCCCTGACAGTGCTCAAAAAGTTTGGGGGCAAAGTTTAAATTGGCCTGTTGTAATGAAATTGGATCATGCAGAGAATACTGATACCAATTATGCCAAAATTGGCAAAACTTCCTGTCTGCCATTTTGATTAATGTTAAAAACCTACTTTTTCTAACTCCTCCTAGACCGTTTTACTGATTTTCACCAAATTTGAGTGTTTGCTGGCAAAAAGTTATGAATTTCGTGCCAAAATGCAAAACGGTTTAACGCAACAAATTTGTTGGAAAAATTCCAAACTGTATCTGAGGCTGTATCTCTGCAAAGCTTTGACACAATGACACCAAATTTTGTACCTCAAACTGACCACGCCATATCAGTTTGGTAACAGCGCCACCTATTGGCCAAGAATAATAAACCATGAATTAACCATTAATTATTACATTTACAAAAACAGTAATAACTTTTGATTTCATCAGACTTTTATAATAAAACTAAATGTTCTTTGGGTCGTGCCAAGAACATAGATACCAATTATGCCATAGTTGGTCAAACTTCCTGTCCGATTGATTTATGTTGAAAACCTACTTTTTCGAACTCCTCCTCAACCATTGCTCCGATTTTCACCAAAATTGGGTCAGATCATCTTCAGACTTCGCTGACAAAAAGTTATGGATTTTGTGTTGATGGACGAAACCGTTTTTGTACAACGACATCCATGATGCCAAAATGACTCTGAGGCTGTATCTGTGCAACGTTTTGACATATGTACACCAAACTTTGTGTGTGTCATTGTCACCTCACACAGAACACACCACATCAATTTCATAACAGTGCCACCTATTGGTCAAAAGTGATAACCCATTAAATTAATTGCTAGTGGTTGTTTTTATGATTTTTTTTTTTTCTTTTGCCCGTTTTGACCTAAAATCATCTTCAAATGGCATCAGTTACTCATTGCTTCAGTTGCTCTGATGCTTGCTACCTTGCTTGCTTAGTGTTTGGCCCCATAATTGCTGCTTGCGGCTATATTTCTATCTGCAACCAGCAATCCTGACCACTTTTATTAAATATTACACCAAAATCTCCCAGGTTGCTACTCAGTTTGTATATGGTGGGATGTATTGCGGTTTAGAGGATGGATAGATGGATGGATGGTTGGGTGGATACATTTGCAGGGCTTGATTTGATGATGTCACATGATTGGATGATGTTGTGTTGAGCTTTAATGAATTGACGGCATTGGTGACTGTTCCATATTAGCTGCCAATTTCGAACAATGCAGGCTTTGATCTGCGTCTCTGATCTTTTTTAACACTATTGGGACAAATGAATTTCAAACTGATGAGCCACTGCTGGCCTCACTAACCATATCAACCAGCTGTTCTGTAACTGGATCTAAGGAAACTTGTTTTGGGGTTTTTTTATTCTCTAAAAGAGTCATAAAGGAAACAAACTGTTCAGGAATGTTGCAGCGCTCCTTTCACCAGGTCATTGATTATGAGGCCTGTGCTTGTCAGGAACCACCAGGAGCTGTTTTTCATGCTTGTCACCTCATGCTAAGTTAAGTACATCTGCAGATGTGCTGGTGAACCAGGTCTGAAGTGGATCGTCTTGGGGTCTTTTTTGCAGATCCACGATTGCAGGCCAGAACTGACGATTGAGCGATTGAAAACGAATGAAGAAATAAAGCCAGGAATGTGCACAGTCAGACCTGAATCAGCCAGAATCCTTCTTTCGAAGTTAAAACAGCTTCTCATTTGTGACCCTGGACCACAAAACCAGTCATAAGGGTCAATTTTTTAAAACTGAGATTTATAGATTATCTGAAAGCTGAATGGATTTGTTAGGATATGACAATATTTGGCTGAGATGCAACAATTTGAAAATCTGGAATCGGAAGGGTGCAAAAAAAAAATCAAAATATTGAGAAAATCACCTTTAAAGTTTACAGTAGGAAATTTACAAAATATCTTTATGGGACATGTACTTTACTTAATATCCTGATGATTTTTGGCATAAAACAAAAATCAATAATTTTGACCCATACAGTGTATTGTTGGCTATTGCTGCAAATATACCCGTGCTACTTAAGACTGCTACTTAATGGTTTTGTGGTTCAGGGTCATATTTATGGTCAGGTCCAGTGCTGGATAGTAACTGATTACATATAATCTGGATTACATAATCAGATTTCACATAGTATGTACTTGTAATTACATTATGAGTATTTTAAAATGTAATGTTATCAGACTTAGCATTTATTGATTATATATTATTCACACAAAAGCTAAATTATTAAATTATTCATCATTTATTGATTCTCCCTAATCGTTTTCCTTTCAAAAATAGTCTACAACTAATATACACTATCAGTCAAAAGTTTAATGATTTCTAATGTTTTTTGAGTCTCTTATTTGATTCAAAGTACAGCAAAAACTGTAAAATTTTGAAATATTTTTACTATTTAAAATAAGTATTTTCTATTTGAATATATTTTAAAATGCAATTTATTCTTGTGATTTCAAAGCTGAATTTTATCATCATTACTCCAGTCACATGATCCTTTATGATTTATTATTATTATTATTATTATTTTTATTATTATGTTGAAAACAGCTGAGTAGAATTTTTTTCAAGTTTGTTTGATGAATAGGAAGTTCAGAAGAACAGCATTTATGTGAAACAAAGATCTTTTGTAACATTATAAATGTTTTTATCTTCACTTTTGATCAATTTAAAGAATCCTTGCTAAATAAAATTATTAATTTCTATCATTTCAAAAAATGTATACTGACTCCAAGCATTTGAATGGTATAGTGTATAATGTTACAAAAACTTTATTTCAGATAAATGTTGATCTTTGTCTCTTGCTCTCTTGTCATTCATTAAAAATCCTGAAAAAACAAAAAAAGTGTTTCCTGAACAGCAAATCAAAATAATAGAATGATTTCTGAAGGATCATGTGACTGGGGAAAATTCAGCTTGGAAACCATAGGAATAAATTACATTTTAAAATATATTCAAATAGAAAACAGTTATTTTATATAGTAAAAATATTTCACAATTTTACTGCTTTTGCTGAACCTTGGATCAAATTAATGCAGGCTTGATGAGCGGAAGAGACTTCTTTAAAAACATTAAAAATCTTACTGTTCAAAAACTTTTGACTGGTTGTGTAAATTCAAAGAGTTTTGCAGTTTAGTTGATATTCACCAGTCAGATGGCTATAATTACACAGAAAATCAAAAAGCCACACAGCATTTAATAACTGGATTTGCACCTTATGATGTTAATAATGAATAGAATATATTTTCTTTCTCTTTGTATATTTATATCAGTATGGTAAGATTATCCTATTTAAATCAATGTGATTAAATGAGTTGGGTCAAAAGTAATCTAAAAGTAATCTGATTATATTACCTAAAATGTGTAAAGGATTACGTTATTAACTATAATTTGTCATGTAATTTCGAATGAGTAATTACAGTTTGTAAGTAATCTGCCCAGCACTGGCCAGAGCCTAAACAAAACATCTCATCCGTGGAAGAGAATGCAATGTTCTTCTCAATTTGCTTCATGGGAATCTACAATTTACCTAAATGGATTCTGAGCGGTGTTGTTTTTCCTAGTGAGTTCAGCCTCTCCAACGTTTCTCCCCTTTATCCCGCTCCTTTATTTTATGAATCTGGCAACCCGTTCCTGACTAAACGGTTCTCCAGAGGACAAGATGGAGTGTTAACAAGCTTCTACATTCTCAGCCTGGCCGAGGGTGTGCTGCCCCCATCCTGGAGCCGGACTCTCCCACGGGGGGCGGCTCGGCGTACTGCAGCCATCGCGCTGTTTGCCATCACCTCTTTACGAGCGCTCCGAGCGGCCTGCTTGCCGACAGTTGCCAGGCGAGTAACTCGCTGAAAAAGGAGAATCCGCTGTGAAAGGTGGTGATTCAGAGGCTTGAGTGCTCGCAGGCACCCTGAGCCAAAATAATTAGATCAGCGTCTTTTCCCAGGTCTCCACACTGGCCCTTTTGTTGGCCAAACTCCAGTGTGGTGGCAGCAGCCTGCTGATTACTGCTGCGGGCCGTTAGCGCGAGGGGTGAAGGTTCAGTCCTAAGTAGAAGTGACTTGGGAACTGATAAGATGCAAGATCACAGACGATACAAGAAATTACGGAAGAAAAGCGTTTACAAACATGACTCAGAGTGCTGAACTCCTGTCAAGACGGTTCTTTTTTCCTCTTTATTTTTTAAATAGATAAAAATGTTAAAAAATATATAGGAAAAAAGTAAAAATAATGTTGCAAGCAGTGAAGCTGAATGAAATATGTTTTTGAAACAGAATATATATTTAGTTTAGGGGATGGACTTAAATTATATAGAGGGCAAAATATCTTTTTAAATGATTAAAAAAATAAAAATAAATAAATAATAAAAAATATACAAACAATGGCCAAAAAATATATTAGTAGAAAATGTATTTTAAAACACATTTCCACAAAAAAAAAGCAAATATATATTCTTATTTTTATTTTATTTAAATATTTTTTTTTAATTGCAAAATTTAATTTTTGGAAAGTTTTATATTATGATTGTTGATGGAGTCCATTCAAATTGTCCTGTTTGCGCACATTATAGACAACAAATCAAGTGTTTCTTCAGATGTCACATGCGAATGTCACACACACTACTGTTTATTGACAATCACTTTTAAAAGCTTTGTAATATTTAGATTGTTGTAGAATGCACAACAAGTGATGATGAGCAGTTCTTCACATTAGATGAGAGCAAATTTAAGTGAGCAAAACCAGATACAGAAAATTTGTGAACAATAAGCCTATCAGCTTGCTGTTTATTTGTCAGTCAGTGTGCATGTAAATTTCCTTGTTTTCCAGACGAATAACATATGCTTTTTAATCTCGGTTTGCTTCCACAACTCCTTGCCAAAATCAGCCTACTTACTCGCATTGTTTTGCCTTTGGCATTTCCAAGACCAGAAATACTTTTGCACGTGATTTGAGAGCGGAAACACCTGTTCATGGCTTAGAGGTGCTAAACTACATATGTTTTTAATTTTTTTTTTTTTTTAATTAGACACAACAGTAATTGTGGTGCTACAGAAATGGCAAATGGGACTTAGCTTTTCACATAATCTACTGACTTAAGAAATTATATTACACAAGTGTGCTTAATTTGTATTGACTTAATGACTTAAGACCCATTAATAGCAAGAACATTAACTAGATTAGCATCCACACCAATGAACAATAACGCTCTGACCCTCATCAATTCATAGCTGAATGAAGAGATATCAAGTACAATATGGTGTACCACAAGGCTCAGTACTAGGACCGTTGCTTTTCACGGTTTGTGCAATGGAAAGATTCCACAGATGTTAAAATTTCTTCATGAAACCACAGAATCCAATAAAGAACCTTCATGTTTGAGAGTGTAGAGTTTGTAATTTATAAAGAGGCACGGTGTGATCATCTGGTTTGCTTGCATTTTACTTTTTTTTTTTTTTTTTTTTTTTTTTTGCGTTTAAACATTTTTAATTGAGCAGGAGTTATGCTTGCTGTGGCGCCAGAGGATACCATTAATAATCCACAAATGGGTGCATGTAATATGTGTTGAATCACAAAGCATCCTCTGCTTTTCCGTGACTCACGCCTTTGGATTGTGCATTAGTTTCAGGCGCTGGAATGTTTAAGATATTTCATATGCGAATTAAACTTCTCAACCACAAGAGAAATGTGTCTGTAACCCTAGTGTACGTGGGTTCTGCCATAGCCTCGGCGGCTCTGAAAGACGCCATCTGTGTGTGTTATGGCAGATAATCCTTCAACAGGCAGTGAGGCGGCATAAAATAAACCTACAGAACCAATGTTTGATTAGCAAAATCACCAACTTCATCAAGATCCTCCTAATCTTTGCCGTTCTTTGTTTTAGCACAGACGAATGTTAAATAATCAGTGTATATTTTGCATGAATAGTTGGCTGGCGTTTTTTGGAGGGCCGATCTGATTCGTGTTGTGCTGTATTACCAGTGTACTTTAGTAAGTTTGGAGTAAAATCTGATGTCTTCCATGTGGTGTGCTTGTTAGGACTGTGCAGATGAGTCCTAATCACTCACTAATGCTTCAGCTGGCAGCGCGTTATGGAATATTACTTAAATCCAGCACTTTGTAATTATGTGGAAGACCTGGACCAGCTGTTTATAGCATGTCAAATGCGGTTTTTCGACACGCACGTTCCCGCCTTACTTTTATTCGAGGATAATTTGCCTATTATGAAAGAAAAAAACAATTTAATTTATTGGAACCGATGAAGCGAAGAAATAATTGCAACATCATACATAAATTATGCCTCGTATGTAATGGTTCTCACGCTGTTTTCAGTCTCAGAAGGAAATCATTCCACACTGTTAAACAAGGATGTAATTTGCCCTTAACCACATACAGTGAGCTTGTTAAACACCGGCCCAGTTTGCATCTGATGATTATATAAAAACTCCTCTCATGTTGTCTGTGTGATTAACTAAATTTAGGGTATTTATGGAGCATCTCCGCAACCACACTGTCAACAGTCATGTGTTTTATGATAAATGAGATGCACTTTTTGGAGCATATGATGGACCAACTAAACGCTGTTTTAGATCAAACATTCATGGTTGAAGTTGCCTCAGGTTGCTTTTTTCTTGCATTACAATTAATGGTAATTTTCCAGTGAAGAGAGCTATAAGTGTAATATTTTCTTTCTTTGCTGTTTGTGCAAAAAAATTTTTAAGAAGACAAAAAAAATTGATTAGAAATATGTGTCTTTTGTAATCATTTTGGTTTCATCTGTGAAAAATGATCAATTTCAGCCTTTTTTTTCTGGGTTGTATCACACTGATGTTCAACAGAGACTTTTGAATTGTGACAGTGTGAATTGCGTGTTTATATATTTTTATAAATGACTTGTTTAACCTGTGCTTAAATTGTAATATGTGACCCTGGACCACAAAACCAGTCATAAGGGTCAATTTTTTTGAAAGATTGAATGAATAAATAAAGCTTTCCATTGATGTATGGTTTGTTAGGATAGGACAATATTTGAAAGGGTGCAAAAAATCAAAATGTTGAGAAAATCGTCTTTAAGGTTGTCCAAATGAAGTTCATATGCATATTACTAATCAAAAATTAAGTTTTGATATATTTACTGTAGGAAATGTACATAATATCTTGGAACATGATCTTTGGCATAAAAGAAAAATTGATAATTTTGACCCATACAATGGTTTTGTGGTCCAGGGTCACACGTGAGTTTACTGCTGCTGTTGTTGTACATTTGTGTTGCATATACTCTAGAATTACAAATATTCAGTTTTACAATTTTAACCAATGCTAAAGTTGAGTTATGCCGTCATACGGAAGAAACTGGCAGATTAATTTGATAAGAGCACGTCTAACATGTTAGTCTTTGTTTGTTTTAGCACAGGTCTTTGCTAATAGCATACTAACAGTCTCCTGTCTGTTCTGCAGTGGCTGACGTGAATCTGTCGGACTCTGGAGAGATCGAGGCTATAGCTGAGGCCCAAAGTGGAGGACTGCCAACAGCTGAAGGTACAGAAACACAAGATCTGATTAAACTATATCCAGAAAACATCATGTATGTGCAAGCATTTACTCTAGGTTTCTTATTGGCCATTCACACAGAACACGTCTTTAGAGCAAGTCTAAATGTGAGACGCAGCACTCAGGAATGGTGGTTTTTTTTTTCCTGCGCAGTGCAGAATTCCACCATGTTGCCGTCAAATATAAAAGTTGCCGTGCCAACCTGCTACTGTAAACAAAACATGGCAATGCTTGACCCGCCTCTGTGGTCTTCTGACTGGTCCATTGTTTTAGAACTGATACTGATGAGCGACACTGCGTGTAAAAGTTTAAGCTCCGTTAACTTGACACAGCATTTTGAATGTGCCACTCACGTTTGAGATGCTGCAAACAACACGAGTACAATAGTCATACACGTCAGTATAGCGTCGACTACACAAGCAATAGTATGTTTTTAATGGGAAAGTGTTAGCAGGATTAAAGACTAAATAACCAACATGAGAAAATTATGTCGGTTAGAGGTTCTTATGAATTTCAGTGTCAATTACTTTTTGATTAATTGTCCAGCCCTAAATTATCATGCAGTTTAAATTTAATAACCATTGGCATTTTATCACAATTTTACAAACCACCAATTTGGAAAATTCTGGTATACTGGTAACACTTAATTTTAACCGCCTGGGATCGGCAAAGATGCCGATGGGAGCACTTGCATATTTTTCAGATAACAGCAAAATCAACTTAAACTGCTCCTTCATTTTTGATTGGACTCATAAAAGTAATACATCATTTGAATCTGTATAGGGTTTGCTTTTACTACTTTTACTTTTGTGTACACTCACAGTATCAACAAAACATTGTGCTTTCGT
Source organism: Labeo rohita (assembly GCF_022985175.1). NCBI lineage: Eukaryota > Metazoa > Chordata > Actinopteri > Cypriniformes > Cyprinidae > Labeo > Labeo rohita. The sequence continues at coordinate 23,061,292 of NC_066878.1, forward strand.
AAAATAAAGAAAATAAACAGGGTGCGCTTTTAGTCATCTCAATTGCGCCACATATCTTTTCGAAACGCCTCACTAAAATAAACTGAAACTCAGCGAGTACATGACACACAGACATGAGAGATGTAGCTATAAAAAGCTTCATATTTTACTTGAAAATATTTTACTTTTAGATGAAGTAACTCAAATATTCTCTCATAAAGTAAGTAACGTATGAAACGATGAAACCTCTGCATCCTCAAGCTACTATCAAATGTACATTTCTAAGAGACAAAAAATTATTGTCATCCTTATCAGACAACCCAAACATGTTTCTTGATTTGAAACAATATAACTCATTAGAATATGCAGAAATTAATTTTTCTATTTAGATATTTATTTTGTTAAGGAAAATGAATGGTCTGGTTTCTACAACTTTCACTTTGGACCCAAAATCTGACTTTAAACTTCAAAGCAAAAAAGGTTTGACATTTATCGTGATAATTATCAATATCGACTTGATATTTTTTTGCCCATATCGCCCAGCCCTACATTTTATAAGAAAAAACTGTTTCGGTTTCTACTGAACTAAATGTGCTTCTTCATGTTTCTTCATAATAATGTGTGAAATTTACTGGCAGTTTCTGAGTGAAACTGTTTCAAAGCAAATCCTACAGCAAATTCTTTTCAGTGCAGTTAGAAGAAATCATCTGAAAGTGATTCCAACAATATTCTCCTTCTGTGTCATTATCGTTATGGTTTTGGGTTGGACTTCCCTATTCTAATATTATTAGAATCTTTATTAAAACTTTATAGTTTGAGTCATCATCCCAGGTGGGAACGGGTCTTTATTTTGTTATTTTAGGCTTGCATGCTGAGCTGAAGATCTTCCCCTCTGCTGAAGCTCTGAATCTGCTTCTCCATTACAAACTATAGTGTCATGTTCAGTTACGATACACACGAGAACCAGTGTGTTTAGGTGTTAGTGACATTTATTAATTCACAAAATGGAAAAAAAAAAAAAAAAAATAGATGAATAACTGCATGATAGGTGTTGACGATAAGGTTTGGGTCTGCTATGTGGCCTGCTATGTCAGTCAGGAGCGCGTCTGCAATTCTGCTTTCAGTGTGCATAAATCAAGAGTTTCAGGAAAAGCCACCACTTTGCTCTGGCAGGCCTGTTTAATAGCAGCTCCCAATATGAGCGCTGCAGAGACTATTTGTGTTGGCCGCGGGACCAAGGGGTCTGGGGACGAGAGGAAGCCGTAATAGTTTTCAGGAGAGTGAATGAACGTATGAAGGGCAGTGTTTCTAAACCATGCATTACCAATATGAACTTGAAGCAAGAGAAAAGCTCAAAGCAGCTGTGAAGCACATTAGTAAGCAAAATGTAGACAAAACAGTCAAAACGTGAGTAATTTTACCTAACCTGGTGCATGATAAAGCGTCATTCAATAAATCACGTCTCCATGTTCAAAACCAGTTTTGACATTCAATGGTGTTTTGCAACGAGACCGGCTAGTTGGCTTCACCCATGTAAATCCATAGATATGTAAAGCTATATGCCCTGTGTGTGGCTATACGCAAGCCGTCTGCCATATTGAAATGTCAAAGCTGGTCTGTGAACACTCAATAGCAAGTTGCCGGTGCATCTGCACTGAAACTATAATTATATGCATGTATGAATATCTGTATTTTATTTAGACTTCAGAAGATGCTTTTGCTAAACAAACACAATACAACAAGACCAAAGGCGTTAGCTAAAAAAAGCATTTAAAATTTAGTTTAAAAACCTGTAATATTGAGTTAATATGTATTAAAAACACAAACCAACACAAACCTGTGAAAGTTTATCCAGTATCTTCAGGAATTTTAATTTGGGTGTTTTTTACAATTAGATGCTGCGCAATGTTGTCGCATCTTAAAACTCGTTGATTTTTTTTTTTTTTTTTTTTTTTTTTTTTTAAGTGATGACATATAGACCGTTGCAAGATGGCAGATGCGTCGATATCTCAAAAACAACAGAAAACACAAAATGCTTTGAGATTTCCAACTCTAAAGTGGAGCGAATTGCAACTGTCAAACATTTATTACAATAATCAGCAACATTAAATCTGAAATGTTCCAATACATTAACAATTAACTGTCACTGACACACAGAGAGCAGTTATTATGTTTAGGTATGAAACAGCTTCATAAACAGTCTTTTCAACCATGTATTGTTTGGATATAAACACTGATATCTATAGGTGCGTTTTCATTAACAATCCTAGCCGAGGAAGAAGGGTCTTATCTAGATAAACGATTGGTTATTTTCATAAAAATAATACAATTTATATACTTTTAAATCTCACACGCTCGTCTTGTCTTACTCTTCCCGGCTCCCATCTCTTGTTCTCTCTCAACTTCAAAATCATCCTGTATCGCTGTTTTGCTTTTTTTGTTAAGGCTGTTTGATCTTCTTTGCATGTTGCATTGTTGCTTTGTAAAGACTGGGTCAGTATTTCTGCAGTGATGTAGGATGATTTTTCCCAGATGAGTTTTTCAACATACTCTGTCTTGAACCAGAATATACAGAGTTCAGGGAGAACAAGACAAGACGAGCATTTGAGATTAAAAAGTATTTAAATTTTTTATTTTTTTTTATTCAAATAACTGATCGTTTCGCTAGATAAGACCCTTCTTCCTCGGCTGGGATCGTTTACAACCTCATTTGTGATCGTTTGAAGCTGCATTTAAACTGCATTTTGGAAGTTCAAGCTCGGGGCACCATATCAGTCCATTATATGGAGAAAAATCCTGAAATGTTTTTCTCAAAAAACACAATTTCTTTACGACTGAAGAAAGAAAGACATGAACGTCTTGTATGACAAGGGAGTGAGTACATTATCTGTAAATTGTTGTTCTGGAAGTGGACTTCTCCTTTAAAATGGGCTAGAAATGGGCTAAAAAAATCACTTATAGAGCCAACAGCAGTAATCAAATGATAAACATTTACTATTAAGCAAGAACACCCATGGACAAAAATATAAGACAAACTGAATGTATTTAGTTAAACACAGCATAATTTACAATATTGCATACCATTAAACTCGTTTAACATTTAAAAGTGGCATTTTAATTTAAGTGTATTCAACTGTTCTCTGTAATCACTTTTCACAGAAATAGCGCTAATTCTCGTGCCGATGTGTCACCAAACTCTGAGCCGGTGATGAGCTGCTGTTTGCCTGGGGAACTACGAACTTCAGACCACTGCCTCGCATTTCACTCATAGCTAAAAGATGCCATGACCGACTCCAAAACCTCCCCATAAGCAAACAGTACAGACATTAGAGAACATATTTTAACATCAAATTAAATTTAACTCAGTACTATAATGAATAAAATCCATTTATTTTATGCAAGGCAAAAGGCCTTCATGTGAAACAAACAGTCGCTGCTGACGCAGCTGACTGACAACTTGTATGTTGCGTTGCATAAAGTAATCTAATTTACAGCAGAGTAACGACTTTATAAATGAAATAAAATGTATGCAAACCTTTATTTTGCTGAAGATGTGCACCAAATCAGCAGCACTGAGTACCGCTGTAGAGGACGCAAAAAGCCAGCGCTCTGACTGTGACCCAGCCGTTGGGTTAAAAAAAAAAAAATTACAAATAACCCAATAAAATTACCTAACAAGCTGATTTGGGTTAAAAAATAAAGAAGTTATAAAAAAACATTTTAACAACCATAGACTAAAAGTTTGATAGATGGATCACATTATTAAAACAATGATGATTGTGATGCATTGCATTATTTTTATCCACCTTAAAATATAACTCTTGAAATCTTCTAGAAAAAGTTTTTTTTAGCATTTAGTGTTGTGTTTCAAGGCTAGAGGTTGGTTATATGGTGAGTAATAGTGGCTTGTCAGCAGTTTATGTGTTGTTTATCGTTCCAATCATGGCCGCCCACAAGTAGTCAAACCCACTTAACCTCGCCCTGCCAGCTGCTCTTGCCAAACCTGGGCTACAGAGTTTTAAAGTATAGTTTTTTGTACTTGTATTTTTTTTATTAAGAGCTATTGCATGACTTCAGTTCTGAATCGAAGGACAAAGCTAATTTGGTCCACTGTTTTACCTCAGCTTGCCCTTATTCTTTCCTGTGCTTTGGCAAAGTGAAGCGACAAGTACGTGTTGGCTTATTTGAGTGGGTGCAGCTTTATACTTTGTCTTTTTTGCTCTTTCAGTTGCACTGGCATCCATGCATGAGTATTAATGGACTTGTGCAATATTAATTTCACATTCTGCATGTTCTAGCATGCTAACTTCACCTGACTATAAGTCTAGCCGCAGACAGTCGCGCAGCAGTAGTTCTCGGTGTCGGTGTTGTCGGTGTGGCTCATTGATGTTGAAGACGTTCATGTACAGTAGTGTCTCTCTAATTATGTCACGTCTTCAGAGCGTCAGCTGAGCATGATCACAACACCATCGCTCATGTTTCTACAGTGATTACAGATAGCGTAGGGCCTGTAACAGCTTGTCTTTACCCCGGTGAGGGTGCATGGACTCTTGTGTTTTCACAGCTCCACTTTCTCAATCATTCACACTTTGGCTGTGCAACACAATTGGGCCTTTCATGCCTCAGTTTCTTCTCCAGTCTTCTGTGATGTGATGCAGATCTTGTCAGCGCTGCCTCATTTTGATGGTGTTCATTTGTCTTTGTGCTGTTTCTGCCTTTTCCTGTCGTCTTTTGTTGACTGTTGATTTTGTCTGGTGCTAGGGATTATGATGGTTTCATGTTGTTCCCAACTGAATGCTGTGTTACAGTTGTCTTAAGCCCAAAGTATACTTTTGGTTTTTATGTATACTGTATGGTATACATACTGTGTACAGTAAATTTAGCCATCAGTACAGTACATATGTAATGTATGTGTTAAGTCATCTTTATTTATGTAGCGCTTTATACAATACAGATTGTGTCAAAGCAGCTTTACAGTATTAAACAGAAAAATAGTGTGTCGATAATGCTAAAGGACAATAGTGAACGCTCAATTTTCAGTTAAAGGGCTCCTATTATGCTTTTTTACAAAGTCTTGATTTTGTTTTGGGGTTGTACTAGAACATGCTTTCATGCTTGGTGGTTCAAAAAAACGCATTATTTTTAACATAATTTATATTATTACAGTACATTTTTCCCAGCCTGGCACAAATGGATCAATTAGTTCCGGGTTTGATGAAGGCCCGCCTTCCGAAACACACAATGTGTTGTGATTGGTTAGCTGTCCCACTGTGTTGTGATTGGCCAACAGCTTAGATGGTGTTTCAGTACTGACACGCCCCTGTCAAAGAAGCAAGTTCTGTGTACAACTGTTAGAGCAAGCTAGATTAAAGTGATTCTTGTGTTTTAAATATGGGTATTTTCCTTACAAAAACACATCGATTCGCTACAGGAGGCCTTTATTAACCCCCCCGGAGCCGTGTGAGGCACTTTTTATTATGGATGGAGGCACTTTATTGGACTTGTTTTGGACTGATGAAGAGAAACTAACACTACAGTAGTGTTGAGTCCTTTTGTCAGCCTGCGAGATCGCCAATACATGATAATATCATGCTAATTTATTTACATTCACTCGCGTTATAAGTGAAGCTAACGTTATCTACACTGTATCATGAATAAATCTCTTTTATCGCACGTCCGCGACGCGCTACGGCTCCGACGCGGCAACCGGAGTAGATCGCGGCTTCGCCATGTGTTTCGATGCCCCGTACTGCACAAGTCTGCGGCTCGTTACAGCTCTGAAGCAGCCACTCTAGTCAATACTTGTGTTTATACCCGACGCGCTGCATCGCTAAAGTTCGGCTAATCTCCCACCTCGTCCCTACCCTCCCTCCAACAATTTTAATTGTTGAATTGTTAGAAATTCTAATTTCCGTGTGCGGGATTTATTTTAATGATATTCTAATGGACCGCGTTGTGACATCATTGCATGTGGAAAACAAACACTGTAGTCCAAAGGAGCCGTTCATTGTAGTTCTTGAAAAGGGATTTTTTTATTATAATTTTGTATTAAATTATTTGTTTAATTATTTTTAATCCATGTTTTAGTTCTGCTGTGCAAAATATAATTTGACTAAAGAAAATGCAATGTTTTGTTGTTGATTTATGATTTTATTTGATTACTTTTAAAAAGATGTTATGTTTTATGGATTAATTTCATCACTTTTTTAATGATAAATTTATCCAGAAATAATAAAATGGAAAACACAAAATTTAGGATGCCTTAAATTAAAACGTTCCTTAAACTGTGGAGTTTAAATATAAACGAACAAGTTATATTTACATTTATTTTCAGTATTCTCTGTGTAATGTTGCATATTGATATCAAATGATATGGGTAAAAAATATTGTGGTACTATTTTTGGTTATATCGCAGAGCCTTAGCTCCACAGTTTGTCCAGTGGCTTGGCCTGTTATTTCAGTCTCAGAAGAAACAAATGAGACTGAACAACAACAAACTACTGGAGACGAAACAACAATAGATGTCTGTGTTTGATGAGTGTTTGTGTGAGACATACACACAACTTTAAGACATTTTATAAATTGTAAAAGAGAAAAAGCACTGGATGAAGATGAAACTTTGTTGGGCATGCGTGTAAACTGCTTGCGATTGCACACGTGTTTGGCTCTGCTCATTCACTATTTGTGTAAAAACCAAGTGTGCTTTGGACTTGATGACAAACGCTAGACAAAGCCTCTTGTTGTAGCCAGCTAACACATTTCACACTTGTTTGAAATTGATGCGAGTGACCAGTTTCTAGGATTTTTTAGGATTGCAGCTACAGGCAGTAGAAGAATGTAATTAACATGCACCTTGTTGTGATTAGTTAAGTAAAATGAACACCAGCACAACAGAAAATATTTAAACATGCGACTTTGTGCCTTGTAGCGTGCGCCTGGATTCAGCTCTTGCAGTCATTCAAGCGTAAGTCGGACAACTTGGCAACAGCGTGTCAACCCATTTAAGGCTACATACCACCCTTATGATGGCTGTGGGTTGTGGAGATATGATCTCAGATCAGGTTGAAGAGCGCAGGGGATTTCATGTCTGCTCGATAAGGCTGAGGTCTGGCTCTCGTGCGCCTGTACGGCTGTGTTTATTTGAGCTCCGTCTGGCTCTTTGCATACTATGAGCTCACACTTCGCAGGCTGAGCCTAGCCAGGCCCAACGCCTCTTCTCTTTGCACTCTTTCTGTCACTTTCTCTGGTTTCCGATCATGCAGTCCTGTTGCATTTCTCACCTCCGCACCATCGCGTCATCTCTCATGTCTGTGTGAAGAGTGGAGACCACAGACTCAAAACACTGGGGCCAGACACTGTTTTAAAACTAAAAAACAACAATGCATTGTCAATATAATCAGCATAAATGCATTCCGAAATATATCACATTGAAGATGCTTTATTTTTTTTTAAATGTCTGTAACATCATTGTGAATCCTGCTTTGAAAGAAAATTCAAGTGTTTTATTGGAGCTAACATGGAGCTGTTTGAGGAGGATGTTATGTCTCTGAAGTTTGGGCAGCTCTGCTCTACCTAATATGAGTACAGTTTTTTTTGTTCTTGGTTTGTTTGCTACATTGCAGAGGTCGGCAAATCATAGATTTGCCAAAACAAACAAATCCCCTCCTGAGACGTTTCTTTCATCCGCAGTTGTCAGGATGGGACCACTCAACGGAAGATGTTTGTTTTGATCTGAAGCTGGAGTTACTTAATCCAGATGTGCTTTCCCAGAGTTGAGTAATTCTGCCGTCAGACTCAGGGGTCAGTGCTGTGGCAGTTTGACCTTGACCAGTCAGCTTGTGTTTATCTTGTCCTATTTGAAAATGAGACAAAAACTAGAACACAAAAAATGTGTACAAACAAGTGATGCAACAAAAGCAGCTCCAGAGAATTGTAATGTTAATCAATGATGTTAAGCAGTTTTGCATGAGTCAGTGTTTTAAAAGAGCTCATAGAGCAAGTATGTAAACAGGACTAGCATTTCAATAAGAAAAGAGACAAGTAGTGTCGAAGATCCTCTTGTTTGTGAGAACGGTTTTCTTGCGCCACAGATTCAGGATCTGCCAACTAAGTTGGATGTTACTAGTTTGAAAACATCACATTAGCACATTAGAAGTAACAATCAAGGGTTTCAGAGGAGCATTGGTTGGCCATGTTACTTTAAAGGGGTCATCGGATGCAAAGTTCACTTTTTCATGTTGTTTGAACATTAATGTGTGTTGGTAGTGTATGTACACATCTACCCTATAATGATAAAAATCCATGCAGTGGTTTTTAATTAATCTGTAAAAATAATATCCCCTTTTTCAAATCAAACCATTCTCAGATGCCTGTCGGTGTGGCATCACAGCAACAGAGGACACTCCCACGATAGTTGATTAACATGAGCGTTTTACCTCAGATCAGCTGTAACAATCTGACCTCCACTGTTTTGGTGCTGGAGCAGGGATGTAAGTTAGACAAGAATATCTCAGATTGAGTGATTGAGGTGTTGTGTTGCTGGATGCAATAATGAACATCGTCATTTACTTCCGACATCTGAGCCGCTGAAGATGCAGTGGATTACATTTGTTTGTGAAGGGAATGCACCTCCTGATCTACATATATCCGTCTATGTTCGCGCAAATCATTCATGATCCAGCTTCACTTACAGCAGAAGTGAGTATAAGGGTTTTTTTTAATGAATATTAGCGATCGTCTTTCCTAATAATGTGCTAGTTAGCACGTTTAGCGGCTAAATGCGGCTAAAGTAAACAGGCTCGTCACTCCACAGAGAGAAGAGAGGGGCGGGGCGAGCAGAGCTCATTAACATTTAAAGCAGCCTCGTCCAGAATGAGATGATTTTTGCAGAGCTGATTTTGACAAGGTAAAAAGGGTGTTGTTTTACACAACCGTTGAGAATTTTTAATCAAAATATATTAGAGACTTTTTATGAAGACCCTAAAGAATCATATCAACTTGTGGAAAATGGGCATCCGATGACCCTTTAAAAAAGTAATTCTAGTTACTAGTTACTTCTAACAAATAGTAACTGAGTTACATCATTATAAAAGTAACTAATCACCAGGGAAAGTAACTATTTGTGTTATATAAAAAAAAAGTTAAAGTATGTCAAATAACTTGGATGCCGCCCATATTAAATATGTTAAATGAATAAAACATTGTACACTAATCTACACTGTTTTAATGTTGCTGTGGGACAATAGCTATGTTTCTATCCAAAAATGTGAATTTAACTTATGTGCAAAACTGGAACATTGCATAAAACTAGGGCTGTCAAATGATTAATCGTGATTAATCACATACAAAATAAAAGTTAACCTAATATGTGTGTGAGAAATATGTTATGTACAAAATATTTGTATTTATATATAATATAAACTCTAGAAAAATTGTAATAAATGCATATACTTTCTTAAATATGTACATGAATGTGCTTGTATTTATATATACGTAATGATTATACACAGTACATGTACATATATTAGGCAAGCTCAAACTTTTATTTTGTGTGCGATTAATCGTTGTATGCGATTAATCATTTGCCAGCACTACATAAAACATTTGTGCATAAAGCACCGTTTCCATCCAACGAGACAAAGAGAACAACATTGGTAATACCGGTATCACCGGGGGGAGAGGTTGTTGGGTAGTTTGTAGAGTTTTCCCTCTTTTTCAAGCTTTTCTTCGCTTTTAAATGCCTGTGCACATTTTACTTTCACTTTCGAATTATTTCGGCGTCAATTGATTGATTCGACAACAACAAAACAGTTGGACAGACTCACTTATATTAAACATAGAATGATTAATTTATTAGCAAAACAAATAAAAATACACCATGGTGTAGGCCTAATGTACAATAACTGTTAAATAACTTCCACAAAGTTCAGTTATTAAAAAAATTGTGAAAATCACGGTGGAACCAAATAAATAATAATCTTCTATGAACTCTGATCTTCAGTTCTTACTTTCTGTTGGATTCAAGTCAGGTGATTGGCTGGGCCATTCTAGCAGCTTTATTTTCTTTTTCTGAAACCAACTGAGAGTTTCCTTGGCTGTGTTTGGGATCATTGTCTTGCTGAAATGTCCACCCTTGTTTTATCTTCATCATCCTGGTACTGTAGGTGTTGGGACTGAACCAGCTAATATTAATTTCCACTGACAAGGGGCAGGATTGCTTTCTAATTGAAGATTTTATTTGCAAAAACATAACAGATTTTTTAATTTATTTTCAGAAATCATGTTTTTTTTTTTTTTTTGTGCATTACAAGTAATATCAATCAAACTGCAGTTGGGTTGTTTTAAGTAATAATAACTTAAACACTTACAGGTAACTTACAAAATTAAAGTTCATTGAAAGTATGTTTTTATATATATATATTAAAAGTTTTTGGCAAAAGCAGGTAAGTCCATATTTCATGTTTCAGAAACACTCATTTTATCTTTGTAATCTCATCAGCTAACAATTTAGATTCCTGACAAACGTTGTTATTGTGATCATGGATAAATATACACATATCTATGGCTGTGATCATAGACTGTGGTTGTGATTACACAAAGTTTACCCTCACCATTGTAATGCGCTGCTTTTGCAAGGTTCCGTGAAAACGTTTAATCTTTTATTTTCCTTTTATGCCCTGAAGAAGATATCACGGGTTCATCAAGTTTGTCGAAATTATCCATCCTCAATCGCTTTTAGTCAGCTCTGACGAAAACTCCTCTCAGCTAGCACGTCTTTTCAAAGTGACTGGCAGCCTTGTCATCTGACCTGAATACAGCACACTAATTCGCTAAAATAGACTTATTGGCTTCTGTTCATAAACAACAAGGGCGCTTGTCAGCTTCTGCCTTGAAAGTGGACGAGACTGATGACAACACGATGCGATGTGCCGCTTCAGTGAGCTCAATTATAGCAACGCCACATTTTATTGCCAGTAACTATAATGACGTTGTAACAGGGAAACGGTAAATCGTTTGATTACTCGTTAAGTAACGCCATTATTCCCATCACTGCTGAGGAGTAACAATAAGACACCACAATTGTAACCACTGTTGGGGGTAACGCATTACAACTAATGCATGTAATCAGATTACTTTTTTAAAGTAACTATTAAAGTAATGCATTACTTTTCTAATTTACAATGAAATATCTATGTTACTTTTTCAAGTAAGTAATGCCAGTTTCTTTGTTTTCCCATTTATTGATTGACAGTTCTCCTGTCCCCATGTTGAGAGAAATCGGGAGTAAGTGCAGAGCTGTTGTGTGCTGTGTGAACAAAATTACTGTAGTTCTAAACTAAATGTCACCATGTATTTACAGGAGTCAGTACTCCTCAAAATGAATAAAAAGTCAAATGCAAAGTCAAAATATGACAAACCTGCGATTAATTAGATTTGTTAACACAAAGCTTTATGTATTCAATTTTATAATCCAGTTTTATTAACCAGTGTCTGCTGCTAACCTTCAATGATCAAATTCATCCATACTTATAAGCAAAAATTACTTTAGCTAAACATAACATTTGTGTTTCTTTTTTTTTGTATTTTTGTCGAACTTTCTTCTCTTGCATCCTATTCTTCATGCAATCCAGAATATCAGCACATTTGTTGGAGCTTTTTGAATTTACATTTCCTTCAGCCTGAGGCTTATTCATTCACTTTTGGTGTGAAAGGGCTTTTTTTATATTAAAAACAAACAAGCAAACCCAGCCCAGATGAGAAATGGTAATGCAGTTGTAATATAATGTCATTAGTTACTTTTTGTGACGTGTTTTTGGTTGTGTAGTGTGGACAGAGATTGTTTGTGAAACGCCAGTGTAGATGAGGATTGTTTTCATTTTAAAATGCTGTTTTAAAACAAAAACACACTAGTGTACACAGGGCCTAACGGCGTCTGCAGCGGGTGTGCGCTTCAAAAATAATAAGTGTTTATTGTGATATAACTTGTTTTATTTGTCTGAAAAACCATTGTCAACTAAGTTACCCACTAGAAAACCCCTCCTCAGAAAGGAATGGTTTGTCCCATTCTCACATAATTTGCACAGTATGATGATATTTCCTCTAGAAGCACATTGATGAAACACTAGAAGTGATGTTCTCTCTCTTTGGATTGGTCCACTGTTTTGGAACTGACATTGAGCGGCGCTGCATGTGTTAACTTGACACAGCGTCTTACATTACTTACATTGTTTTTATTGGTAAAGTATTAACAGGATTAAAAAATAAATAAATAACCGACTTGGGAAAATGGCGTTGGTTTAGTGGTTCTGAATTTCAGTTTTGATTACTTTCCGAATAATCGTCCAGCCCTAACCCTAAATGATAAATGATTCAGTGACTTTGAACAAATTGGTTGAGTAAATGATTCAGTGACTCATTTATAAACACTGCAGTTTCACAGCAGACTGAGAGCAGTGTTTTCTTTAACTCAGCTGCTCTGAGACCCAAAAACACTGTTATCATGAGCTGTTTCCTTGAAAGTAAACACTTTGCATTGCAAATGCACTTATTTATTTATAGCAGCCTTTCAATTTGATAATCGCATTAAGCTGTCACAATTAAAATTTGTAATGTTTAGTCCTAGTTTTAATACATTCTAAAAAAGCTTTAGTATTGGCTTCCATTCAGTTTTTTCTTTGCAATGTTGAGTCCTGATGTGTGCAGAAACCCACACATCAGTAAAACCTTTAAATGGTTTAACTGTCTCAAGGTAGTATCCGTCACAGCCCTCTCAGCACAGATGGGGGGGTTGATTTCTTCTCAAGCCTGGATTGATGCTCAGGGTCCTCACCTTTGACCCCTCTAACAGCCTTCCTTGCCCTTTTCCCTCAGGTTACTTCCTGGAGTTTGTGGAGCCGCCAAACAATATAACTATAGTGCAGGGCCAGACGGCCACTTTACACTGCAAAGTGGCGGGCTACCCGCGGCCCAGCATCCGCTGGCTTAAGAACGACGCCCCTGTGGTGCAGGAGCAGGGCCGAATCTCCATCCGCAAGACAGAGGCGGGATCCAAGCTCCGCATTCAAGACCTGGACACCACCGACACCGGATACTACCAGTGTGTGGCTTCAAACTCCATCAAAGTCATTTCGGCTACTGGAGTGCTCTATGTGCGACTGGGGAGTGGAGGTAAATAAATGCTTTTTTTAATTAATTTTAATTCTCTGTTGAACACTTCTAAACTATGATCCAACATTACATCTGAAGCTAAATATTTTCTGAAAATTGGAAAGGTCAAGACAAATTATATAAAATCTAATTTTAGCAATTAAGCAAATTAAGCAATAAATGATGTAATCAAATAAAATGAATGACTTGTTTTTGTGAATTATGTTTATGTGTGTATATGTGTGTGTATATATATATAGTGTGTATATATATATATATATATATATATATATATATATATAAGAAAATGTTTCTTAAGGATCAAATCAATATATTATAATGATTTCTGAAGGATCATGTGACATTGAAGACTGAAGCTGAAAATTCAGCTTTGATCACAGGAATAAATTACTTTTTACAATATATTGAAATAGAGAACAGATTTTCTAAATTGCACTTATAAATGGAATTTATAACAGCTAAGGGATGAAGCGGAGTGCCTAAAACCCCCTTAGCTCTTATAAATTCACTGTAAACCAAGGCTTCACAGGGCTTATTGCTATTATAAAACAGTAATTCCATTTACATAGTAAGGTCACAAAATAAAAGAGCAAATAAAGTGTAATGATATTAATAAAACATTATTCTTCCGCCAAACAATGTAGTTCCTCAGAAACAGTTGTGGTTGCAACAAAGTGGTTGCTAAGCAACACACAGATGTAAACAAAGGTGGATTATGTTTGTAGAGTAATTTACAACAGTTTAGAACGCGGCTCAACCAATCAGAATCAAGGACCGGAACTATCAGTTTAATAATTTGTGTTCTCTGTCCAGCGGCTTTTCTGATTGGTTGAGCTGTACTCAGAATTATGGGTAGTGTAGTTCTTCAGGAATTTGGCTACTAAATAATGAAAAATTATTCTGAAATCACATTGACTTATGGCTTAAGCATATTTCATTCTTCAGCTTTGTAGGTCTCTCTTGAAAGCTTTATACGCTGTCGTTAAAAATCAATTTCTCTATGGAGAAAACGGATGGGATTTTGACTTCCAGAACCCTGCTGTTGCACTCTACAGGAAGACGGCACAAATTTCCGTTCACTTCTGTCATGCCAAGATTTGCTGGCCAAGTTTGTGTTTTTAATGCATAGTTGTTTTTGGAAATGATTGGTGTCACATGAAACCCAGCTCAATTAAATATACCTGTGTGGCATCCCAGTATAAACTCCTCTCAGACTTTTGTAACATTTTAGTTTCTTTCTCTATCATAGCTCTTTGCTGTTCACCTATTTTTGCTTGTTTGGGGAGTCAACTGATTTACAGACGGGCTAAAGCGGCAGTGTTTTACAACCATATGCGCCAAATCTCACCCTGGCATCCCTGTATATTTATAGGAAAGCAGTGGCATAAATCTCAGCGTTTCTGCATTAGGTCTCTACTTAAGAAACAGCTTCCCACTGTTTCCTTCTGGGGGAAAAAAAAATCCCTTTTATGTGCGTACGGTAAATTCTCCACAAGGAGCGTGTCCGATGAGAAATACATTATGCTTTTGACAGGTTTAGGAGCTCGCTTGCGCCGTGCCTCCTGCTCCTCTGAAAAGTCGTCTTGGCGTAATAACATCGCAGCCTCCCTTGAACTGAAACGGCAAATTAGGGTTTGTGAAAACAGCTGCTCCCGAAGGGAAGATCATGTTAAGACGCTTGTCTGTAATTCCTCCTATCTGTGTTTTACAGGACAATCTCCGGCCCATGGAGGAGAGGATTCGTAAGTACTGCTTTTGTCAGTTTGTCTCTGTGTGTGTTCGCATTTTCTCTGCTGCTTGTTTGTTTCTGTAAATGTTTCATCATTTCTAAACAGTAACTTGTTTATTCCAACCCATTGACCTCAAAAACACACTCACAAAAGAGTCAGGCCTCTGATTCGGTCACATTGTTTAAAGAGCTGAGTCACTGCGTTTCATCTTAAAAAGCCCAGATCATTTTGTTATTATGTGCACTGTAGCTTTTAAAGATTATCTTATTGTTTTAATCGCGTTTAGTGTAAAGCTCTGAAATCTACATATTTTCTCAGACTCTTTTTCTATTTGCTCTGCCCTGTTGCTACCTCAACATAAAACTTGATTTGTGGAAATAAAGCAGGAGCTGCTTTTCCAAAAAAGAACAAAAACGCAGAACTGTATCCTGGCTTGAAGCAGTATATCTGAGTTAACTTCCTTAAGAGCCGAAGAGAGAGCTGGCAGGCACCTTCGGTTGGGGAAGTTTTGTGGCAGGTCCTCATGTTTCCTTTTCCAGGTTAAATAAATGGTACAGTGTCTGTGGGGATGTTTTCGGGGCAGAGCTCTTGTTAATAGGATTCAGCCTTCATACTGTCAATACTGTAGAGCCGTGCTTTAACGGTGCGGTCACGTTTTTGTTGAGTGGTGAATTTTTGTGGCCAGATCCAGTCATTTCAATAAGAAATTACAAAATCTGGAAATACGTGTGAGGGTGAAAGATTAGTTGACTGCATTAACTGACGGAAATCTGCTCGGTTTAATGACTTCTGTGCGAGATGTGATTTTTATATCCCTACACTATTAACAGTGGACTTCTTCCCTGTTAAGTTTCGCCAAAGTCTTGCTAATGTGACCACATCTCTTCAGTAAGGTTCAGTAAATGGAGTTGGACATTGGCGAGATCGAGGAAAACTAAAAAAATAAATAAAAGTAGTCCAACGCATATTTGTGTCAAGTCTTGTGACAGAACAGGAGGAAAAGAATATTTATATAAGAACATTTTTGTTCGTCCTTCAAAGATTGGCCTCACATTTGCAAAACTAAAATACAATATAGGAAAACTGACACTTTTATTTTAAAATTAAAAAGACATGAAATTATCACTTATTACCAGTAGATGGATGGAGAAAAGCACTTACAGGTAAAATAAATATTGAACACGTCACCATTTCCGAAGGTGCTGTTGACTTGAAATTTTCACCAGATGTCGATAACAACCCAAGTTATCCATACATACTAATAAAACAAAACCAAATAAGTTTAGAAATTAAGTTATGTGTAATAAAATGGAATGACACACGGATTGAACACATGAAGAAAGGGAGGTGCAAAAAGGCATGGAAAGCCAAGACACCAGCTGAAATCCATCAGTAATTAGAAAGCAATGGAAATTAATATTAGCTGGTTCAGTCCCAACACCTACAGTATGATTAAGATAAAACAAGGGTGGACATTTCAGCAAGACAGTGATCCCAAACACAGCCAAGGAAACTCTCAGTTGGTTTCAGAAAAAGAAAATAAAGCTGCTAGAATGGCCCAGCAAATCACCTGACTTGAATCCAATAGAAAATAAGAACTAAAGATCAGAGTTCACAAAAGAGGCTAACTGATCCTTCAAGATTTGAAGACTCTGTGGAAGAATGGGCCAAAATCACACCTGAGCAATGCATGACTAGTTTCTTTATATAGGAGTGTCTTGAAGCTGTCAAAGGCTTTTCTACGAAGTATTAAATAAATTTCAGTAGTTCAATACTTTTTCTCCTTGTCATTCCATTTTATTAAACATTACTTTAATTCTGAAATTATTTGTTTTGTTTTGTTTGTATGTATGGATTGCAATTCATGCAATCATTCTGATATATAATTTAAATATAATTTTGCGCATCAGGAAGCCGCTATCATATGCGGAGTATTTAAATATCTTTTGAATGAGCGGCTGTTCACTTTCACTTTCAATTTCCCGATCACACGCATGATGTATAAAGGGAGCACATATTACAAGATCAGATATTCGACAGCAAATCCTCCAGCATGATTTGTCAGTCATCTCTCCTTAATCTTGACCCATTAGTTAAAACTGATTCAGCAGCTTGTGTTGGATGCAGGGTTGCCAAATCCGCATTTTTTTTTTTTTTTTGTACGGAATTGGGCTGATTTTAAAGTGTTGCGAAGGGCTGATTTTCTCCTGTGGGTTAAATGTTTGAAATATTGCATAAATTACATTTGACTGATATGCTTGTATTGAAACAATGTGCATTCTACCTGTGATAAAACTATGCAAGATGTTAAGTTTTGTGATGGCCACTGGTAGGAAGCATTTTAGCTGTGTTTATGATCGATCTGCACAAGGGTGAATGTAAAATACACATTTTAGGAATTTAGGAATTTAAATGTTTTGAGTTTTGATATGGGATATGGTCAATGCGCTACTTTGGGGGCTTTTAACCCCCCTCAATACCCCAAATATTAAGTCCTTGAATTTGAGGGTATTGGACCTGGAAAGTTCTTGAAAGTTCCTTGAATTTGAAGTTGACCAAGGTGTGGGAACCCTGTTAATTATCTCAGATCGGTCATTGTTTTCAACAGAAATGCCTATTGGCTACAAAACTAAAGTTTGCAAAACAGCACATTTGCAGCCGTTGAGCTCATGTTAAACGAATATAACAGTACGGATTGCTTAAATTTACTTGCTTGTCTCTTTTATTAAACAATTACAAATTATATGTTTACACATAGTAATATAACTCCATAAATCCTGCAATACAATTATATTACTTTGCATTGACTTGGCCAAGCAGATAGCAAGCAAGATATGGCAGTCGCCACACCACGCAATACCCAACTGACGCCCCTGAGCACATGGGACAATCTGCTACACTCATATGGGTTTGGAACCACACGAGGGCGATTAAGATCCTGTTTACAACTAGTATTGAAATGCATTTCAGATGAGCCTTCTGTTATCAAACCCATGTTACACAGATCTAATTTCTGAGAAATAAATAAAGATTGAACACGATAAGGAGAGCAGCTAGAATTTCCACAATAATTTGTGTTTTGGTACAGCATAGTGACGTTTAAATTGTGGTTGTGGTGCACTTTTTTTTAAACTTTTCCCAGAATGATAATGTGTTCGGGATGCATTCAGCATGCATGAGCATTTATGCATCACATGCAGTGTGGTCTCAGAATGTGTCATTTTGGTGATCTGATCACAAAAACTTTTAGATACTACTTTCACTTCTATTTAGCACTTGCTACAAAATATGCATGTTAATGTTGGGTGGAAATGGGGTCTTGTTGTCTTGTTTCCTCTGGGTATTGAGTTGAGATGAGAGCTGAAGTCATGAAGATGAAGATGTGTGGGCCATGAGCAGGCAGAAGTAGTTTGGCAGTAAAATTTGCAGTGTTTGTCGTCCTTCAGTTCCCAGTACTGCATATGTAACTCTCAGCTAGACAACACGTCCTCTGTTCCTGTCCAGCGCTTGGATCCACACTCTAGTGAAGTGAGGTTCAGCAAACACCTTGACATTAACCTCCGTGTTAACTTCTCTTGCTGCACTGACGGGTTCAAAATAGATGTTTGTTTTCTTTTCCATCAGGAATACAATGTTTGTCCACATGTTAAACATGCTAAAAATATTTAAATGTAAGGAGAACATACCATGTTGTGCTAAAAAGTGTGTTTTTCTTTGAAGTTGCTTTTGAAGGTCCCAGATTGCATTTGTTTTGAGGGATGGCGAGGAAAATTTGTGGTTAGAGTCATTGAAGAAAGCTGTTCTCCAAGTACAAGAGCATTGAGAAATTGTATAACCACATGTAGACGTATTTGATAACGACAGAGTATTGTTTTTGTCTGCATAAATGCTTACAGATGAGCATGAGAAACACAAATCTCCATTTGTGTTGTTTACAGCTTGACAGCCTCATTGTTTTTCAGCACTGATGAATGTGTGAGGTGCGTCACAGTGTTTTTTGAGAGGACAAATTTCCATGCAAAACTAATATTCAGTTCTTGTAAACTTTGAACGGATATCAGGGAAAGAATGCTTTGCATCTATTTTATGCAATATTTTCAACAAAAAAGTAGGAAGTAAATCTGAATCTTGTTAGGCTTGAGTCCTCAGACATTAGCTTGAGAGAAAATTCCTTGCTCAATCCAAACTGCAGTGAAATTGTAACCATATGTGATATTGAGGCTGGTCGTAGCAAACGTTTGGGGCATTGATAGTTGCGCTGGCAAAATGCCACAGTTAGGAGCAAAATCAAACGTGAATAGTGCAAAATTCCTTCTGAGAGCAGTTATTTTAAACAGCTTCACACTACGTCTATTCACAGGTTTCATAGGAGTGTTCGGAGCAGCGGGGTGTGATTTATAACCGTTTGAAAAAACACTGATTAGGGCTCTACTAAAACGTCAGACCCAAAGGCTGATGAGTGAAATATGATTTGCTGCAGGGCTCTGGACAGACGTGTTTCCCGTGCTGTTTGTTTCTGATCATGTTACACATGGGCGAGGGTAGGACGTTTTCAGAAATTATGTTTGTACTTCAGTAATTTAGTAAGATATATAAAAGCAAACATTGTTTACTGTTTTTCTGGATTGGTAACAGATCAGCTCTTTTTGCAGTGGATTCAAATGCAGCCTAAATGAATGTAGCCATTTTTACCTTAAATGTGCAAGGCTTCTGGTATCATTTGCTTCCAGTTATTTGCAAGCATATAAAGTACCATGTTATCATATTCATTTATTACCATAAACACTATGTTTTGTAGCAGAAATATTTCACTTTGTTATTTTTAGAGTTATTTACCAATCCGTAAGGCATAGAGACTTGACATTTGGTAGAATGGTAGTACTCACACCATCTACAATGTCACCAAATCTCGCCCCAATCCGCCTGACGGGGGCGCTACAGCGATCCAAAGTATGAAATGGCTTATAACTCTCAAACCATTAGTCACAGGCTTAAGTGTCATATATTGTTGGAAGTTTTTTGGCCAATTGAAACCAAACCAAAAATTTTACTTTCAACTCACCATTGCAAAGGGATGCCAAAACTTTCAAAAGGGGCATGCCTACTTTTACTAAAATGGCTATAACTTTTGAACCGAATGAGATATATTGGCCAAACTCACAACTTGTATGTAAGAGCTAAATCTGAGGTCACAAAAGTCTTTGAGCTTGGCAACTTGGTGGTGCTATAAGAGGGGGAAAAATTAAAAATGGCTATAACTATGTAACCATTTGTCCAATTAACATGAAAATTGGTATGTACAGTCTTTGTCCTAAGTGCCACAAGTGTCTGTAAGGACATTTGTGTATCTTAAAAAACATTCCCGCCATCGGCCATTGAATTTTGAGCACCAATTAGACAAGGCTGACAGAGGCTGATCGAAACTAAACTCAGTGGGCACCATTTTGACTCTTTAAAAAATGGTGTATGGGCTTGTTAAGTGGTGACATAATGCGTCCAACAAACGCACCAGCGAATGCTGTTTCTGGATCCAAGCCCCGACTCATTTCACTTGAGAATCCCATCTCAGCAGATTTAGGGTGTACACTACAGTCTCCGTGCTCACAGTGTCCCAAACACAAATAATTTTATATATATTTATTTATATCTGTATTTTCATTGTCTGACTGTCTAGGATTTCGGTATGGAGTTAAAGGGTAGTTTTATATCACATTGTGAGTGTATAATTAGTACTGTTTGTTGTTTTCTCATGTCATCTGATAGAGCGTTTGGACTGGAAGTCACGGAGTTAACGTGTGATGTCAAATATGAATTTTGAAAGACGTCTGCCACTAGGGGGCAACGTCACATTTTTCAAGAGTGCAAACAATTGTATACTGCCCAGTTTTTCACACATATGCACAATATTCATATAGACCTCCTCATGCCGAACAAAAACTCTAGAATCACTGCAGTCAGCCAAGTCGTTTGTTAAATAATTGAGAATATGTTAATAACCTACTTTTGCTGCAAATGGCGCTATAACAGGCTTCAAAAATGCCTGTTATATAATCCCCATCAGCATATTTGTGTTTGTGCTAAGGGGAGCTTCAAAGGTTTCTACATGTTTTTGCAACATTGAGTAATGTATCACAGACATATCACCAATCCTTTTATAAACAAAGTGTAGAGAGAGTGTAAACAAGAGATTCACTGTGCAGTGCAGAGACCTTTGTTGATTATAGTGGAACTTTGTGAGATCATGATGAACTAAGATGAGTGACCGCTTTTAATTTTTAAGGGAGTTTGTAAATGAGATATTGATTTAATACAACAGTTAAATAAACAAGAAGTTAATAGTAAGTGACTTACATTCTGACTATAACACTATTTCCTGATTTTGCTCTATTTCATCATCAAAAATAGTTTGAAACAAGTCACAACTGAGCCGCTGCGCATCTCCATTCAAACACAGAAGTGTTTCGTTTATGAATGAACGTGCGTTTTTAAACGAATCTAGTGAGTCAATGATTCAATTTCCCATTCATACAGAGAGTCACTTGATTTATTCCTGAATGAATCAACCGTTCGAAAGAATCAAATGAATGAATGATTCAGAAGTCAGTGACTTGCCGCCACCTACTGGCAGATTTGGTTTCATTTTTAAATCGTCTTTTCAGTTATTTAAATCATTTAATATTTCTGTATTCAAAATTTTAAATTTAAAACATTTATCACAATGTGAATTTATGAATTTGATTGCACTCATGCCATCTGTGAGCCTCATTAAACATATGAAAATGCACCTACAAGCCACTTTTGAGTTTTTCTGTGCCAATTCTGTAATTGCAAATTAATTTTTTAATACTGATTTAATTTTATTAGTAACTTATTCTACTTGTTCTTATTCTGTTGTTTTAATTAGAAATTTTAAAACGCTTGTAAAAAAATTTTTTTTTTTTTTTTTTAATTTGACAAAAGAAAAATAATAAATGTAATAATGTAATAATGTAAATGAATATTTTGGCCAGTATATGTGTGGTATATTTTTATGTTTAGACTAGGGGTGCCCAAACTTGGTCCTGGAGTGCCAGTGTCTTGCAGAGTTTAGCTCCAACTTGCCTCAGCACACCTGCCTGGAAGTTTTGGAAATCTCTAGTTTTCCTAGTAAGACCCTTATTAGCTGGTTCAGGTGTGTTTGATTAGGGTTGGAGCTAAACTCTGCAGGACACCAGTCCTCCCTGGTCTAGAGTATCTAACGTCATACTCTTAGTTTTAACCACGAGAGTATGTGTTCGTTCCAGATCCATCACTTACAAGGTTTCATTTCGGTTCTGACGCTGCCTTAGAAGGGAGACAGGAGACACGGTTTGGATCCGAGCCTGACTCCGTATCGTATTTTAGCTCTGGAAATCTCTGCTGTTGTGGGTTGTCAGTTCATTGTGAGACTAAAACAAATGTGTCTGTTGTGGAGACCAAAAAAAAAAAAACTTCTTCAAGGCATCAAGTTAGGAAAGTTCAGAGTCCAATTCCAGCCAGTTCCTGAGTCATCACATAAAGCCATTTGTGTTTGGCCAGAACAGACCACTTTCATCCAGTTGGTAACTGCATAAACAGCAGAGATGGATATCCTGAGCAGCAAATACTAGTGATTTTGGTCACTTCACATTCATACTATAATGAGAGAAACAGCAAAGCCCAAAGGTAGCGTAATAAACAACCATTGAAACTTCTTCAAAAGTGCTCCAATCATAACACTCAAACCGCAGTCCGCCGTGAATACGCTTCTGTATCGCTTTGGCTCAACGCGAGCACCTACATTTCATAACTCCGAGAACAAGAGGTCATGAGATATGGAGAGAGTCCCTCAATGCTCATTACTGTGGTCTCTCTGCTGAAGCCAGCAGGATATTCGTTTTGCATTAGAAAGGTTACAAATTGGTCAGTCTAGATGACAATATCATACACAACTCGCATCCTTGAAAATCGATTAACAAGTTCAAATTACGACATGCGCTAAATATAAATAATACAAAATGAGTGTTGAAAGGTCATAAACACATGGTGTTTTGATATGTAATATGGTGTTTGACGTTCGAAACTACTTAAAATTGCCCTTTGTGGGCCTGTACAATGTAGCACTGTGTTTCAGGTGAGTTATCATCTTGTTCATCACTGTCTGTCATTTTCTTTTCTCAGGACGCATGAGAAGGGCTTCTGCCAGCCGTACCGAGGCATTGCTTGCGCTCGATTCATAGGGAACAGGAGCATCTATGTGGAGTCTCTGCAGATGCAGGGAGAAAGTGAAAACCGCATCACTGGTGAGCACTGCTGTCCTGAAACCACTGCTGGGAACAAAAGCAGTTTATTAGCACATAAGCTACCAATCAAATGTTTTTAAACAGTGAGATTTTTAATGTCTTTAAAGAAGTCTCTTCTGCTCACCGAGCCTGCATTTATTTGATCCAAAATACAGAAAAAACAGTAAAAATTGTAAATATACTTTACTTACTGCTTTCTATTTGAATATATTTTTAAATGTAATTTATTTAATCTGTCAAAGCTGAATTTTTAACATCATTACTCCAGTCACATGATCCTTCAGAAAATGTTGAAAACAGCTGAGTAGATTTTTTTCAGGTTTCTTTGATAAATAGAAAGTTCGGCAGAACAGCATTTATTTGAAATAGTAATCTTTTGTAACATCATAAATGTCTTTATCATCACTTTTTGTCAATTTAAAGCATCCTTGCTAAATAAGTGTTCATTTCTATAATTTCTTTCCCAAACGAAGAAAATTATACCGACTCCAAGCTTTTAAATGGTATAGTGTATAATGTTACAAAAGCTTTTTATTTTAGATAAATGCTGATCTTTTGATCTTTATATTCATCAAAGAATCCTGAAATCCTTTTTACTTAACTGTTTTAAATATTTATAATAATAATAATAATAATAATAATAAATGTTTCTTGAGCAGCAAATCAGCATATTAGAATGATTTCTGAAGGATCATGTGACACTGAAGACTGGAGTAATGATGCTGAAAATTCAGCTTTAATCACAGAAATAAATTACATTTTAAAATGTACTTAAAATAGAAAGCAGTTATTTTAAATGCTAAAATATTTCACAATATTAATGTTTTTTGCTGTATTTTGGATCAAATAAATGCAGGCTTGGTGACCAGAAGAGACTGAAAAATCTTATTGTTCAAAAACTTTTGACTGGTAGTGTATATGCTTGTTTTTTTTTTTTTTTTTTTTTTTTTTTTTTTTTGTCTTTGATGTTCACCAAAGCTGCGTTTATTTGATCCAAAATACAGTAAAACTAATATTGAGAAATTCTACTGCTATTTAAAATTATTTTCTATTTGAATAAATTGTAGAATGTAATTTATTCCTGTGATCGAAGCTGAATTTTCACCATATTCAGTGTCACATGATTCTAATATTCTAATTAATTGATTATTGGTGTTCAGTTTTTCTTATCATCAGTGTTGAAAACAGTTGCTGCTTAATATTTGAGATACATTTTTTAAGATTCTTTTAAAAATTCAAAAGAACTGCATCTAATCGAAATCTAATTATTTTGTAACATTTTAAATAGAATTAAAATATAAATTGTTTCTTTTGGAGCCACAATATTTTTTTTAACATTGATAATTAAAAATATTTCTTGAGTATTAATTGAGGATATTAGAATGATTACTGAAAGATCATGTGACACTAAAGACTGGAGTAATGATGCTGAAAATTCAGCTTTGAGCACAGGAATAAATTACATTTTAAAATATATTCACAAAGAAAACAGCTTTTTCAAATTGTAATAATATTTTACAGTTTTACAGTAGTTTTAATTAAGCAAATGTAGACTTGGTGAGCAGAGGAGACTTCATTCTTCATTAGTGTGAAGAACAAGGTTCTACATTAAACTGTCAATGCCAGTAGAGAGTGCAGTGTATCATGATCATAGATACACCGCACATTCATCTTTTATCATCATTCATCATCTTGTGTTGTTCTCCAGCTGCGTTCACCATGATTGGCACCTCTACCCAGCTATCAGACCAGTGCTCTGAATTTGCCATCCCGTCCTTCTGCTATTACGTCTTCCCGTTATGCGAGGAGGGCACCAGAGGTCCACGACAGCGCCAGCTCTGCCGTGACGAGTGCGAGGCTTTAGAGAACGACTTGTGCAATGCGGAGTACACCATCGCACGCTCCAACCCTCTCATCCTCATGCAGCTCGAGCTGCCCGTGTGCAACCTGCTTCCCCACCCTGGCTCGCCCGAAGCTGCCAGCTGCATTCGCATCGGCCTGCCACCGCAATGTAGGTTCACATGACTGGACTCGAAACCGTAAAATAGGGTTTAAGAGCCGAGGAGGGCTCGAGGATTTAATAAGCATGTAATTGGTTCCCAAGCACCCTCAATGAACAGCAGCAATTAAAGCGAGAGGGCCCTCTAGTGGTGCATCTCAAATTTCTTGACGCTGCATTACTATAAATGATTGTTAACTCAGACACACAAATGTTTTTTACATAATGTTTTGAGAAACACCTACTAATGCCTAATTCTTGTTAAAGATTCACCCCCAAATCACAGCTGTTACAACGGAAGCGGCGCCAACTATAAAGGCACGGTCAGCGTCACGAAATCAGGCTACCAGTGCCAGCCGTGGAGTGCACAGTATCCACACAATCATCATCTGATGCCGACAGAGTATCCTGAACTCAGAGGGGGCCACAATTTCTGCAGGAACCCCGGAGGGCAAATGGAGAGCCCTTGGTGTTTCACGTTGGACCCTAATGTTCGAGTGGACATGTGTGACATTCAACCCTGCAGTGAGTAGAACTGCTTCATGACCCTCATGATGGACGAAAAAGTAACTGTTTCTGTTTTGTTTTTGTTGTTCTAAATTGTGTTTTTTTTGCCCTCAGAGCCTCCAGAGAAGATGAAAAAGGAGATACTGTACATCTTAATCCCCAGTATAGCCACCCCTCTTGTTATTGCCTGCTTATTCTTCTTGATCTGCATGTGTCGCAACAAACAAAAGGAGTCTGCTGACACCCCTACTCGCCGACAACTCACTGCCTCACCGAGTCAAGAAATGGAGCTGCCTCTGCTTAACCAGCACAAGCATCAGGTAATCTTCCGTTGTTTCAGCTTTTCAGGTTTAATTAGTTGCATTCAAAATCGTGCAATTGCATTTTTTGCTTTCACAGCTCAGTTTGAACCCAACTGAACAGAACATCATAAATTAGTAATAGCTTAACTTTTTTTTTTTTTTTTTTTTTTTTTTTAAGTAAAATCTTGCATCTGATTAGTAAGTAAATGAGTGAATGCAGCGGAATTTCAGTTTTAAATATTTATTACCATGTTATTACTACATTTTTTTTTGTATTAATGAAAATGTTGAAAAAATCTTTGAAATTGTAATGCAAAAGAATTTTTTTAATTAAATAATTTTATGAAACTTATAAGAATATAATTTGAGAAGTTGCAGTATTAATTTAATGATTTAAAACAATTACAGGTTCTAATTTCATAATTTAATTCCTTTGTTCTTAAGTTATGACTGCTCAAATATAGTCCAAATGTAATTTAAATTTAATTCTTAAATGTTTTAAAGTAACGAAAATATTTTAATTTACGAATTCATTTCATCTACCTAAACTTTCACGTTAGAATGAAAAATATATTCTTTTTTTCTGCAGTGATTCAATAATAGGTGTGAATATACGTATTTGTGACCCTGGACCACAAAACCATAAGTAGGACAGGTATATTTGTAGCAATAGTCAACAATACATTGGTCAAAATTACTTATTTTTCTTCTGTGTAAATTTCCTACTGTAAATATATTAAAACTTAAACTTTTTGATTAGTAATATGCATTGCTAAGAACTTCAGAGAAGAAAAGGTAATTTTCTCAATATTTAGATTTTTTTGCACCCTCAGATTCTCAAATTGTTGCATCTCTGCCAAATTTTGTCCTATCTTAACAAAAATCAATGAAAAGCTAATGTATTCAGCTTCCAGATGACGTCAGTTTCAAAAGATTGACCCTTATGACTGGTTTTGTGCCATTTATTCACTAAATCCAGTCCCAAATGTGTGTGAGATATGGAAACAGGGAAAAATACATTTTGTTAAACCATTTTTGATACTATTTTTGATCTAACTCATAAATGTAAAAAAAGGCATAACATCATGTGTGAAACCTTAGAAACCTTTTTTTTAAAACATTATCTCTTAAAAACTAAAAAATAAATAGTGTATCTTAATTTGCATATTTTGGTTCCCGCACTACAGCTGCAGTCACACTCGCATGTGAAATTTCTACAGAAGCTGTAACGGTCGTGAAATGACATCACACTCTGCAGCATTTTTTAAAAAACTTAAATTTACCACATAACAAAAGTAATACATCTAAAATATAAAAACATACCATCTACTCCACTTTCCTGCAGTGCTGCAGTTTTAAATTTATGTTCTTTTACTTAGCTGTGGAGTATTGATCTGCTGTTGGTCATACGGTTTCACGTGATACCAATTCACGGATCAGAGTTCACCAAGCTTGAACTTTGGATTGCAGCGAAATGCGAAACATTTTGCATGAGCTTCCGTTTCCGATCTGATGCATTTGTATGCGTATGAATGGAAGTCAATGGAATGAAAAGTGCAGTGTCAGCACACCTTTTGCATTTTTAGAAAGTATGAATCCAGGGCCTAAAATTAACACTGCGAGTGCAAGTGCATGTCGAGTATATGTAACCGTGTCAGTCGCCAGTTGTCGAGTAAAGCTTTTATGAATTATAACATTGCAATGTAGTGAGAACAACAGTCAGTTTTTAAAGAGATTTGCTGTTTCTGATGTAAGTGAATTACATAATTTTGTCCGAAGACAAAATCATCATGACTGGTTAGCTGTTTTGTCATAAGCGACAAGAGCGAATCAACTAATAGGATACAAACGGGCTGATAAGGTCAGAGCAGTGTGATGTGCAGCTTGTCCCTAGACAAGGTTCATTTTTGCTGTGCTGAATGCGCTGAATTAAAGTGACAGCTCATTGTTTGTGCTAAATATGTACATGGATTGACACGAAAATGTAGTAATTACACCATAACTGCCTGTTTTAAAGAAGTCCACTACCAGAACAACGATTCACAAATAATTTACTCACCCCCTTGTCATCCAAGATGTTCATGTCTTTCTGTCTTCGACCGTGAAGAAATTGTTTTTTGAGGAAAACATTTCAGGATTTTTCTCCATATAATGGACTTCATTGGTGCCCCGGGTAGTTTAAATGCGGCTTCAAAGGGCTCTAAACGATCCCAGCCGAGGAAGAATGGTCTTACCTAGTGAAACGATCTGTCATTTTTTTCAGAAAATAACATTTTTTGTACTTTTTAAGCACAAAAGCTGGTGTAGCACAGGTTCTGGGATGCGCGTTCACGTACTATTGAATCACATCGAAAGGGAACGTAGGTGGAACTACAGACCCAGTGTTTACAAAGCGAACGCACAAAGACTAAGAAAGTGTAAGTAAGTCAAACGCTGTTTACAAACAAAAAGGTACAACGATGTCGGATGATTCTGACGTTGTAGGAGAAAATGAGATGGAGCTTTTCGCCAGACAGTGAACTTAGACGTGATTCGTAGTAGTGATGGGAAGTTCGGATCATTTTACCGACTCGTACCTTTGAGTCTCGTTCAGCAAAATGAACGAATCTTTTTTCGAGTCATTTCATTCATCTTAGCAAAATATAATTAAAATGTTACATGTTACTTCCCTAACACATCTACTGCTTACAGAAATGTTGATCACACTACAAACAAGACAAAACTATAATGCTATAAGAGGCAGAAAAGATTAATTCATTGTTTACCTGGGTCTCTAGTCTATGATTAGCTCACCTCACCTCTTATCTGACAAGTTTTCGAGTTTGAGTCGTTCGTTCGTAACATGACAGCCCCATAAGATGAACCAATGACTCGAAAAACCCGAAGACTCAAAACAGGTGAACTAATTCCAGTACAGAATCTAATAGGATGTTGCACATGTGCGACTGAACGAATCACTCCCCGAAGACGACTCCCCGAGTCACATTAAAGATTTGTTCAAAATGAACGAATCATTCAAGAACAACCCATCACTAATTCATAGCATCATGAACTCGCATCCCAGAGCCTGTGCTACACGAGCTTTTGTGCTTAAAAAGTATATACATTTTTTTTTTTTTTTTAAAAATGACAGATTGTTTCGCTAAATAAGACCGTTCTTCCACGGCTGGGATCATTTAGAGCCCTTTGAAGCTGCATTTAATCTACATTTTGGAAGTTCAAAATCGGGGCACCAATGACGTCCATTATATGGAGAAAAATCCTGAAATGTTTTCCTCAAAAAACATAATTTCTGTACGACTGAAGACAGAAAGATGTGAACATCTTGGATGACGATGGGGTGAGTAAATTATTTGTAAATTGTTGTTCTGGAAGTGGACTTCTCCTTCAAGTGCCTCACGTCACTGGCCATTGGCAGATGTGGCAAAAAGTTAGTTTTAGGCTCTGTATTAATCTCTTCTAGGTTAAAATAGACCTTAACGCGAATTACATTTTGTCATTATATCAGATGTTTAATTGCATTTTGCATTTTGAACTTGAACGATGGCTTACTGTCTTTTATTTCTAGGGAAAGCTACGAGAACTCAACCTTTCTGCAGTTCGATTCATGGAAGAGCTTGGAGAGGACCGTTTCGGAAAAGTCTACAAGGGTCATCTCTATGGTACAGCTCCAGGTGAACAGACCCAAGTAGTAGCCATAAAGACCGTCAAAGACAAAGACGAGGGACCTCTAAGGGAAGAGTTCCGGCACGAGGCCATGCTCCGGTCTCGCTTGCAGCACCCCAACATCGTCTGCCTTTTGGGTGTGATAACCAAAGAACAGCCCATGAGCATGATCTTCAGCTATTCGGGGCACGGTGACCTCCACGAGTTCCTGGTCATGCGATCCCCACATTCAGACGTGGGCAGCTCTGATGATGACAAAACGGTCAAATCCACTCTGGAACAAGCAGACTTCCTACACATTGTCACGCAGATAGCAGCCGGGATGGAGTATCTTTCCAGCCACCACGTTGTACACAAAGATCTAGCTGCTCGGAACATCCTGGTGTGCGACAAGCTCAACGTGAAGATCCTGGACCTTGGGTTGTTCCGTGAGGTCTATTCGGCCGACTACTACAAGCTAATGAGCACCAGTCCCTTCCCAATCCGCTGGATGTCCCCGGAAGCCATATTGTACGGGAAGTTCTCCACCGATTCAGACATCTGGTCCTACGGCGTGGTTCTGTGGGAGATATTCAGCTATGGCCTTCAGCCGTACTGCGGCTATTCCAACCAGGATGTGATTGAGATGGTACGCAACAGACAAGTCCTTTCCTGCCCAGATGACTGTCCAGCCTGGATCTACACGCTGATGCTAGAGTGCTGGAACGAGTTCCCCGCGAGAAGGCCACGGTTCAAAGACATTCATGCACGCTTGCGCACTTGGGAGAGCTTGTCCAACTACAACAGCTCGGCGCAAACCTCAGGAGCGAGCAACACCACTCAAACCAGCTCCCTCAGCACAAGCCCGGTCAGCAACATCAGCAATGCCCGCTACGTCAGCCCCAAAAAGTCTTCCCCCTTTCCTCAACCTCAGTTTGTGTCCATGAAGGGCCAGATGCGCCCAATGGTGCCGCCCCAGCTCTACATCCCAGTCAACGGCTACCAGCCGATGCCGGCGTATCCGTACATGCAGAACTTCTACCCCATGCAGATCCCCATGCAGATGCCTCCACAGCAGTTGCACCCACAGTTGGTCGCCAAGGCTGGATCGCATCACAGCGGCAGCGGCTCCACCAGCACCGGCTATGTGACCACCGCACCCTCCAACGGATCTGGCACGGATAAGGCCGCCCTTATGAATGAAGACCTAAAGGCGACAGAAGAGGATTTCGCGGACGGAGCTTCTCAAAGTGGCATGCACAACGAGGACCTTTCTGTTCCAGAGACAGAGCTCCTCGGGGACAATGACAGCCCGCAGATAGAGGACAATGATATCAACTTGGAAGCGTAGACGATCTTTTAGATCGGTTAGATGAGAAGACTCATTCTTCGAAACTTGTACAGGTTTAAAAAGTGAAGGGAAGCCAGTGAATGACACATGGACGTAGTGTTATTTATGGGTTTTTTGTTTTAGCCGCAGCCAGTGGTGGATAAACACATCGTGCTGTTGGAGATATTTTTATAAGAACTGTCAGCTTCACCCATGAGCTGCAATTTTTATAGTCTATGATGAAGAATCAAGCTTTTCAGCAGATATCTTGTTGGTTTGGTTGTTTTTAATCACGTTGCAAAGCTATTCAGAAGAATGCATGTTCTTACTGTTGCTGTGCAACATGAAACATCATTTCAAGCATTTTGTGGGTACCATTCATTAACCACTTCACAGTTGGCGGTGTCATTGAGAACAAGTCATTAATTGAGCCTTTAGGCTTTGCATTATTAAATGTATTTCTTGCTTGAGGGCTTTGGTAAAGGATGTGCATGATGAAATCTCATCATGAATCGAGACATGGATGCTAACCCCAAGCCATTTGTTCTTTTTTTAGAAGTTGCTTTTATAAAACCCATTGTAAAGATGTGTAATTTATGCCATTGATTTTCGAAGATTTGTAACTGGTTTGTAACGTCTCATTTTTGTTTAGCCAGTAGTATTACTTTAAACTCATACCAACCAGAAACTTGCTTTCTACCAGATGTTATTAACAAACATTAACCGTATATGCTGTTCATACAGGCACGTGGACAATCCAATAAAGTAATACATAACATGATATTACTTGTGGGGTTTCCTCAAGTTGTAGAAAAGAAACATTTTACTGATATTGTAATTAAAATAGCACAATCGTATATTTTATATGACTCATTTTGTGTACTTTGTGAAAACTGAGTGAGTGATGTGCGCTGGTTCATGTTAACCAATGACTGTAAAGTAGGTGTTCTTATCTCCCAAAAAAGGCGGGACCAAAGTAATAACTGATATATTCTCTACTTTTTTGGCAAATAATTTACACATGCATACAGAAACTGATACTTACACACGTTTGCCTGCTGAGATGTCGACAGGTGCTTGTTGCTCCACGCATGATGAGCTGGCTAGCATCAGCGTTTTACGGAATGCCTACCAGTTTTACGCCGTGCCAAGCCTCCGCGCAAACAGCGGAACGCGTCGGAAACGACAGTTCACGCCTGATGAGCAGAAAGACAGTAATTACTGGCTCAAACGGACTCGTAATAATGAAGCAGCGAAGAGGTCTCGCCAGCGCAAGCGGATGGAGGAACATCTTCTGGAGACGCGCGCCGTCGAGCTTCAGCGGGAAAACGATAAATTAAAGGCTGCGCTCTCCGCAGTTCATCATCACAGCACGGCGCAAAATACTCCAATCGATGCTGCTTTTGGGTTCCCTCTCGGACTGCCAAACGACGGCTATCCGCGCAGTTTAGCCGTTCCATTGCGTAGTCTGCCTCATTGCCCGTTTTCTGGCTGTTGCGAATCAACATGTCCTCAAACAAATCATTTTAGCTCCGTTTTCGATTTGGCACCGTACCCTGTGCTGAAAAGCTCTGACAGCACTACGAAATCCCCGCGCATCAGTTTATTGGATGGTTATCATCCAATGGGCAGGTACGGTCATGGAACCAATACATGCACCAGCGGACCTTATATGAGGAATATAAGTTTTGCGAATGGAAATGATCCGCCAGAAGCGATCTACAGAAACGCATTGGTCAGCCTGACACACATTCCCCGCTGTTGTAATGTTTCCAAAACATTGCCATCCGATATGGCACAGAATTACGCACGGCAGCCTGGAGCGATCGGGGCCGCGCATGAAGGTGAAATGCAAACAAATGCAACTTGCCAACAACAAACAACCACGCAGTCGGTTCTGCTGCCGCACAAACTGCGCTACAAAGTTGGTAACGCAAGGTTTGCATCCACTAACTCTCCATCTTAATGAAAACCAAGAAAGGCAGACCAGACGTTTATGCTCGTTTTTTTTTCTCATCACAGGTGTGTTGTCATAAAGACTGTCATTTTTACTGCATTTGTTTAATTGCTCACATTAAAGTAAAAATCACTTACCTTGCACTGTGAATTTTTAGTTGTAATACCTCTTAAATAAAGGGTATTGTTTATGCACAAGTGAGTGATTTGTACGTGTTATGCTTTGAACATTGCATCCTTCAAATTGCCTATAAAATGTTATGAGAGAAAAGTCGGTGTGTTTGTTTATTGGTGTAGGCTTATGTTTTGTGTAGTCTGTGTGCACTTGAACAAATGTCAGTGCGTTTGAAAGGTTTCTTATTCCACGGGATGGCGCACTCGTACGCGTCTTGTTTAATGTAGGTCATCTTGGGCGCCACGTTGTGCAACTCCTTTAGTTTTAGGTTACATCACATTCACACCTGTTATATCATATCGACCATTAGACAACTATAAATCATGTTACATGCGCTGACAATTTCATAACACGCGTATGTATCAAAATAGTTTTAGTTGTTGGGGGAAATCTTAAGGCGGTCGTTGAGATGATGCTGAGGAAAATCACAAATTGGAACTGATTAAACACCAGCGCGGTCGTCTCCTTTAAAACAGGTAACTTAACGCATAACACCATTTATGAAAGGCTGTTTCAAAAGGAGCCATTCTGCTGTAAACTTTTCCCTATTTCTCTGAATGCCACTAGGTGGCTTAATTTCTTTCAAACAGAAGATGTCACTGTTAATATTTTGGTAACAGCTGCATGCACGTCATCCAAATTTGAAGTAATTAAAATTATAGGGGTGATAGTTCGAATAATCGCGATATAATTAGGGTTTGTTCATTTCTATATTAAGATTATGACAGTTATTATAATGATACTTGTTCTGCTGATACATACCACAACAATAATAATAATAAACATTGTATAGTCATGATTAATTAGTGCTGTCAAACGATTAATCGCGATTAATCACATCCAAAATAAGAAATGTTTGTTTACACAATTTGTGTGTGTGTACTGTGTAAATACTAACATACAGTATGTATTTTGAAAACATTTACATGTATATATTTACATTCATATATTTATATATAAATATATCTAAGATGTAAACAACATTTTTCTTATATAGATGCGTGTCTACTTATATATGCATAATAAATAAATATGTAAACAAAAACTTATTTTAGATGTGATTAATCGTTTGACAGCACTAATATTTATGTAATGTTTGACATTTAGAAATTTCTAGATACTCTAGATCTGGTGGCAGGGTAGAAAGAAAAAAAAAAAACCCAAAGTTTTACTGTAAGCATTTTCAATCTAAAGGTAGCCGACAAGGTTTTCCTCAACTATATTTCGGACTCCCCACTGTGTTATGCACATTACTGTTCATTCTTATGGAGTCAATATTGCTTATGTGAAACAGACTACTATTAATGAGGAGCCCTTCATTGGCTCAAATCGGAAGATGCTGTATTTGGATTGGTCGTGAGATGTGCCAGTCAATGGACGCTGCCAATACACTTGTATAGTGACCTACTAACACAGATCCATGAGGCAGCAGTCACTCCGACAGGAAAACGCACAGGAGAAACACAAGTATTATTTCCAGATGGGATTTTATTACTGCTGATGAAACACTTCTGGTCGCTTTGAATGTTTTCGTATACATTATTTATCCCGGACCTCCATCTATTTGGACTTTTGCTTATTAAAGAGGTAACTGCTTTCTTCTTTTACCGTGAGGCTTACATGAAACGGATTGGGCTCGTTTGGGGTGCTTCAACCGGTAGCCGGTATGTGGGCTACAGCAGATTAATACAGTAAGGCAACTTTTAACGCGGACTATTTTCAATACGTGCGCCATACTTAACATCGTATCATCATATTTTAGTGTTTACCCTAAACGCGTATGGATTATTGTTACTTACGCGGTGCTATAGTTTGTATCACACATTACTAGTATGATATTTTTGAATATCAAAACATAATAGCGGCATTGGGAGACGGGCTGGCACAGTGACCCACTATTCATGTGGGTGGGTGTATCAGGCTCTCGGGTCAATGCTAAATAAATTTAGACCTTATGCAATTGGATATATTTGATATTAAAATGATATCATACAGATTGGTGGTTTTAAGTAGGTTTTACATGCGTACTGAATGTTGCAGTTGCTTTAACGGTAGGCTAAATGTTAATAATACCTAAACGTGTAATTTCCCTCTTAAAAACGCGTGTTTGCATTTATTGTGTAACAGTGACTGATCATCTTACAGTCCTTGCACAACAACGGAAGCTGGGACACTTGTGACAAAAAAACGAGATGTTGTTTTATCCTCAGCGATAGCTGTTATTTATTCTCACCATCTGTAAAAACCCATATCTTGAATTTATCGCTAAGGTTCATGTTTGACGCGCACAGATTAGACTGTCCTGAGCGTCTCAGTCGGGATGGGGTGAATGCATGGAATGCATTAAAGGCCTGTCAAATAACAACACAACAAGGGTATGGTGTGTGTATGCCTTTGCATTAGATGTAGCATTTTAGACCCGATATTAGTGTCAACTTATCACGCAACGCCAGCTAACTTTGTCACAGCCATCTTTTTATTATTCCTTGGAGACGCAGCCATGGTTGAATCCCAAAAGCATAACGCTCGCGCAAAATACAGTATCTGTTTCACTTTGACAAATAACGTGCTGGCTTAAACAAACACAGAGTAGAAACAGCACAGGCCGTTTCCTTATTTGTCGCGTTTCGAGATGTTTCAAACGCATTTTTCTAGCGGCCTTTTATTGATTAATTTGTCTCTGTTCAGCCACGTGTGATGCTGGCTGGTCGCATTCCTTTGTTCCCTGCGCTGTAGTCTGCGCCTTTACTGGAGCCTAAGTTCAAGCCTGGCTGTGTTTACACTCTGTTAATAGTGTTATGATCGACCGCACTACTAAGTTACTACGGAAAACTTACGTTTATGGTTTAGATGAGGCAATTCCAACTGTTTGATCTGCACGTTAAAGGTCATTGTCAGTTTCTTCAAAATTGTCTCATGCAACGCTGAGAACTAATTCAAGTATCTTCGAAAGGCTTTCCAGATTTTAATATAATCACGACCACATTATAAATGCTCTTTGCATTGGAAAGCTTGGGCTGTTGCATTTGTCTAAGAACGCGACCCGCCTCAAAAATGGTGACATAATGGGGCAGAGCATAATTTTTAGATTACTGTACGTTTTAATAGTCACGTTTCCACTTACGTGACATCACGACGTAAAACTTTTATGTTTCCTGTCTGGCTTTTTAAAAATAGAAGCATTGTGCACAGTTACTTTTCTTTCTTCGCTAAAAATAATGTTTTCCGATGATAATATTTCAGCAGTCACGTCCTGTGTGTTTTCTATCAGCTGTTTATGATCAGAAGTAGAGATGCCAGACCGCGAATGAATCACTCTGATCTAATCGGTCAAACAGATTTGCAAAAACATCTGAAATTGTCGGCGATTCATTCTCAGGTCACTGACACAGTGGTTTATAAGACAGAAAATAAAGATTCCTGAATGAGGTTGATATTTACATAGAATCCATTGTAGGAAACAAAACTTGCAAATGTCCTCTATCAATTGTGAGCTTGATTGAGGTGCCTAATGTGTCTGTTTTTATCTCACCAGATCCATTACAAAATTCTCTGGAACTGGCTTTACAAAGAGGACACATGACTTCTTCTATGACGAGATGTTTACCTAAACCCAGAGTCAACTAATGAGCTTATGCAGTCTTGATGACCACATTGTGTAATATGCAAGCCATTAAGAAGGAGCCCTCATGCACTGGGCCCTACAGTGGAGAGGATGCCTTGGTGCTGGCGGTGGCTTTGCAAGGGACAGACAGGGACCTGATGAACCACAAGCTGTCCACCCTGCCCTTCAAGACCAAGTCCTCCACCTGTCGCAGAAAGCGCGAGTTCATACCGGACGAGAAGAAAGACAGCCTATATTGGGAAAGAAGGCGCAAGAACAACGAGGCAGCCAAGCGCTCAAGAGAAAAGCGGAGGATCAATGATATGGTTCTGGAGAACAAGCTCATGGCCCTCGGGGAGGAGAACGCATCGCTGAAAGCCGAGCTTCTGTCGCTTAAACTCAGGTTTGGCTTAGTGAGCTCAGCAGCTTACGCTCAGGAGGTGCAGAAAATTTCTAGTTCCACTGCTGCACTCTATCAGGACTTTATCCCACCCAGTGCCGCCAAGGGTTCCTACCCAAGTGAGCTGGAGCCAGCGCGTTTAACCAGCAGCCACATATCGGTCATCAAGCACTCACCTCACAGCGCCTTGTCCGATGGGTCCGACTCAAGTATGGTGACCCAGGGGAGCCCACTTATAAATATATCCCGAACCCCTGACGGCATCAAACAGGAACCCCTGGAAACCAGCAGATACGCCAAAGATAGAGCAAGTCCGTATGAACTGTACAGGAACTACCTTAGTAGCCCTTTCCCCGGGAGCTACTCCCAGCCGTCGCCGTTCTTGCAACTCACCAGATCGTCTAGCAATTCGCCACGAACATCTGACGGGGATGACGGGGCTGTAAGCAAGTCCTCGGATGGAGAGGACGAACAGCAGGTCCCGAAGGGTCCGGTTCCACCCAGGGCGGATTCACAGAGCGTGATTGTGTCGACCCTCAAAGTGCCAGATGCCAGTGCCTCAGCTTTGCCCCACAAGTTGAGGATCAAAGCCCGGGCCATTCAGATCAAAGTGGAGGCTATTGATCCCGACTATGAATCATCTGGCAAGTCCTCCTTTCCAGTTGGCATGTCTGCAAGTCGATGCTACCAAATGAGTCAGTTCGTTTCACCCGAGTACATTCAGTCGTCTCTTAGCCCCATGTCCTTCCAGATGACCGATGCTCAAGACTGGAGTCAGCAGCCGAAGGAATGGCACAAAGATCACCAGGAAGAACCAACTAACTGCAGACAACGGCACTGTCCAGACTCACCGAGGCCTACGCCTAACAAGCCTATCAACTCTGAATCTGAGAACTTGTACTTGAAACAGGGCATCGCTGATCTGTCGGCAGAAGTGGCCACCTTGAAAAGACTGATTACAAAACAGCATGGGTCTGTTATTGAGTCCACGAAAAGCACTACTGAAATTGACTCGTTATGAAAAGGATGTTTCAGAAACTGAGTTTCCTCTATTTGCACAACGCCTGTTTTCCACTGTGTTCGCTACTGCACTGTGCGGTCGTTATGGTGTCAAAGAGCTGCACTTCATTGAGAAGAATGGTGTTTTGTGCACTTACTGTTGTAGTTTGGCGTGTCTTCTTGATGACTCCATTTGTAGCCCCAAAATTTGGGCTACTGTTAATGTTATCTCAAAATTTATTGTACATTGTATGTTCTCTTTTGTTTACAATAAATGCAAGCACTGAAACACTTGAGTCATTTCCCCTTTTCTCACTCATTTAGAAGAGATCAACCATTTAATAACATTTGAATATTTAGTACATTTTCTGAGGAACTACCTAAAAGTGTCACACTTGGCAACTCTAGCTATTAATATAACAGATATTACAGATATACTATCATTTACTGAATGCATAATGTCTTATAAGAACCTTAATCATCTCATGAATAATTGTAATAACAGATATAATACATTATAATGGCTACCTATTTGTGGTTATAACTTTTTAAAGTATGATGATTTGTGAACACACAATGAACACAATATTTGCGCTTAAGCCACAAAGGATTATAGTTATTATTTTATAGTTATCATGTATTATAAGGCTTATGTCTTGATAGTTATTACATTTTATGAGTGGACATTTACTGTAAAGGTTTAAATACAAAGCCTTCATTTAAATATCCAAAAGACTTTATAATGTAATCATAATAAGTCTTCTTTTAAACAGAATATTTCATGAATGGGTTATATTGCACATTTGCTGTATTTATACTATTGACACAGCTATATTGCATTGTTCAGATGTAAAAGTGCTAGCATGAGTCAAACTAGCACATAGGCTAATTTACATTAGCCTCATTGGAAATACTCAGATTTGAACAACCACCCCAACTGCTGTTAGGATTTGGTAAAATAACATGTCGATCTTAAACAATGTCAACATGTAAGCCTCATAACTATTATACATTATGCATATATTATAATACGTTAAGAATATCATTATAATGCATTACAGATACAGACTTCATAGAAAGTTTTACCTAAATCTTTTTAGTGTATGATGACATTTTGCTATTAAAACATGGAAAATCAATGACCTTTCGATAGCCTAAACTGGTTATGCAGAGAACTACTGTGCTTACAACATTCACAATACTGAGGGTAAGCTGTTGTTAAGTCATCAGTGAGGCTTGAAATGACATTTATAGTGGTGGATCTCAACTGGTTTTGCTTCAGGAAGCCATATTTACTTGAAAATTAGAAATGTAATTATTACAATTGACTGCACAAATTATTAACAAAGGCTGAATAGGGGAACAGACAGGTTTTTTTTATTCTAAATGTCTCTTCCATGGTTTGTTGGTATAAACAGCTGTAAACAGCTGATAAAATACACTGGTATACAGTCAAGCCAAAAATTATTCAGACATCAGATATAATTTATATTTTTTTACTCGTGGGTGCAGGACACTTTAGTTCATTTATGTAAGTGAGGATAACAATATAAATATATACCCAAAACTGGGTATAATGTGTGACGCTGGACCACAAAACCAGTCTTAAGTCACTGGGGTATATTTGTAGCAATAGCCAAAAATACATTGTATGGGTCAAAATTATCATTTTTTGTTTTATGCCAGAAGTCATTAGGATATTAAGTAAAGATCATGTTCCATGAAGATATTTGGTCAAATTCCTACTGTAAATATATTAAGACTTAATTTATGATTAGTAATATGCATTGATAAGAACTTCATTTGACAACTTTAAAGGTGATTTTCTCAATATTTTGATTTATTTTGAACCCTCAGATTCCAGATTTCAAATAGTTGTATCTCTGCCAAATATTTCTATTGTAGCAAACCATACATCAATGAAAAGCTTATTTATTCAGCCTTCAGATGATTTATAAATCTCAATTTGTACAAATTGACCCTTATGACTGGTTTTGTGGTCCAGGGTCACATATGTAATATACAGTGGAATATCCAATAAGACTGATCAAAATTTGGGGCCGAAATTTGATTTGACACTGCGACCCGACCATGTTTAGTTACAAACCTTTCTATCAAAGTTGTCTGAGGACATTATCAAGATGAATTTTTTCTAACACAGTTTAACTCTTGAGTTCTTGTCATATTTTATGACTGTTTTCTAAACTATAGCAAACAAACTGATAATGTGAGAAATGTTAAATAAATTTTGGTTTGACTGTAGATGCAAACTATGTTTTTCTTTGCTGAGGGCGAACCTGTAACACTCTCTGAGTTAATTCTCGTTAATCTTACATGAATTTGCTATTTTTTTCCATAATGAGGAAACTTTTAAACTTTAAATACTATATACTTGACATTGTGTAGGCTACTATGAATGTTGCTGGCTCTTGTGAGGAATCATAACCCAAAATGCTAGTTCCTCAGGATAAAAGCGTCTGCTAAATAAATAAAGCTAAATGTTATTGACAAATGGCGTACGTATCTTTATAAATGTACCATATAAACTGCATATGCCATGTATTTTACCTAAGGATCTGTATGATGAAGTTCATGACGTCTTGTCAAATCCGGCTCTTCTTATTTCGTAAGAGAAATCCCGCCGCCGCAGAGACAGCGCGGTCACGTGACCCGAAAACGACGTCACTCACGGTTCAGAGTTGAAAGTCAAGGAAAGCAGAAGTATGGCGTCTTTAGTGAGGTGCAGAGTGCTGGTTCAGCCTTTTCGATCTCAAATAAACATTATCAGCGGCGTGTTCAGATCGGACAGTGTTTTGCATACATTTCTAAACAAGAGAGCGCATTGTGCGCGTCACGCTTTCAACGGACGTGTCCGACTGTACAGCTCCGACGTTAAGTCTGGAGATGACCTTATCGTTAGATACTTGGACGGTGATGACTCAGGTAGAGCACAAGATACGGTGATTGATCACAGTTTGTGTATCGGATTCTTGTGTTGCGGGTTCATTTGCATTCCAGACACGTACCAGATGTGCAGCCTCTCTCATAATGCCCCATTATTGAACAGTTTCAGTGCCCTGTTACTGCAACAGCCTGTCATTTGTTTTTAATAAATGCCTGAGATTAAGAATCCCCTGAATACCCTGATTATTATTAAATCTTCCTAACTTTTTATACATGCAATGGTTTGTTTTAGTTGTCATGTTACTGATTATGATTTTTCATGTTTTTTTCTTGCAACTTGTTAACTATTTTAGCACAACTGTTCTTGTGTTTTTAGGGATTGTTGTTTTGGGGATTAATCGGCCTCAAGCTAAAAACGCCATCAGCAAAAACCTTGTTACGATGGTGAGTATTTTTAGTGTTACTTGTCAAAATT
Organism: Labeo rohita; assembly: GCF_022985175.1. Lineage (NCBI taxonomy): Eukaryota > Metazoa > Chordata > Actinopteri > Cypriniformes > Cyprinidae > Labeo > Labeo rohita. Next base: position 23,102,764 of record NC_066878.1, read on the forward strand.
TAATAGTTGATCGCTATTGGCTACTTCATACCTAACCTTTTTTTTAAGGGCCATGATGACATCTTTTTTTAATTAACCGGAGTACTCTTACCCCCGGTTTCACAGACAAGGCTTAAAGGAGAAGTCCACTTCCAGAACAACAATTTACAGATAATGTACTCACCCCCTTGTCATCGAAAGATGTTCATGTCTTTCTGTCCTCAGTCGTAAAGAAATTATGTTTTTTGAGAAAAACATTTCATGATTTTTCTCCATATAATGGACTGATATGGTGCCCTGAGTTTGAACTATCAAAATGCAGTTTAAATGTGGCATCGAACGATCACAAATACGGTTGTAAAAGATCCCAGCAGAGAAAGAAGGGTCTTATCTAGTGAAACGATCGGTTATTTTCATAAAAATAATACAATTTATATACTTTTTAATGTCAAACGCTTGTCTTGTTTTGCTCTCCCTTTTTTCTGGTTCATGACAGTTAGTGTATGTCGAAAAACTCCCATCTCATGTTCTTTCTCAACTTCAAAATCATCCTATATCACTGTTTTACATTTTTGTTAAGGGTGTTTGGTCTTTTCATGTTCACTTTGCAAAGGGTCTGTACTTCTGCAGCGATGTAGGATGATTTTGAAATGATTTTTGAAGTTGAGCGAGAAAATACTTCGACATACTCTAACTGTCTTGAGCCAGAATACACAGAGTTCAGGCAGAGCAAGACAAGACGAGCGTTTGACATTAAAAAGTATTTAAATTGTATTTTTTTAATGAAAATAACTGATTGTTGAGAAAATGAGAAAATTGCCTTTAAAGTTGTCCAAATGAAGTTCTTAGCAATGCATATTAGTAATCAAAAATTAAGTTTTAATATATTTATAGTAGGAATTTTACTAAATATCTTCATGGAACATGATCTTTACTTAATTTCCTAATGATTTAAATTGTATTTTTAATGAAAATAACTGACTGATTGTTTCGCTAGATAAAACTCTGAAAAATCCTGAAATGTTTCCCTCAAAAAACAATTTCTTTACGACGGAAGAAAGAAAGACATGAACATCTTGGATGACAAAGGGGTGAGTACATTATATGTACATTTTTGTTCTGGAAGCCTAGTCCTAGAATGCAAGTCTGAGCTGTTTCACCTGAAAAACTTGCACTGATCTTAAAATATATCAGTGCCTTTGTTTGGTCTCAAGATGCACACCAGTAATGTGTCTAAGCACGTTTATAAAAAATACTTAAATGTCCTAATTCAGTTATAGCATAATCCTGGTTTAGTCTGAATTTTGTCTGTGAAACCAGACCTTAGTACTTTAGAATTGCCTGTATACTCTAAAACAGATGTTTTGACTAATAAAACAGTTTGCACCAATCTTTTTGAGTTATGACTACTTCTAATAAAATTGCTCAACCATCTTGAAATAACTTAAGAAGGCACTCGATTTGTAGCATAAGCACATTTTTAAAAAGGATTACTCAAAAACATATGTTGTTAACCAGTCAATCTTATAATTTTTTTCCAGTCCGCATAGCATGTTAAAACAGATGGTTATTAGTTCATAACTGTTTTATTTCATATTTGTTTTTTTCTGATTTTGTGGTGGCTGTGCTTTAAAATTAAATTATTGTCGTCTTAATTCAGGCGATGAAGTTTAAATGTTTGAAAAAGTTTGAAATTTAAATTAAAAGAAAGTAATCAAATGTAATCAGTTACATTACTATAATAAAGTAATTGAAATAGTTACACTACTTATTACATTTTAAATAGGGTTATTTGTAATCTGTAAGCTATTACATTTCCAAAGTAACCTTTCCAGCACTGGTTAAATGTGACTACTTTAATGTAGCCACCCATAACTTAAACCAGAAACACTACTCTACAGCACAATGGTAACCACAAAAACTTCAGCATAACAGAAATGCGTTTAAATGTCAAGCATAGCAGCATTAAACACTGACAGGTTACTAAACATACTTCATTTAAATATTTGTTCTCCAGTGCTATGCAAAGCATGCTGTGAAATCCACTGCCCTATATATATATATATACACACACACACACACACACACAATGTAATGATGTAATGAGTTGTGTTGACATGATAATGTTTGCAGCTAAATGTTTAGTTAAATCAATAAATTAATTTTTAACTTGAAGCCATTTGTTTAAGTTGTGTTAACAGGTGTTAGAACTTGATTGGTTAACACATTAGAACTATGTAATGCCCCCCTTTTTTATGATTTGTTTTGTTTTTGCTAGATGTCAGAAGCTGTCGAGTCACTGAAGATGGACAACCAAGTGCGTACTGTAATATTATGCAGTATGGTGCCTGGAATATTCTGTGCAGGTATTTAGCTGCTGATGCAAGTTGTATACAACTTCAGGATTTGACTGGATTGTAGGGTTTACACTAACATCCAACTGTATTGTGGATGTGATATTATTGGTTACGCACAGTTTTGGTTAAGTCAAGAGAAGTTGGGTACATTGGTGGATAAAGTGGTTACTTTTTTGCTGAAAGACTGAAAACAAACATGACCTTCAGAAAATAATGAATTGTGAAACATACATAATTAAGACGTAGTGACAATGAACTTCATACCATTTTTCCACCTTATTTTTAAATGCAGAACTAAGTCTATTGGCGAGACTTCCGGTATATTAGCCACTGTAGGGAAATAACGAGAAGAATAACAATGTGCATTAAACGGTAAAACTGGTATCACTGCAAACCTTCATACTTATGATAATACATTAAAATAAGAAGGCAGCAAAACGACCTGTTTTGTACAGCTAAAAATAGCTGGACGTAGATGAGACCGGAAGCCAGACCCCATAAAATTTACAAATGGCTGCACCCGCTCTTACGGAAAAAAAAGATGGACACAAATGTAAATGTGTGACGGCAAAAATAATAGTACATGTGAAGTTTCATCTGCTGCATACACAAAGTTTGGTGAAAACTGACTTGAATCGAGTTTGCATAGCAACAAGACATACGTGACCCTGGACCACAAAACCAGTCATAAGGGTCAATTTTTCGAAATTGAGATTTATACATCAGCTGAAAGCTGAACAAATAAGCTTTCAATTGATGTTTGGTTTGTTGGGATAGGACAATATTTGGCCGAGATACAACTATTTGAATATATGGAATGAGGGTTCAAAAAAATCTAAATAATGAGAAAATTGCCTTTAAAGTTGTCCAAATGAAGTTCTTAGCAATGCATATTAGTAATCAAAAATTAAGTTTTAATATATTTACAGTAGGCATTTTACTAAATAACGTCTTGGAATATGATCTTTACTTGATTTCCTAATGATTTTTGGCATAAAAGAAAAATCAATAATTTTGACCCATACAATGTATTTTTAGCTATTGCTACAAATATACTCCAGCGACTTAAGACTTAAGACATTGTGTGCTTTTTGAACATACAAAAAGCACACAAATGTAGAATCAAATTTAAAATGGTTTTTATGTTCCGTTTTATGTGAAATTTGCTAAAAATGCTTATTTAAAAATTTATTTATTTAAAACGTTAATGGGATAATAGTAAATACATTTTTTGGTTTATAAATGTAAAATTTTCCAGCACATGTCCATGAGTCACCAGATCATCTCATTAAATCTAATCAGTTGTTTCCAGTTGTTTATGACATGCTTTGTTTTCAGTTGGAAATCATACAAAATACTTATTACTGCATTGTAGTCAGTTCAAAATCCAAGTAAACTTGGCTTTAAATTTGACTAATGTCTTTGAAGGCAAAGCAATGTACCAAACAATCCCCATGTGGTTTCTGTTTGACTATTTCCAGCGTTTTCTGTCTCTGCATTAAAAATGGGCTGTTTTATGGTGTCTTTCATAACAACACAACTTTACATCAACATGTTTGTCTGAACAGGCGCAGACTTAAAAGAAAGAGCAAAGATGCAGCAGAGTGAAGTGGGACCATTTGTTACTAAAGCAAGAACACTAATAACAGAACTTGGTAAGTTAAACTACTGAAAGCATATTTCAAACTTGGATATTTCTGAAATGTATTTGATATTTCCAGTTATTTAACCAAACAGCTAATATTGCTAGGTTAACACCTTGAGAGAATTCAATACACAGACTCATTTTGCTCAGGGTCATTTTGTAATTGTAAAATGTAAATACCAGTAGCAGAGATCATGGATTATGTTTGGAAGAGTTCATTTAAATGAATAAACTGGTAATGTAGTTTACATCTTATTAGCTATCATTACTTGTTATTACAGCTCCATTATTTCAGCCAGTGGAAACCTTGCACTCTAGATATCAGCTCAGTCATTAAAAAACAAACAGCTGAATTCTAATTAGAAATTCATTTAAGGCATTTTGATGAAATGTTTTTAGGTACTCTTCCCATGCCAACGATTGCAGCCATTGACGGGGCAGCTCTTGGAGGAGGTCTTGAAATGGCTCTTGCCTGTGACATCAGAGTGGCAGGTAAAACATGTGGTTCATCTCATGAATTTATATAAACAAACTCTAGCTTTACACAATTCAATATGCATGATTTTTATTATAGCCACATGTTTTCAATGTAAATCCAAATGTGACCCTGTAACACACAACCAGTCAAAAGGGCAGTTTTTTAAAATTGAGATGTATACATCATCTGAAAGCTGAATAAATAAGATATGGTTAGGACAGGACAGTATTTGGTTGAATTACTTGAAAATCTGGAATCAGAGGATTCCAAAAAATCTAAATTTTGGGAAAATCGCCTTTAAATTTGTCCAAATGAAGTTCTTAGCAATGCATATTACTAATCAAACATTTAAAAAAATCAAAGTTTCAATATATTTACAGTAGGAAATTTACTTAATATATTCATGGAACGTGATATGTATATCCTCTTAATATTCTAATGATGTTTGGCATAACAGAAATCAATCATTTTGACCCATACAATGTATTGCCGGCTGTTGCTACTTACGTCTAGTTTTGTGGTCTAGGGTCACATATTGGAGATCCTCAAGCTTAGTCCTGGTCTAAACTTCACTGGTTGGTGTTGTAGTTCAGCTCCACTGGAAATCAGGACTTTAATGATTTAATAAATCAATCTCGGTTTACTCAATGAAGTTTCTCTTCGTATCTGAGCATCTCTTAAGTGAATTAGCATTTCTTCATTACGCCGTCAGATAGCAGATGGCTTCTTTCATGCATTCTCCTCTCACACCCAGATTTAGATTTAGGAAATCTGTGCATGATGCTATAACAGGTCTCCTGCACTTCTTAGAATGCATTTTCACACCATATGTTTTCACACAAGGCACCTTTTTTTAAAATGTGGATATTTTAGGTCTTTATTCAGAATAACTGCACAGTGAGAAGTTGTGTGTCTGTAAAAATGTAGAAATAAACTCCCTGCTCTTGTGTATTTTGACTGGCGTGATAGCTAAATATAACAGTTCATATTTAATGCGCAAAAAAAAACATTGTTTGTGGAATTTAATTATTACATTTATGCATGTGGAAGGTGCTTTTTTTCCTAAAACAAATGAAACTACTTTCACTTGTTTTTCAGTTTTTTTATCAGTATGCACTGTTGTTGTTCCATTTTACAAGAAAATAGCTAATTATCACTAAAGTGTTATTTATAAAATAAAATGTCTTTTAATTGGACCACTGTTAGCATGAGTGTATTATTTCTTACATTGTATGCATCATAAACCTGTTTGCTTGATTTAAAATGTGTGATTTCTGACATTATTCATATTTTGCAGGGTGTTTTGAGATTTATCTCTCTGAAAACAAATAGGCTAACTGATTCTCCACACTTCGACCTATTTTACAGCTATCTCTGCTAAGATGGGACTAGTTGAGACTAAATTAGCCATCATCCCAGGCGCTGGTAAGTGCCTCTGTCTATATTTGTAATTACTTCTGAATTCTTCTGAAAGTGAAGAATTGTGTGATCAGTTGTCTTCTAGGTTGTTTTGGCAGTGGTTTGAACCAAAGGGGAGATGCAAATGCAAAACAGCTGCAAAACTAAAGTGTGAAAAATTATGAGTGCTGTGATCTTGCTGCAAATGAATATGCTAAAATGTTTTTAAAATACATTTATTTCATGCTAAGTATAATATAAAATACATTTACATATTATTTACTTTATTTAAAAATACCCTGCAATTGTACTTTTAGTATACTAAACTAGTATATTTAAAGTCTGCTAAATTGGATCAACTAAATTTGTACTTAATGCACTTTAATTGTGCAGAAGTAGTGCTAAAGTCCAACTAAAGATATACTAAAGTATATGTGATTGTGCTGTGGAACTACTGCAAGTATACTTTAGGTACACTTTAAATATTTTGCATTTAAAAACTGATATCATTTAAAGATCATACAATCCTCATCAATAGTGACATTGAAACATACTTTAGGCTCAATATGAAGAAATGTGCATTGTGCACAAGTAGTACTCCAAATAAAGTTTAATTACAATTTTTATATCAGTAAGTCTCAAGCGATGTCAATAAATATGTTAGATAGACTTAGATAGACTTAAACTATACTTTGTGTAAAATAGATGCATTTTAAATTAGTTTTTTACTAGGGCAGAATTACCTATTTAGAGATTCTTAGTTTGCTGTCACTTGATCATGTAGACAGCAAGTCATGCAAGCATTAAAATAAATTTAGTTTGTGTTAAGTAGTGCTGTCAAACGATTAATTCTAAAATTAGAATAGAAGCAGAACAGTAAAAATTTCCAGTGTGTATGTGATTTTCAAACTGTTGCAGCACTGCATAGTGTGAGTTTTGTAATACAATTCAACAGTGTATTAGAATTCTATACTATTAAAAATGTAGACAAAGAATGTGGATGCTTTGTGGTTGTCTTAATGGAACCTGTCTATTAATGTGACGAACCACACCTCTGGTTACACCCCGTTTCATTTATTCACATTATTTTTTGCGAGAAGGTTGTCAGTTGTTTGCATATGTCTCAAAATCAAACCAAATGTCCAACTACTTATGTGGCCACTGTGGCTTGTAGGATAAAGGGCTGTTCTGCAACAGACAGATTTGATATTGTTACAGTTTGTTGGACAAAGACAAAACCAGTGCTGTGTTTCCCAGTTCCTTATCTAGAACATGTGGTTGAGTTGGAAAGTATCTGGGTTTCAGTATATAATGTCAGTCCAGACATCCAGTGAGGTTATCACTTAAGGCTTGACTTGCAGCCAGAGGGTTTCTGTCTTCAGGATGAAAATAGGTCACCAAAGCTTTGGCACCCACCCAACCAGTCAAAGCTTTATTCAGCAGGCTGAGAGACCCTGGAAAAACAGCGCGAAGACGTCAGCACAAGACATTTCTTTGGTTCGGTGTTGTGCTGTGCCCTTGAACCAATTTGTTTGACCGGTTATCTGAAGATGTGAACTTTGCATTTGATCTCTGTGAACATCTATTTCTACACTTTCTAAATTCAACTCTTTATAAATCCAGCAAGGTCAAAACCCATTGAATGAAAGCTTATGACCAAAAACCAAAAAAAATAAATAACCTAAAAGTTGTCTGCAATAGAGGAGATGATTTTTAGTGAATGACCATCAGCCTTTGTACAATATTGCTTGTGAGGCTTATGGACTACTTTTTTGCTTCTTTTATTGTGTTTTGTGTGTGTATATAAGTTTTGGACCTGTGGTAGATGCTACACATCATTGTATGGAAAAAGGGCCATTAAGTGTACGATGGTAAAACTTTAATTTCTGGTTGAATTACTTCTGGTCTGAAGTGGTTTCACTAGCCACAGTCTGCTTTACTGAGTCAGGGCATGTTCCTTTTAGCGCTCTGTTGATAATGTGTAACGCTCGTTTGCTACTCCAAAGATAATTATTTAATTGACTCCCTGATTACCAAAGAGTGCTTGATTGGTAGCTTTTGGAAAATTACAAGCCTGCAGCGGATATTGCAGTTTTTCAGTCTTGAGTTGTTTGAGTAGTGTTTGATAAATCAACATTTCCCGTTGGTGGTATCGAATTAAGTGTATATGGGAGCGTAGCCTGTGGCTGACTTAATCATGCCAGCCTTTTCAGCTCATTTCCAATGACTCAGCACATAGTGGGGTCAGAATAGCAAGGAATATTCACACCATGGACTGACAAATCACATGGCCACATGCCTTTAGCACACATCAGTATGCCAATGGGGAAGGGCAAGGGTGACCAGAGTTTGGGCCTTCCTTTTTGCGATTTTGTTGGTCATAACAAACATTAACTGCTTTGAAATACTTCTACAAGTGAAGATATTTATACCATGGTTTGTACACCAATCAGGCATAACATTATGACCACCTTCCTTACATATTGTGTTGGTTCCGCTTGCCAAAACGGCTTTGACCCATCGACGCATGGACATGGACTTTAGGATGAAGTCTGTGGAGAGTTTAAGAGATGAGATGCCTGATGCTCACATGTCCACTGTTGGCATTTTCGGCGGTGTACAGGGGTCAGCATGGGCACCCTGACTGGTCTGCGGCTATGCAGCCCTATTTCATGTACGATTGGTCATTTTCATTAAAAAATACAATTTAAATACTTTTAAATCTCAAATGCCCGTCTTGTCTTTCTCTCCCTGAACTCTGTGTATTCTGGTTCAAGACAGAGTATGTCGAAAAACTCCAATCGTATTTTCTCCCTCAACTTCAAAAATAATTTCAGAATCATCCTACATCGCTGCAGAAGTACCGACACAGTCTGTGCAAAGTGAACATGCAAAGAAGATCAAACACCCTTAAGGTAAAAAAAGGTAAAAAAGGTAAAACAGCGATATAGGATGATTTTGAAGTTGAGGGAGAACATGAGATGGGAGTTTTTCGACATACACTAACTGTCATGAACTGGAAAAACACAGAAGTTGGGAATAGCAAGACAAGACGTTTCGCTAGATAAGATTGGCATCTGAATTGAATTGGATTGGCATCTGGGGAATTTGGAGGCCAAGTCAACACCTCAAAGTCGTTGTGCTCCTCAAACCATTCCTGAACCATTTTTGCTTTGTGGCTGGGCACATTATCCTGCTGAAAGAGGCCACAGCCACCAAGGAATAAGGGTGTGCATGGTCTGCAACAATGCTTAGGTGGGTTGTACGTGTCAAAATAACATCCACATGGATGGGAGGACCCAAGGTTTCCCAACAGAACATTACCTAAATCATCATATTGCCTCTGCAGGCTTGCCTTCTTCCTAAAGTGCATCCTGGTACCATGTGTTCCGGCCATGCAAGTAATGTAAAAGAAAACGTGACTCATCAGACCAGGCCACCTTCTTCGCTCTGTGGTGTAGTTCTGATGCTCACGTGCCCACTGTTGGCGGACAGGGGTCAGCATTGACCCTGACTGGTCTACAACTATGCAGCTCCATACACAACAAACTGCAATGCACTGTGTATGCTGACACGTTTCCATCAGAACCAGCATCAACTTGTAGCAATTTAAGTTACAGTAGCTTGTCTGTTGGATTGGACCACACGGGCTAGCCTTCGCTCCCATCGTGCATCAGTGAGCCTTGGCTGCCCATGACCCTGTCGCTGTATCTATGACCACTTTTGATAAAAACTGACCACTGCAGATGAGGAACACCCCACAAGAGCTGCAGTTTTGGAGATGCTCTGACCTAGTCATCTAGCCATCACAATTTGGCCCTTGTCAAACTCGCTCAAATCCTCGCACTTGCCCATTTTTCCTGTTTCATCAACTTTAAGAACAAAATGTTCACTTGTTGCCTAATATATCCCACCCGCTAACAGGTGCCGTGATGAAGAGATAATCAGTGTTATTCACTTCACCTGTCAGTGCTCATAATGTTATTCTTGATCGGTGTATATCCATGCAGCTGTCAGTGCCAGAACTGTTTCTTTACACATGAGAATAACTAAGGAAATTGGGCAACAATTGAATTTGAAGAATGGTGGTAACCACTCAGTTTTGGTGACCATTGACTTCCATTTGCATAGGCTAATAAAACACTGAGATGCTCTCAGAGCTCTCTTTCTAACAGGTTGTGATATTCCCTGATGTTACATTCAGTCTGTTAAAGTATTAAAAGGTAAAGTCTGCGCTCTTGGCTTGAAGTACCATTCAGATCTTCTCTGAGGGGTAAACTGCCATTCCAGCTCTAGTGTATGAGGCACAGGACAGAGTTAGCTTCAGCACTTGACTTTACAACCTCTTTGGCCCTTATGAAGTGAAATATGAAGTTTGGGTTATGTGGGGAATTGTCTACTGTGATATGGCATCAAGGGCAATGTTGTTGCAGCTGAATGATTTATGTTGACCGTTCAGATTTATATAAGGGAACAAGAATTTGTAGGACTTCAATTGTATCTCTGCTCTAGTCTGCATCACAAGTACCAGGTGGGCTACCAAGCAAGCTTATTATGTCATAAATACTATTATATACTATTAAAAATGTAGACAAAGAATGTGGATGCTTAGTGGTTGTTTTAATGGAACCTGTCTATTAATGTGACGAACCACACCTCTGGTTACACCTGTTTGAACTGGGGAACTGACTTCTTTTATTCACATAATTAAACAGTTGTTTGCAGGTGTCACTGCATTAGATAACAAAATCAAACCAAATGTCTAAATACTAAAGGGGTAACTGTGGCTCATAAGATAAGGACTATTCTGCAACAGACAGATTTGATATGGTTACGATTTGCTAGATGAAGACAAAACCATTGGCATGTTTTCCAGTTCCTTATCTAGGTACATGTGGTTGAGTTGGAAAGTATCTGGGTTTCAGTATATAATGTCAGTCCAGACAGCAGTGAGGTTATCACTCAAGGCTTGACTTGAAGCCAGAGGGTTTCTACTGAAGATTCACTTTCTGGGTTATTTGGCAACCCAGCGCTGGGTAAATATTGGATAGAACACATGCTGGGTTGTTTTGACCCAGCTTGTTGGCTTTTATACATTTTAACCCATTTGCTGGGTTGTTTTTGACGTAATGCTGGGTCAGTTAACCTGTCAAAGGTTTTTCAGTTGAAATGGGACAAGAACAGTTCATATACAATATTTTTTATTCAAAAATTATTTAAATGATTTATTTAAAATCATAAAATCTTTAAAAACATTCGGAAAACTTAAAAACATAAACATAATTTGTATGAAAGGGAATAGACATTATTGCACTCTAAAAAATGCTGGGTTAAAAACAGCCTAACTTGGGTTATTTGGCAACCCAGCGCTGAGTAAATATTGTTTTGTCTGTTTTTACCCAGCTGGTTGGGTTAAATGTTTTTACCAGGCATGCTGGGTTGTTTTAAGTCAACTATTGTTTAAAAATGATTATATTACTGGCTTAAAATGGACTGGAACTTATAAAGAACACACACAGAATTACTAGAGGCAACAGCAATAATCAAAAGATGAACATTTATTATTAAGCAAGAACACATGGACAAAATACAAGACAAATTGAATTTATCATTTAAACTTGTTTAACAAGCATTTTAGACATTAAAAAATGTAACATTTGAAAGTAGCATTTTAATTTTAGTGTATTCAACCATTCTCTGTAATCAGCTAATTCTCGTGCCGGTGTGTCACCGAAATCTGAGCCGGTGAAGAGCTGCTGTTTACCGAAGTAACTGCGAACTTCAGACCGTGGCCTCACGTTTCACTCGTAGCTGAAAGATGCTGTGACCGACTCCAAAACCTGCCCAAAAACAAACAGTAATGACATTAGAGAACATATTTTAACATCAAATTAAATTAAACTCAGTACTATCACGAATGAACAGGCTCAACTCAGCAGTTGTGCAGAATAAAATGACCCGGCAACTTAGTTACAGAAAAACTACCCAGCACCTGGGTAAAAAATATTAAAAATAACGTAACGTAACATAATGTAATGACCCAACAAATTAAACCCAACAGTTGGGTTAAAAAAATAACCCAGCGTTTTTTAGAGTGTGGCGTTTTACTCCGATGTTTGTTTGAACCGGGAACTGCGGTAAATTATATTTATAGGTATGTTTCAAAGAGTTTAGTTGAAATGTAAGTTGAGGCACATATTTCCAGTGAGCCTAGGTTGAATTTGTAGGGATGACTATTTTGCTCATCCCCCCCATTTGCATGTGCAGTTTGCAGTTTGCAGTCAACACTGCAATGCACAACAGTGGTTACTTTGCAGATGAATATATGGTGTCACAATCACAATCCATCTTAGTTGTGTGGTTTCATAATGATTTGTCACCTCTGCTACTCTCTTGCAAATGCAATAAAAAATTTAAATAATTAAAAAACCCATTTGCACTGCCATATAAGGACTTTTCTAGACCATGGTTTAAAGGAAAGCATATTTGTATAACCTGATTCAGTAGAGCAACACTTTACACGTCTATGGACGTTTTTGGAACCACTGTCAATTTTGAAATTTGACCATAGATAGAACAAGGGATGGATGGATATTACAGTTTTTTTTCAAGTCGTTGCACCCAAAATCTTTACTTGTCACACAGTTTCTGAAACCTGAAACTCAAACACCAGAACCACACACCAAATCTGTAAAACCATACACTAATTCTCAGACTTTGACTCAGTTTTCAGTTTCACTTTTTGCAAAACATAACATAAAATTCTCTATTAAACACACAAAAATCTAACCAAGTATCTTGATTCCCTTTTTCAAACACAACCAATGAAAATTGCTTTACTTAACACCAACCAATCATGGTTTAGATTAGGTCCTTGAATATGCTTTGGAATAATCACCTTTTTCAAAATTATGTTTGGTTTCTGTCCAACTACACATGGTTGATGTACACTACCAGTCAAACATTTTTGAACAGTAAGATTTTTCTTGTTTTTTAAAAAATTCTCTTCTGCTCATAAACCCTGCATATATGTGATCCAAAATACAGCAATTTTTATTATTATTATTATTATTATTATAAATGTTTAAAACAGTTGGGTAATTTTTTTTCAGAATTCTTTAGTAAATAGAAAAATCCAAAGATCAGCATTTATCTGAAATAAAAAGCTTTTGTCACATAATACACTGTACCATTCAAAAGCTTAGTCATTTTAATTTTGTATTTATTTATTTATTTATTTATTTATTCATTGTTTTTTGTTTTTGTTTTGTTTTTTTTTGCTAAATACTTTTATTTAGCAAGGATGCTTTAAATTAATCAAAAGTGATGCTAAAGACATTTATAATGTTACAAAAGGTTTGTGTTTCAGATAAATGCTGTTCTTACGAACTTTCTATTCATCAAAGAAACCTGAAAAAATTCTACTTAGCTGTTTTCAACATAATAATAATAATACTTTTTTGTTTGTTTGTTTTTTTAGCAGCAGCAAATCAGAATATTAGAATGATTTCTGAAGGATCATGTGACTGGAGTAATGATGCTAAAAATTCAGCTTTGAAATCACAGGAATAAATTACATTTTAAAATATATTCAAATAGAAAACAGTTATTTTAAATAGTAAAAATATTTCTAAATTTTACTGTTTTTGCTGTACTTTGGATCAAACAAATGCAGGCTTTGTGAGCAGAAAATACTTCTTTAAAAAAAACATTAAACATTTAAAAACTTTTGAGTGATAATGTATTTATTTTTTTCATACTGTGTCAAATGAAAAAAAAAAAAAATTGGTTTTAATCTTGCTTTCGTTTACCGTAAATGTTTCAACATCTCTCTGGCAATTACTGTGTAAAATGATGATTTAATAGCTGAAGTGTTTAAATTACCATGCTGTGCTTTTTTAGCTTTTTAGACTGTGTGCATTGTCTCTCTTTATCCTCATGTCACTGAAGTTGTTTTAAGACTAAAACCAGCCTAATTATACTAGAATTTTCTTAAGACTAGTTAATCGGTTGTTGATGTGTTGCCTGAATAGCTAGTTGATTCTGAAAATGTAGTTTTCCACATCCTTATAAGTGGATATTAATGGGACGGTTCATCCAAAAATGAAAATTGTCATCTTTTACTCACTTTCAATTCGTTCCAAGCCTGTATGAGTTTACTAAAGAAGATATTTTGAAGAATGTCAATTGTTTGATTACCAGTATTATTCAGAATATCTTCTATTGTGTTCAGCAGGAGAAAGAAACTCATACTGGTTTGGAACAACATGAGAGTGAGTAAATAATGGCAGAATGTTCATTTATGGACGAACTGTCCCTTTAAGTAGTTCCAGGAACTGATAAACATATCTATCAGCAGTAGAGAAATATCTAAAGCTCCTTGCTGATTAACTCTACGGTAGGTGAAGTGTTTGCTTGTAATGAACGAGTATGAGTGTGTTAATGACCGATCCACTGACCCACTTCTCAGTATCTCAATATGCTTTGGTTGCCCTGGCCCAGATTCTTTAAGGACTGCTGCTCGGGGTTTCAGATTGAGTCGTATCTGTTTATCAGTGGTTCACACATTATCAAAACAAACATGAAATCACGTGGAGGTTAAAACACCACTCTTTTCTTCAAGGTCTAATTATTTAACTTTAGTTAATGCACCAACTCACAATATTATTCTTTCAGATGAACTTCCTTTAAATCATAATTCACAAAATCCATTTGCAGCCATACTGTGGGAAGATCACTTCAGTGGTTTATTTTCATACGTCTTCATACTTCCTGTCCTGTGCTGGGAGCGAGTGTGTTTCGTGTGCAATGAGGAGGAACACAAGGTCAGCCCCTGCTGGTAGTATATAGGCCTTCTATAACAGGAGAGACATTTGAGACGTGTGTTTGTGAACCACATGACATCACCGACACACCTTTTAAATAGTGCAAAATGTAGTGATACCAGATAAATGGGGTGGAGTGTTACGGTAGATGTTTTGTATGTGCTTGTTCACGTTTTTCTTATGGTGTTGAAAGACACACTTGAATCATATCTTTTGCATTTGAAGAGTTTGTGAGGCGTTGCACAATTAAAGTAGTTAAATAAGAATGTGTGCATAATGTCAGTCAAGAAGTACATATTGTGTAACCGTATGTTTTTACAGTAAATATAGGTGAATATTTGCTTGCAAACATTGGGCCTCATTTATTAAACACAAGCAGAATTAATTGCTATGTAAACAGCTCAGTTGTGACATTGAACTAACTAAATGTAGCAGTTTATATAGGAATAAGAGCACAAAATGAGTTTTGTTTTATGACCCATAATGTGCATAAACAAAGAAATTAGTTCCTTTTCAGAATTAAGGCCATTGTTATGAGCTCAAAGTAAAACAAAAACTGTGATTCAATCATCCTAAAATGTTCGCATTATTTCAAAGTAGAAGAACAATCACTTCACTATTTCTGTCTTGTCGATGCATTTTCAGTCTCTATGCCCTGTTACATTGGTCAAGATTAGATTAAAGGCTGCTGAGATTGTGTAGCCCTTCCAGGAACTCCAGCACATGTTTGACTGTGACGCTTTTTCTTGACGGTCGCTCCGGTTTCTTGGAATGCAATGTGTAAGATTTACCAGCCTCTGCTGCTGATTTCAAAACAACCCTGAGCTAACCTCTGTCACACTCTTTGGCCTCCGTCTTTCCTTAGCGTGTTGACACAGTTTCTGGTAATCATCTTTTTTTTTTTAGGTGGTATTGTTGTAAATGCGCTGTATTAAGGCAAAGGCCGCTTTCTCACTAGCCAGGACTGCTGTGATGCAAGGATTTCCCTGAATTTCTTGCGAAATCTCTACCGCATAACAAAGTGTTGTTTGTCAAATCAGTCTTAGAAAATAGACTCATACTTGGAACAACAGATTTATATTTGTTTGTTGGGAACAGTTGATGGCTAATGAAATGAGAGGATTGCAAACAAGTTAAATTGGCCTTATCGTTACATTTGCATATGGGTGGTTGACAAATGATTATAAAAGACCATTTTTGAAGAAAAAATGCATATGTTTATGTAGTGTGAAGTCTGATCTTTAAGAAAATATAAAGGGTCCCTAACTTCGTAAATTCTTTTGTGTTTTTGTTTTGTTTTGTTTTGTTTTTTTTACATTTTTACTGAACTGTACCATAAATGTGTCATATGGTGTAACATAGCAAAAATTAAGGGGGAAAAAAAGCTCTTAGTAATATATAAATAGCATGAGAGAGATTTATCTTCTTTTTTAGACACTCATTTTTATATAGTGTTATTTATTTAATATGAAATTATAATTAACATCATTTTTCTCCATGACTTGTTGAACAATTGTGAAGTCTGATCTTTGAGAAAATATGAAGGGTCAGCAACTTTGTCAATTCTTGTATTTTTTTTTTTTTTTTTTCCAATTGAACTTTACCATAAATTTGTCATATGATGCAACATAGCAAAAATTAAGGGGAAGAAAAGCTCTTAGTAATATATAAATAGCATGAGAGAGATTTATCTTCATTGTTAGACACTCACTTTCATATAGTGTTATTTATTTAATAAAATTATAATTAATATCATTTTTTCCACATAACTTGTTGGACAATTTTGAGACAAACTTTGACAACAGGACAAACTTTGCTGTTATCTGCTCAAAAATGCTGAAAATTATACCATTATATACCAAGATGAGTGATGATCATATCTCCCCTATTACAAAACTCAACTTTAAGATATTTTGAGATAAAAACAAATCTGTGGTTCTTTTTATGTGTGTCACACCATAGGACATTACATCACACTGAAGGACAGAAATGCTAGTTATTAAAGTATTTCTATTTAATTTTGAACATGTCAAATGAGAAGAAGGGTTTAATTTTGATACAAACAATATCAACATATTTTTTTAAACAAACAATAATTTTCATCAACAAAATTCAGTTTCTTAGGCACTTCGGTATGTTACTAAAACTCTTTTAGCCTCTCACTGCAGGAGTGGCACAGCTAAATATGATTGATATTTTTAAAACTATATTTCTACTCTTTTAAGACATCATTTTGATTCTGTTTACTTTCTTTATCGTTCTCTTAGGATCTCCTCCCTTCTGGTGGATCCCTGTTGATTTTCTGTCTATATTTCTGTGTCCTCTCTCTTCCACTAATTTCTGTCCTTCAATTCTTTCTGTTTTAAAAACAAAGAATAACATTTTATACTTATTTTATACATGACACTTTATAACAGTACAGAAACAAGTTTTCTGCAAAATCATCAGAAAATAGTTTAATTAATGTAATTATTGCTTTTAAGAACAATAAAAATGATCAAAGAATAAAAAGGAGTTAAACATCTTATTTAATTATTTAAAATGCTTTTTAAAGAGACCTTGTCCTCCGCTGTGACATCTTTGTTCTGTGGTGTGACAGTACAGGCGTCACACCGGAGGACATTTTCTGTCCCACCATTGGACGTTTCAGCCTTTGTGTCCATTAATGACCTTGCTATACCGAGCTAACCTGTCATTAGCAGTTAGCAAGACACATTTGCATAATTTTCCATGACTATGTAGTTTATCATACATTTTTTAATCAGAAAATATGATTTAGGGGTGTCACACCAAATGACAACAGAACGTAATGCTTTTGTAGTGGTTCCAAAAAAGTGAAATATTTGAACAGTTCTGAGACACAAATTGAACAATGCTTGACAAAGGGCTTCAGTAACATGATCATGAATGGGGATCTTCAACTAATTAAAGTTTTCTTTGTAACTGGCTGATTTAGAATCAGGATATGGAGTCACACCAGAGGACATGGTTTTCAGAGGCAAAATGTGTCAAGTTCCTATGCTTTCAGAAATGTATGGATGAAAAAAGATGATTGCCATTTACTAAAGTAGACATTTATGCCGGAGACATGTATTAACATTTTTATGCTTTTCTTTTTCATTTATAAAAGTTGTAATTTATTGAACCATGCTTGAGACAGTCACACCATAGGACAATTTTGAGATTTGGCTCAAAAGTTTAAATTCTAGTTAATTCTAGTTAATTTAGTTGATTTAATTCAGGGACAAAAATTGACCATGTGCACATGTCATGGGTTTCACAGGGGGCTTTAGTAATGTGATCATGAATGGGGATCTTGAACTAATTAAAGGTTTCTGTAATTGGGCGATTTAAAATCAGGATATGGAGTCACACCAGAGGACATGGTTTTCAGAAACAAAAAGTGTCAAGTTCCTATGCTTTCAGAAATATATGGATGGGGAAAAAAAACACTTATGCCGGAGGTATTTATTAACATTTTTATGCTTTTCTTTTTAATTTATAAAAGTTGTAATTTCCCTTCACATGAATTTCAACCAAACAATCTTTGGACTCGATTTCACAACTCCTACTTACTGTAAACAATATGGCTCTAATTTGGCTCAAAAAATTCACAATCAAATAACACTGCAGCAGTGAAAATGCCATGTCACGTCAACAACTCATAATTTGCATATTGTTTACAGTAAGTAGGAGTTGTAAAATCGAGTCCAAAGATTGTTTGATTGAAATTCATGTGAAGGGAACTTGTCTGTGCCATAAGTATGTAGTTTAACATACTTTTTTTTTTTTATTAAAAAATATGATTTAGGGGTGTCACACCAAAGGACAACAAAACGTAACACGTTTGTAGTGGTTCCAAAAAGTGAAATATTTGAAC
Source organism: Labeo rohita (assembly GCF_022985175.1). Classification (NCBI taxonomy): domain Eukaryota; kingdom Metazoa; phylum Chordata; class Actinopteri; order Cypriniformes; family Cyprinidae; genus Labeo; species Labeo rohita. The sequence goes on from NC_066878.1 coordinate 23,121,326, forward strand.
AGTTCTGAAACAAAAATTGAACAATGCTTGACAAAGGGCTTCAGTAACATGATCATGAATGGGGATCTTCAACTAATTAAAGTTTTCTCTGTATCTGGCTGATTTAGAATCAGGATATGGAGTCACACCAGAGGACATGGTTTTCAGAGAAAAAATGTGTCAGGTTCTTATGCTTTCACAAATGTATGGGAAAAAAAAAAAAAAAAAAAAGATTGCCATTCACTAAAATAGACACTTATGCCGGAGGTATTTATTAATTTTCTTTTTAATTTAGAAAAGTTGTAATTTATTAAACCATGCTTGAGACAGTCACACCACAGTCACACCAGTTTTTAAAAAAAAATTTAACAATCAAATAACACTGCAGCTTTAATAACAACAGGTCCATGTAGGACAAAGAAATGTTCAACGATTTACTGCATTTGAAATAATGACAATAATAATTATATTTATTTTTATCTTGTGGGACAGTGAAAATGCCATGTCACGTCAACAACTCATAATTTGCATATTGTTTACAGTAAGTAGAAGTTGTAAAATCGAGTCCAAAGATTGTTTGATTGAATTCATGTGAAGGGAACTTGTCTGTGCCGTAAGTATCATGCCAAAACAGCAATTTCTAAAGAAAGCCATAATTTTAGTAGTGGCACCAAAAAAACAATTGCACCAAACAATTTTAAATGTCACCCTCATGTTTTTCAAAACCTGTTGGTTGTTTTGTTTACTGATTTAGAATCAGGATATGGAGTCACACCAGAGGACATGGTTTTCAGAGGCAAAATGTTTCAAGTTCCTATGCTTTCAGAAATATATGGATTAAAAAAGATGATTGCAATTTACTAAAATAGACACATATGCCGGAGACATGTATTAACATTTTTATGCTTTTCTTTTTCATTTATAAAAGTTGTAATTTTTTTAACCATGCTTGAGACAGTCACACCATAGGACAAATTTGAGATTTGGCTCAAAAATGTTACACTCTAATAACAGTGCAGCTTTAATGACAACAGGTCCATGTAGAACAAAGAAATGTTTTTGACGATTTACTGCATTTGAAATAACGACAACATTAATTAAATTCATTTTTACTTTGTGGGACAGTGAAAATGCCATGTCACGTCAACAACCCATATTTGCATATTGTATTTTAACCTGTCATTAGCAGTTAGCAAGACACATTTGCATAATTTTCCATAACTGTATAGTTCAACATACATTTTTTAAATCAAAAAATATAATTTCGGGGTGTCACACCAAATGACAACACAACGTAACACTTTTGTAGTGGTTCCAAAAATGTGAAATATTTGAACAATTCTGGGACAAAAATCGACCATATGCACATGTCACGGGCTTCACAGGAGGCTTTAGTAATGTGATCATGAATGGGGATCTTCAACTAATTAAAGTTTTCTCTGTAATTGGTAATTGATTTAAAATCAGGATATGGCGTCACACCAGAGGACATGGTTTTCAGAGACAAAATGTGTCAAGTTCCTATGCTTTCAGAAATATATAGATGAAAAAAATTATCGCAATTTACTGAAATAGACACTTGTACAATTATGCCACAGGCATTTATTAACTTTTTTTGTGCTTTTCTTTATAATTTAGAAATGTTGTAATTTATTGAACCATGCTTGAGACAGTCACACCATAGGACAATTTTGAGATTTGGCTCAAAAAATTCAAAATCGAGTAACACAGCAGCTTTAATAACAACAGGTCCATGTAGGACAAAGAAATGTTCAACGATTTACTGCATTTGAAATGATGACAATAATAATTCTATTTATTTTTATCTCGTGGGACAGTGAAAATGCCATGTCACGTCAACAACCCATATTTGCATATTGTTTACAGTAAGTAGGAGTTGTGAAATCGAGTCCAAAGATTGTTTGATTGAAATTCATGTGAAGGGAACTTGTCCTTGCCAGAAGTATCATGCCAAAACAGCAATTTCTAAAGAAAGGAATTATGATTCAGAGAGTATAAATGCAGATAGGCATTGAAATGTGATAAATCCACCATCATTTCAGTAGTGGCACCAAAAAACCAATTGCAAGAAAAACAATTTTAAATATCACTCTCATGTTTTTCAAAACCTGTTTGTTGTTTTGTTTATTATGAACTGGCTAATGAAACATGAGGATTGCAGTCAGATTAAAACATGTCTTATTGCTCATGGTTGTGATTATATATTGTGGTTTTCTGTATGTGCAGTGTAAAAGTCAGTCACTCTTACAAAGAGGCTGGAATATTTGCACTGCTGTCCAGGAGCACTTGGACAAAAATATAGTCAAACTGGAAAGTCAGTCAGGCGGTGCGGCTGTGCCCTAGATTTATAAACACTATGATTTATTCATGTGTCTTTTTTGCCAGAGAGAGGGTGGCAGTTGCCCGTGGAGGGCTGGGAACTGCTTTATTAGCGAGCACTTATGCAACACGTCCCTGCGCTTTCATGTGTAAACATATTTCACCAAAGAGCTTGAGTAAGAGTTGTGCAACTGAGTCAAAAGATGGCCTGATTATGTGAATTCGTGTGAAGGGGACCTAGAAGTTGTGGTAACATGCCAAAACAGCACATTTCCAAAGAAGAGATTCATGATTGAATGATCATAAATGGAGATAGATATAAATGGAGGCTTGTGGTTTTTAATTTGAGAGTTAAAGCTGTTATGATTTCTACAGTGGCACCAAATGGATTTGCAAAAGTGTTTACACTCCTCAGGAAATCAACCTATAAATGACTCTTAATCAGGGGTGCACAATAGTTTTTTTTCAGACTGGTTCTCATGAAAGCACCTGGAGATTTGGTTTTGTGCTCACACTGCATAGTGTGACCCATTAAACATGCTAACATCTCTAAATATAATAATAAATATTTATAATTTATTGCATTATAAATCATTACTTATTACTACTATTATACACTATTATATTAAAATTTTAAAAGTTTTAATATCAATTTTTATTTATATTAAAACTTTAATTAAAAAATTAAAAGTGAATATTAACATTATTTCATAGTACACAAAAAACTGTGCTAATATTTCTATTTTTCTTCTATTTTTCATTTTTTCTCTCTCTCTCTTTTTTATTTTTATATGAATTTTCAGCATTTATTTTGGCAGGTAGCCGGCCGGTAAGTATATGCTCTGCTGGTTTTAGTGCTGCTGAGTGAAGTGTGTCAGCGAATCAAATTTCATAGTTTTGTGTTTTGCTCTGAAACCCGCAGTGTATAGGCGAGATATATGCTTTTTAGTTCAGATGGAAATCATAGTTAGTTGATCCAAAAAGTTGATTGTGCATTAACAGCTCTCAAACATGACGGTACGCAAATAAGGAATCTAAACTTATTTACCTGTCACTTTTTTTTTTTTCCCCCAACAGACTTCCTATGAAATCTGTTTTATTTTTTCCCAAATTTTTTTTTTTTTTTTTTAATTTTTCTGTATTCAGTTTTTTTTCTTCTGTTTAATTAAATCTAGACTCTGTTTAATGGTTAAATTAAACCAAATATTAATCAAAGCATGTCCAATTCTTTGAAATCATGAAATTTACACAGTTTAACACCAGTTTAAGTTTAACAACAAAATAATAATTTTAAGGTCCTATGAAATATGTTTAATTTTTTTAGTTTTTCTGTACTTTTTTAATTCTGTACTTTCCATTAATTTTCTGGATTACATTTTAATGGTTTCATTGAACTGTAGGCTCTGTTTAATGGTTAAATAAAAAAAATAAAAAAATAATCAAAGCATGTCCAGTTCATTGAAATCATGAAACTTACACAGTTTGACACCAATGTGTTAAAGGTTTACCAAAAAATTAATTTTAAGGCGAGTACATATTTTTTTTATTTATTTTTTTATTTTTTTTTTTTTTTACCAAAATCTGTATTTTCCATTAATGTTCTGGATTCCATTTTAATGGTTATATTAAATTTCAATTATCAAAACATGTCTAATTAATTTTTTTAAATAATTAATTTATGATTATTTAATTAATTTATCTATTTTCATAAATACTCTGTTTTCTGTGTAAATAATTTTTATGGTAAATATTTCTTTTTAAAAAATCATGTTTTAATAACAATTTTATTATTAGAAGGACTATCATTACATTAAGTCATATATTTCTATCACAGTTTCTTCAAGTTAAACCAAACATTTATTTTGAAGGGTTGCTGTGAAGACCTTTGAGTTTCTGTTTGTATATGACATGACGATAGTTTTTCTCAAAACAAACTGTAAAATGCTCATGAAGTGAGTAATTCCAGAGATTGTTTATTTGTGACCCTGGACCACAAAACCAGTCTTATGTTTTGCATGAGTATTTTTGTAGCAATAGCCAAAAAACATCGGATGGGTCAAATTTATCGATTTTTCTTTTATGTCAAAAATCATTAGGATATTAATTAAAGATCATGTTCCATGAAGATATTTTGTAAATTTCCAACTGTAAATATATCAAAACTTAGTTCTTGATTAGTAATATGCATTGCTATGAACTTCATTTGGACAAATTTAAAGCTGATTTTCTCAGTATTTTTATTTTTTATTTTATTTTATTTAATTTTTTTTTTGCACCATCAGATTCCAGATTTTCAAATAGTTGTATCTCGGGCAAATATTGTCCTATTTACACTTATAACTGGTTTTGTGGTCCAGGGTCACATTTGTTCATGTACTTATACTGTATATTGAGATGGCAGAGGCTGAAAACACCGGAAGTGCCATAAAAGCTCATTAATTTAGTCCCCCTCATGTTTATCCAAACCTATGTTGTGGTGTTTTCTTTAGTGTTCAAACAGCTATTTTCCATACAACAATCCATGTCCATGAATCCATGAAAACACAAATAAATAAATCTATAGAAAGAACCATAAAGTTATTCTATTTGACCTCAGTCTGCATTCCATGTCTTGTGTAGCCAGACGATAATGTGAGGAACAGACTGAAACTTAAATCATCCACAGAACCACAGAAACCTTCTCCATTTTAGGTTACAGACTGTATCTTTTACATACTGTGTCTCTTACTCTCTGACTTTGCAACTGTGCTCACTTATGCCACATAAGGAAACCAGTTTTGAGCCGGTGGCATTTTTTAATTGGAATGCAGATGGGCTTATCATTATTTGTGTGAAGAACAGAATGTAATTAATCGGAAGACACACACACATAAAATGTTCTTATTATGTGCCAGATATCATTTGATCTGCATTTAAATGTGATCTAACGATGTTAAACTTGACAACCCTGCTCATCGTGAACTACTGTATGAAAAAGATCAGCGTAAATATTCAAGCATCTAATTTCTATGAGAAAAAAATGACAGCATACAGGTTTTAATTTGTAAATATTTACAGTAAATACTGACAGAATCTTTAGTTTTGCGTCAGCTGTTTTTTAAAGAGACATATACATAACATAAGTATTTATAACCTTAAAAAATATGTTTTGCCTAAAACTTTAGTACATAAAATTTTCCTTCTTAATACTTGGCATGCCTCGAGTAGCTGAACCGGTAAATTGTTTTGAACATATTTCCTAAATATCAATGAAGTTCATTTCCTGGTGTTAAATAGATAAGATTGTCGCTATTGTTTAAAAACATTATAGCCCTTTTATACTTATGAGGTTAAACAGGTTCAGGTTCTCAAACATCGACACACACCTTGTGCCTTCATTTGTCTCTTTATTCTGCTGTGTTGAATACAAAATGATTAGGACAATTTTCCCCATCTTTGTTGAATTGCATTGCTTTGGCCATAATTACATCCATTTCTGTACGTGTTGACGATGACCTTAAGTACCCTTTGAATTGCACGTTTTTAAGGTTAATCCAAAGTAAATAAATGCTCATAGGAACAAGGGTGCAACCGAGAAATTGTGCCAATCATTTATACGACCCAGTCTAAAGACTCATCATAAAACAATTAGCTTTGTTTTGTAGTTTTCTGGGGTGTTTCTAACGCTCAGCCTCTTCTGTGAGTCAATATCGTGCTGAAACAGGTCATGAGTGTTTGTCTTCCAACGTGACTCTTTCAGTGAATGACCAACACCTTTGAAAGTCCATATGGAGAGGTTGAGTTGCAGTCTTTTGCTGCTATTGTGGGAAACACTTTATTTTAAGGACCAGTTCTCACTATTAAATAGCTTGCATATTAATGGCTGGTTATTAGTACTTAGAAAACACATACAGTTCAAATCAAAAGTTTACATACACCTTGCAGAATCTGCAAATGTTAATTATTTTACCAAAATAAGAGGGATCATACAAAATGCATGGTATTGTTTATTTAGCACTGACCTGAATAAGATATTTCACATACAAGATGTTTACATCTAGTCCACAAGAGAAAATAATAGTTGAATTTATACAAATGACCCTGTTCAAAACTTTCCATGTGTTCCTGAATGATCCACAGCTGTGTTTTAGTGTATTTTAGTGATAGTTGTTCATGAGTCCCTTGTTTGAACAGTTAAACTGCTGCTGTTCTTCACAAAAATCCTTCAGGTCCCACAAATTCTTTGGTTTTCCAGCATTTTGTGTGTTTGAACCCTTTCCAGCAATGACTGTCTGATTTTGAGATCCATCTTTTCACACTGAGGACACTGAGGGACTCATATGCAACTATTACAGAAGGTTCAAACACTCACTGATGCTCCAGAAGGAAACACAATGCATTAAGAGCTGGGAGGTGAAAACTTTTGAACAGAATGAAGATGTGCAAATTTTTCCTGTTTTGCCTAAATATCATGTTTTTTTAGCACTGCCCTTCAGAAGCTACAGAAGATACTTAAATGTTTCCCTGAAGACAAAATAAATTCAAGAAGTTTTTATAAGGGTCAAGTTTTCGAAATTGAGATTTATACATCATCAGAAAGCTGAATATATCAGCTTTCCATTGATATATGGTAGAACAACATTTGGCCGAGATGCAACCATTTCAGTATATGGAATCTGAGGGTGCAAAAAAATCAAAATATTGAGAAAATCACCTTTAAAGTTGTCTAGATGAAGTTCTTAGCAATGCATATTACTAATCAAAAATTAAGTTTTGATTTATTTACGGTAGGAATTTAACAAAATATCTTCATGGAACATAATCTTTACTTAATTTCCTAATGATTTGGCATAAAAGAAAAATCAATAGTTTTAAGTGTATTTTTGGCTATTACTACAAATATACCCCAGCGACTTAAAACTGGTTTTGTGGTCCAGGGTCACATATGTAAATGTCTTTATGTGAAATATCTTATTCAGGTCAGTACTAAACAAAAAATAGCATGCATTTTGTATGGCCCCTCTTATTTTGGTAAAACAATTAACATTTTGCAGATTCTGCAAGGTGTATGTAAACTTTTGACCTCGACTGAATTAATGTCTTATTCTGCATGAGCATATTTTAGATCCCTTAATCCACCCGATGTCTAAACTTAACAACTACCAACTATTAATAATCAGCAAATTAGTAATTTATTGAGGAAGTGAATAGGATTTAAAACACGTATTGAGCATTAATCATCTCAGAAATACAAGTGGCTGAATCAGACAGTTAATGTGACGTCTCCTTCCCCTTTCTACACACATACATTTTCCTAGTCAGTTTCTCATCAGAACTGACCTGTGCTCAAATGAGGAGTTCTGAGGACACTTTAAATATGTTTGTTATGGTTTATGTTCAAAGCTGCATATCAGAATGATTTCTGAAGGATCATGTGACACTAGCGTAACGATGCTGAAATTTCAGCTTTGGTTCACAGGAATAACATCCAAATCACAGATTTATATAACATGTCTAATAAAATACCTGGCTGTTTGCATCTTATTATAGGGGGAACTCAACGTCTGCCACGAACTGTAGGAGTGTCTGTAGCTAAAGAGCTGATTTTTGCGGCACGAGCGCTGAACGGTGACGAAGCCAAGAGTCTCGGCCTAGTGAATCACGCTGTGGAGCAGAATAAGAGTGGAGATGCAGCGTATCTGCGAGCTCTGGATCTGGCCCGTGAAATCATCCCTCAGGTATAAACAGCTGTGCTGGTTCATTCAGTGAACAGTTTCTTTGTGTATGTTGTTCTAATGAAGCTTTGATTGTTCTCTTTCAGGGGCCAATAGCAATTAGAATGGCAAAGCTAGCCATCAACCAGGGAATAGAGGTAAGATTGCATAGTCATCTGGTCAAAAATTAAGAGTTATTTTCTTGTGCTGAGGCCATTTCACACAACCTACCTCAAGTGACTTGAATCTTACTGTAGAGTTTGAATGAATTGCCATTGGCGTCACAAAAAAAAGTGATCTCCTCTATTTGAAAAAATGTTTATTTTCATGTTGTGCTGTCCGAAAGCAAACATATCAGAACAGACATACTGTGATACATAAGATAAACCGCCGTGCTGTATTATACCTACTGTACGTCTTTCATTTCTCATCATGTAAAAGCTCACCAGTGAAAGTGTTTGTACGTGAAGTCATGTGCAGCTGTCATCCGAGATACCAAAGAAAGTCTGCTTCATGACATTACCTTGACCCCAGAGGTCGGCCTGTCAACACTGTGGGTCCCTAAGGCCACAGGTCACCTAGGAAGTGACCTAACAGAGCAGAGACCTCCTCAGCTTTTCTGTTGAAGTCATTAAATGAGGAAAATGCCAACGTAGGCACATTGTAAAAATGTGCGTCTACCTGCATTTTTGCAAAAATCCAAAAACACATCTGTACATACAGTAACACTTCTTCCTATTAAGTAGCATACGTATTACTAGTATACTGGATGTTCATTAGTACTTATAAAGTACATATTATGATCATAATTTAGATTTAATCTTAAAGGGGTCATCGGATGCCCATTTTCCACAAGTTGATATGATTCTTTAGGGTCTTAACGAAAAGTCTCTAATATACTTTGATTAAAAATTCTCAATGGTTGTGTAAAACAACACCCTTTTTACCTTGTCAAAATCAGCTCAGCAAAAATCATCTCATTCTAAGGGGTTGTTCCTTTAAATGCAAATGAGCTCTGCTCGCCTGCCCGTCTCTTCTCTCTGTGGAGTGACAGTCTTGTTTACTTTAGCTGCATTTAGCCGCGTTTAGCCACTAAACTTCCTAACTACCACGTTATAAGGAAAGACAATCGCAAAGATTCATTAAAAACCCTTATACTCACTTCTGCTGTAAGTGAAGCTGGACCATGCATGATTCGCGCGAACATAGACGGATATATGTAGATCGGGAGGCGCATTCCCTTCACAAACAAATGTAATCCACTGCATCTTCAGCGCCTCAGATGTCGGAAGTAAATGACGACCCTATGTTCATTATTACATCCAGCAACACAACACCTCAATCACTCAATCTGAGATATTCTTGTCTAACTTACATCCCTGCTCCAGCATCAAAACAAGGAAAGTTACTGGACTGTTACAGCTGGTCTGGGGTAAAACGCTCATGTCAATCAACTATCGTGGGAGCGGCCTCTGTTGGTGTGACGCCACACCGACAGGCATCTGAGAACGGCTCGATTTGAAAAAGGGGATATTATTTTTACAGATTAATTAAAAAACACTGCATGGATTTTTATCATTATAGGGTAGATTTGTACATACACTGACAACACACATTAATGTTCAAACAACATGAAAAAGTGAACTTAGCATCCGATGACCCCTTTAACAACTACCTTACTAACTATTTTTAATGATTTTTAAGGGAGTTTATAAATGGGATATTGATTTAATACAACAGTTAAATAAACAAGAAGTTAATATTAAGTGACTTACATTGTCTGACTATAACACTATTGCCTGATTTTGTCATCAAAAATAGTTTGAAACAAGTCACACCTGAGCCGCTGCGCATCTCCATTCAAACACAGCGGTGTTTCGTTTATAAATGTAAAATGTGTGTTTTTTTACATTTAATGTGCAGCACTGATGTAAACAAAAAAAAAAGTAGCCTACTGAACCATACTTTGTAAATGAATAAGAATATTAATATTAATTATATACAGTGTTGGGGAAAGTTACTTTTAAAAGTAATGTATTACAATATTGAGTTACTCCCTAAAAAAGTAACTAGTTGCGTTACTTAGTTACTTTTTATGGAAAGTAATGCGTTACTTTACTTTTGCGTTACTTTTTAAATCTGTGCAAGGCTTGTTTGTTTTTAATATAAAAATATGGCAAATGTAAAAGTCTTTTCACACCAAAAGCCTCAGGCATTGAGAAAAGTGAATTCACGTCTGTACAGTAGACCACAGAAGAAAAAAATATCAACTCTTCAGCAATAAAAAAAGAAAAACTAATGTTAGATTATCTTGAGTCATTTTTGCTTATTAGTATGGCTGAATTGGATCATTGAAGGTCAGCAGCAAAGACATCGGTTAATAAAATGGTATTAAATGCATAAAAGATTTTTGTATTATTTAACATATTTAATTATTGCAGGTTTGCATCATATTCTGAGTTGAATTTCAGAGTTTTTATTCATTTCGAGCAATACTCAATCTGTTTTTTGTGAGTGAGATGAATTAATGCATGTTTATATTTATTCTAGTACTAACATCTTACTCCCGATTCCTCTCAACATGGGAACAGGAGAGCTTTTAATTAATAAATGGGGGAAAAAGTAACTAGCGTTACTTATTTGAAAAAAGTAACTCAGATATTTTCTTGTCAATTAAAAAGTAATGTGTTACTTTACTAGTTACTTGGGAAAAGTAATAATATTACGTAACTTGCGTTACTTGTAATGCGTTACCCCCAACACTGATTATATATTGATCATAACAGTTAGTTTATTGTTCATTAATGTTAACAAAAGCAACTAAACTTTTTAAAATATATCAGTAAATGCTGAAATTTACACACTCTAACAAGGAACAATACTTCTATTCTACAGCTTTTATCAGTCTTAATGTTACAAATGGACTCATATTGTAAAGTGTTACAATTACATCAACAATCAAGCTAAAGATGGCCATCTTTAAATATCTACACAAAGGCCACAGCATTGAAATTGCATACATATGGATATCGTGTAGTTTCACAATTTAACTGCTTCTATTCTAGAACATTTGTGGTCATCTAATCAAAATATAAAAATATGTTAGTCACACAACGGGCAAAAGTGCAGCGCAGTGTCTAGAAGACCTCGCAGCTATCCGATATCACACAAATTGGACGCGTTGCGTTCAATTCAAGCAGCGGTCTGCAAGACTTTATTTGACCACCAAACGGGCAAAAGTATACTGCTGTCCTTTCTCCACTAATGCAGCATCTAGTCAACAAATACATCGCTTTGTAATGACATGAAAACATGCACTACAGTATACTGTACACACCGTTTCGTTGTCAATGTTTTAAATTGACAATGATTTAAAAGTGTTTTGAAGTGTCAGATGTCTAAACAAACGGCACCTGCTGTCAGTGATTTCCGCCACTAGAGGCCGCTCTCATGCTGTATAACAAAGACTATAGGGTATTTCGCTGTATAATGACGACCATCTCAGCCGCCCCAACAACGGACCCAACCCGGAAAAATCTGTTGGCATGGATTTTTGCCGATAATCTATAGTTCCGCCAATCAACTATCGGTGCCGATTAATCGGCAAAACCGATACATCGGTCGACACTATTATTTAGGTTCAGGGTCAGGTTTAGTGTAAGTTATGAGCTGCCGCGATACATACAACAACCAGATTCACAATAATCTGTTCACCTGACATTTTGCTTTGAAAGAGTAACTAAACATGCCACATAAAGCAATAAAATCATTCTGCTGAAATACTGCCATTTCCAATGTTTGAAGATTCTTCACTAAGACGCAAAATAGCTTGTTTGTGTCTGACCTTTTTTAGAAGAGCGGTAGTTGAATAGAGAAGGAGTTCTATTGAACCTCTAATGCCGAAGGATATTTACTTAAAATTCAGTTCTTTTTCTAATAAAGAGTTCATCTATGTTTTTGTGAAATGCCAAGGTCAGCTGCAAAAGTAGTTCTCCGTTTCTCTGTTGTCACGTGGAGCTTTTGCACGTTTATTGGATGGTTCATTCCTGCAAGGCCACAAGGAGAAAAGAAAGTGTTTGTATACACATACAACATCATTTCAGACTTAAGTTCTCCAGCGGCTAATGCAGTAATTGTGGTTCATATAAACAGTCTGCATGACGCAAGACTAGCGTATGTTGTTGTTCATTTATTCCAGGTGGATTTGAAGACCGGATTAGCTATTGAAGAGGCATGTTATGCTCAGGTATGTTTACATAATGAACATTTGCATTTATGTGAGAATCAAACTAGTTTTGGTATATGAAATATTGTGCTTATATTGTTGGGTTGGCTTCTAGATATAAAAACCTATTCATTTTCAACACTGAGTAATATATTTAACAATAAACCTTTCAAATTTACTCGAGTTTGAGTCCCACCCTGATCCTGTTTCCCTCTCTCCTTTCCTATTGCTTCCTGTTTGTTCCTATAGTGTCCTGCCAAAATGCCTAAAATATAAGTATATAAAAAGAATGCCTGAAAATCAGGCTGTTTATCAGCCATTTCGAGTGTTAACATAATGCTCCTCATGAAGAGAGCGAACGCTGGCCTAGATCACTCAGGAAGCCACTATATTTAGCCCTTAAGAAGCACAGCTTCAGCGTTCCACTGATATATACGACTCTGTTGTCTCCTAGGTGATCCCAACCAAAGACAGGCTGGAAGGTTTGCAGGCATTCAAAGAGAAGCGTCCTCCTCGCTTTAAGGGCGAGTAACAGTGGCCTGACCAGCCCAATTACAAGCAGCTGCCTTCTGAATCTCATTGGCGAGTCTCGTTAAGAATGTCGCATACCTGAAATTTTTGGAGCGCTGCCGGGCTCCTGGGGGCCCGATGATGGTAAGGGATGGTAGGGATTTGAGCTTAAATGTTTGAAGAGTCTGAAAGATGAAAGCTATTGTGGATCAACTTCTTTTTGCATGCTGTGTCCTGTTGTTGTCAATTTTGAACTTTTTTCCCTTTTGGTTGTATGTTTGTTACTTAATATAAACAGTCTTTGATTGTTAAAATAATATAGTATGCATTACAAATGAACACAAAATGGAAAGTTTTACTATATATATACATTATACTCTTCTCTGAAGAGCATGCAACCCAAACTAAATCTGGTTGGGTAAGTTGATTCCAGGAATCAGCACTGATGTTATGCGTCATGCGTCACGTAAACGTGCATAAATGTAATCCGGTCAACACCCATCCAGATTTTGCCCTGAGGGTGATGTTTTTAGAAAAATTGTTGTAATGAACATTTGTAATTTATGCAATAAAGCCTTAAAACGTATCCCTACTCAATCTCATTCAACAACTGTTTAAAATGGAAAAACTCCAAGATAATACTGTTTAGTGTCGGAATATGTGACCCGGGGCCACAAAACCAGTCTTAAAGGTGAAGTCCACTTCCAGAACAACAATTCACAAATAATTTACTCACCCCCTTGTCATCCAAGATGTTCATGTCTTTCTGTCTTCAGTCGTAAAGAAATTATGGTTTTTGAGGAAAACGTTTCAGGATTTTTCTCCATATAATGGACTTCATTGGTGCCCTGATTTTGAACTTTCAAATGTAGTTTAAATGCAGCTTCAAAGGCTCTAAACGATCCCAGCCGAGGAAGAAGGGTTTTATCTAGTGAAATTATCAGTCATTTTTTCGGACAATAAAAATGTGTATACTTTTTAAGCACAAAAGCTCATGTAGCTCGTGTTTTCTTGGCTCAAGTTCGGATCATTTTACCGACTCTCGTTCAGCAAAATTAATGAATCTTTTTTTGAGTCATTTCGTTCATTTTAGCAAAATATAATTAAAATGTTGTTAAAATGTAAAACGTGTCAAGAACGACCCATTACTAATTCGTAGCATCGTGAACACGCATCCCAGAGCCTGTGCTACACGAGCTTTTGTGCTTAAAAAATATACAATTTAAAAAAAAAAAAAATGACGCGTCGTTTCGCTAGATAAGACCCTTCTTCTTCAGCTGGGATCATTTAGAGCCCTTTGAAGCTGCATTTAAACTGTATTTTGGAAGTTCAAAATCGGGGCACCAATGAAGTCTGGAGAAAAATCCTGAAATGTTTGAACAGAAAGACATGAACATCTTGGATGACAATGGGGTGAGAAAATTATCTGTAAATAGTTGTTCTGGAGTTGCATGGGTATATTTGTAGCAAAAGCCAAATTTATTGATTTTTCTTTTATGCCAAAAATCATTAGGATATTAAGTAAAGATCATTTCCCACCATAAATGTATCAAAACTTAATTTTTGGTGAGTAATATGCATTGCTAAGAACTTCATTTGGACAAGTTTAAAGGTGATTTTTGTCAGTGTTTGGATTTTTTTTTTTTTTTTTTTTTTTTTTTTGCACCCTCAGATTCCAGATAGTTGTATCTCGGCCGAATATTGTCCTGTCCTAACAAACCCATGCATCAATGGAAAGCTTATTTATTCAGCTTCCAGATGATCTATAAATCTCAATTTCGAATAAACTCACCCTTATGACTGGTTTTGTGTTCCATGGTCACGTAAACATTATCTCACTTCCTCCGGTGAGTATTGCCTTCAGGTATTTACTCAAGTTATCTTACAGCACATCCTGCTCTTCATACGTTCAATATCAGGCAGTAAAATAATTATAGATTCTATCACTGGCATAAAAACAGCTTTATTCGTGCTAATGTTCAAAACAAGGAAGCATATAACAAAAAAAAATTACTGATCAGAAGTGAAAGTAAAGACCTGTACATTGTTACAAATTTCTTTTGAACTTTGGATTCAAAAATGTATCGGTTTCCACAAATAAGAAATGTGTTTTTATATAAAACAGTGACTATCATGCTTCAAAAGGCCACCAGAAACACTGCAGATACATGATGCAATATATGTGACTTTGCTTGGACGCCGTTAAACAGTGTAAATATTATCAAAGGCTACCTTTCGCAATTATTCTGCAACACTGGCACAGAGAACGTGAGTCACACCTAAGAAGAGCTCCATTCCCAGAAGCTTTGCAATCATTTCTCTGATCTACATTGTTACTGGAAGCGATAAAGCAGTTAAAATCTCTCGAAAATCATGTTTGGCAGAAACAAGCCTTATTTAGCTTCAGGGCTTTATTTAGTTCTCAAAAAATGTTAATTGCCAGCATAATAGAATATTGCAGATGGGTGAAGGGTGGGTGGTGGTTTTACAGTCTTTGTTATTTGAGCTTCAGCTGCAAAAGAGGAAAAAACCCAGACTGTTGCAAGAGCTGCTGTGTCAGCCGACAGGAACGCTGCCCCAGGGGCTCATGGGGGATTGTTTCACCCACACTATACTGCTGCTGCATTCTGAGAACTGATGTAATGATGTAATGCTTATCTAATATACACACAGCAGGAAAGCACATGACTGCCGTCGCACATCTGACCCTGGAAAATATGTTCAGCTTTTACTCGTGTCAGCTTTAATTCTGATGTTATTTGGACTGTTTTATATTCTTATTTTTGGCATCTTCAGCATCTGTTCTAGCAAAATGTAGCATCAATTGCTCATTATAATTCATATTACTAGCTTATTGGATATTTACTAGTACTTATAAAGCACATATGTGACCCTGGACCACAAAATCAGTCATAAGGGTACATTTTTTTTGAAGTCATCTATATCATACAACATCTGAAAGCTAATAAATAAGCTTTCCATTGATGAATGGTTTGTTAGGATAGGAATTAGATTGAAAATCTGCAATCTGAGGGTGCAAAAAAATCTAAATATTGAGAAAATCACCTTTGAAGTTGTCTAAATGAAGCTTTTAGCAATGCATATTACTAATCAGAAATTACGTTTTGATATATTTACGGTAGGAAATTTACAAAATATCTTAATGGAACTTGCTTAACATTTTAGTAATTTTTGGCATAAAAGAAAAATCAGTTATTTTGACCCATACAGTGTATTTTTGGCTTTTGCTACAAATATACCGGTGCTACTTAAGAAGTCACATATTAATGTTTTATCATTCATTGCTTGCTTGACCGTATTTTAGATCCCTTAATCCACGCTTACCAGATTTTAAGTTTATTAAAGCTAAAGTCATAATTAATAGTTAATAGTGAAAATTGGTCCCTATTACATTACTTTTTTATAATATTTTTAAAATATTTTTTTCCTTGTCTTTTTACACTTAGATGTTGAGCAATCAAGAATAACTTAATAAATCGAAAACATAAACACGTGAAAAGGATCTGAAAGCCTGAGTAGGTATTGTAATTATTAGTCACGTAATTATTTCCAGTCCTATTGTATTAGTAATACAGAAATGAATTCTGAAGTATTGAGCAGGAAATGGCATGCATACTTGTGTATTCAAAGGTTTTTGGGAGGTTTGTCTTAAAGCCTTCATTTCTAGAGTTCCTTCTTCTAGCCTGTTTTGTCTTTGATGACAGCATTGCAACATGTGGTGGCGGCGCAGGAATTTGAACCACATCCACATCTTAGACTGCTTCGGCCCGCATTCCTGTCTGCTCAATGAAGCCTTTATTCCAATGGTTTAACACGTAGCATGTCTTCACATGCGCTTCAGCTATCAATTCCTCATTATATTCACCCTCCTGAAATGGTCCAGAGCACCACACCTGTGTCGGCCGCAAGAATTTGCACTGGGCTCATCCTTGATGACAGATCTCAGATCATTCGACTTAACAGCCGACAACTGCCTGGGTCTTTCAGCAAAGACTGGGCGCCTTTCAAAATTGGATTTGGAATGCTTTTTAAATTCCTGTTTAGTTCCTAGTAGCAAACAGGAATGTGTCATTCAAATTTAAATGTAAAAAGAACTCGTTTGAAATTCAAATAGAACACATTTTTAATTCATTGTTTCTTTTCAGTATCACGCACTCAACACAAAGAACAAAAAGTGTATTTCTGGAAGCATATATTTATATTCAGTTTATTATATTATAATGAGGTAAATCAATTTTAACATCAGTGGTATATTAAAAACTGAATGATTATTTCAAACCTCATTGCATACTGCAATGTTTAGTCTCTTTTAGTGTCCCACATTGGCTCTTAAATGTAGGACTGTATTTGTACAATATGTAGTTGACCCATTTTTCTGTAATGACTGACTGTTTGGTAAGTGTAATGTGACATTTGTATTTTTTTAGTCTCAGTTGTCAAAACTCATTGCCACATTTTAATTTGAGTACACGTGTATAAAAACGTCATCTTGGACATACTTTGAAGGTGCAGCATTTGCAATGGCCTCACTGCATCGGCTAGTGCTCTGTAAAGCTGCTTTGAAACAATGTGAATTGTGAAAAATGTTAATGTAATTAAGAGGGGAAATATAACTTGTTTTAAAGCATCTGTGTCATTCAAGACTGAAAATTTGCAAATTAGCCACTTTCTGTTGTGCATTCAGCATGTGCAGAAACTAACATGTGATGACAGTGCCGTTTATGTGGTATGTATTTGTGTATCTTAATGACAACATACCATTTGTCTAATCACATGGTTCAAACAGAAATAAGTTTCTCCAGTATAACTCATATGAGCTTCTTCAGGCTCAGTAGCCGCAGTAACGTCTTTTTTTTTTTTCTTGGCTCAAAGCACAAGAATACTATAAATAAAGTGGTGTGATGCAGTGACATTGGCTAGGTGCTGTTCTTCAACCTCAAAGCGTTCAGTACAACAAGCCTGGCATAAAGATAAGTGGAAAGAGAAATGTCATGAGGTTATTTATTTATTAGTTTTTCAGTCATGTGAGGTTTATTATAGGTCACTCTGAAATTGAGTGATACTACCAGAATTGTCACAAATTGCAAAAAAAAAAAAATTCAAATTTACAGGATTGGAATTGTAATAGTGTCAGTTCACCCAAAAATGAAAATTAGAGGATTATTTACTCACCCTCCAGGCATCCTAGGTGTATATGACTTCCTTCTTTTAGATGAATCCAATCGGAGTTATATTAAAATTGTCCTGGCACTTCCAAGCTTTAGAACGGCATAGATGGGTGTTTCTGTTCATCAGTCCAAAACAAGTCTAATAAAGTGCCTGCATTCATAATAAGTGCCTCACACGGCTCCGGGGGGTCAATAAAGGCCTCCTGTAGCCAGTGTTGGGGAAAGTTACTTTTAAAAGTAATGCATTACTTTTTAATATTACGTTACTCCCTAAAAAAGTAACTAATTATGTAAAGTAAAGTAAACTAATGTGTTACGTTACTTTTGAGTTATATTCGCGTTACTTTTTAAATCTGGGCAGGGCTTGCTTGTTTTATTTTAATATAAATAGTTCTATTTTTGCAAATTTAAAAGCCCTGGCTTTCACACCAAAAGTGAAATGAATAAGTCTCAGGCTGAAGGAAAAATAAATTCACGTCGGTACAGTAGAACGCAGGAGAAAAAGGTTTGAAACACTTCAGTAATAAAAAAAACAATAAAGCACAAATGTTAGTTTATTTAAAGTCATTTTTGCTTATTAGTAAATGGTTGGATCATCAAAGGTCAAAGACATTGGTTAATAAAATGGGATTAAATACATAAAGGAAATTTGTGTTATTTAACATATTGTTGCAGGTTTGCATTTCACTGTTAAAATTCATTTTGATGAGTACTGAATCTGTTTTTTTCTGAGTGAGATGAATTAATGTATGTTCACATTTAGTCTAGAACTACAGTAACATCATGTTTACACAATGCACACAACACCTCTGCATTTCCAGTTTCTCTCAACATGGGGACAGGAGACTTATCAGTCAGTAAATGAGAAAACAAAGTAACTGGCATTACTTTTTTGAAAAAGTAAAAAAAAAAAAGTAAAAAGATAATTACTTAATAATAATAAATTAAAAAGTAATGCGTTACTTTACTAGTTACTTGAAACAAGTAATCTGATTCCGTAACTTGCGTTACTTGTAATGCGTTACCCTCAACACTGCCTGTAGCAAATCGATGCATTTTTGTAAAATATCCATATTTAAAACATAAGAATCACTTTAATCTAGCTTGCGCCGACTGGTCGTACACAGAAGCAGCTCCCGGCATATAACGTATGTGGTGTGCATGCGCTACTCAGAGGTAACAAACTTGGACACGCAGGGGAGAGACCATAAGAAAACAATGGTCATGAATTAGAAGGCACAAAACAGAGATTTGTAAAGAAGAATGTCGGAGGATTTCGATACAAACCAAGAGGAGACTGATTTTCTTTTGCTGAAGTAAGGAAACTTTGCTTGCTTTGCTCCTGTAAACCAACGTTGGATTTCACAATGCTCACCGGCACATGCTGGAGCTGCTTCTGTGTACAACATTTAGCACAAGCTAGATTGAAATGATTCGTATGTTTTAAATATGGATATTTTTCTTACAAAAATACATCGATTTGCTACAGGAGGCGTTTATTCACCCCACATAGCCGTGTGAGGCACTTTTAGTATTATGGATGGATGCACTTTATTAGACTTGTTTTGGACTGATGAAGAAACAACCATCTATGCCATTCTAAAGCTCGGAAGTGCCTGGATAATTTTAATATAACTTAGATTGGATTCGTCTGAAAGAAGGAAGTCATATACACCTAGGATGACTGGAGGGCAAGTAAATAATGGGCTAATTCTATTTTAACCCTTTAAGATGCATCTGTCTTTGTTGACACACATGGCTGTGGTAGTTCTGGCCTAAGGGGGAGAGTTATTTCAGTATTATCTCCTTCAAAGAGATAAAATTCTCTTCTTTCATGAAATGAAATTAATCTATGCGAGAATGACTAGTATCAAGCAGTATTTGACCATGTCACAAAGACCTTAAACAGACACAATGATGGGAGGAAAATATGCTACCCAGGCTCATCGGAAATATGTGCCTGTACGGAAAACTCAAAAAAAAAAAAAAAAAAAAAAAAAAAAAAAATACAGTCACTGCTGTTTTTAGTTGACATGAACACTAGAGGCAGTAAAGCTCTGACAACTTTTATTTCCTTTTAACACAAAGTATGCTTTACAGGGCAGTTTTTCAATTAAGAAAGCCTAATTGTCGATATTATGTAATGATTTTTGTACAATTTGTAACATGCTATGAAATTTGAAAACTGATACTATCGATCATTAACATCACATTTCCAGCTTCATATCCCTTCAGTGATTGGCATCATATTTAAAGGACAGGAAAGCTGCTGTGTATTTAGGAGACGTTTATTCCACATTGGCTCATTTACTATGTGGCGTTCCTCAGGGGTCGATTTTGGGACCGCTGGTGGTCTCTCTGTATGTGCTTCCTTTGAGCACCATTTTTCAGTATTTCATATCGGGTTTATGCAGATTATCTTTAGTTTTATTTTCCTGTGAGACTAGATAAAACATGTTCTTTGAAGTACAGTTGCAATCGAAATTATTCAACCCCCCCCAACCCCCCACCCAGAGACTGCAGTACTTTACAAATACAAGCTTTTCTGAAGATCCAGGACTTTATAAAAATTGCATCTATAACAGATTACTGGCATATTAAAAGTGATCATGTCAATATATAATGTAATATTTTTGAGTTTTAGGATTTTTTAATAACACGACTATGTCATAATTATTCAACCCCTATTCAGCATTGCAAAAAAAAGCAAAGGTTATTTGGAAACCAAAGATTATCAGTGATTATCAGTGGGCCAAGATTGCAGTAGAGAGGTGATAGAAGTTTCTAAGCACTTCCAAGTAGTAAAAAATTATTATGTCCATAATTGTCCACTAAAAAATTTTCAGTGCTTTTGCATTCACTTTCTTTCTTTGCGATGCATTGCAACGTTTCGTGGAGGAAACCAGTACTTTCTTAGAAAATGTAAAGTTTCTCAGAGGAATGCAAACATTTTACGAATGAATGCAAAGTTTCTTGGCTGAACACACAAAGTTTGTCAGAACAAATGAAAAATTTCTTGCATTGAAGAATGCACAACTTTTGAGAGAGAATGCAAAGTGAGTAAAATAAAAAGCATTAAAATCTTTTCCTCCTATTCTTTTTTACATCGCCTTTAGAATCTTTAATATGTAGATGCTTATGAAATTCTGAAATGATTCTGAACCTTTCCCCTTTTATGTGCAGTGTTTTCTGGAAGCGATTGAGTTACGTGAAGTCTGTGTCACAGATGCACATTTCTTTTTCTTGTTTTTTTACTTTCAAGGCTTTCTCAACAAATTTTTCTCAGAGCTTTTATGTGCCGCCCATCTATTATCTGAAGTGCACTGGGAACTCTTGGTTTGGTTAAACAATCGTTGGAAGTTGTTAGGGGAAGCTCAGAGTTGCCTCACACACGGGTGGTTTGCGGAGACGGGGGGAAGGCGCATTCAAGGGCCCGAGTCCAAGCCTACGTGCTGAACCGCGCACCTCCCCCTCCACACTGACAACACGGCTAACATTCCTGGATATAAACAGACCTAAAAACATTTGCTCGTTTCCACACATCAGCGGCCTGCGTGAGCATTCGTTTGTCCACACCGATGAGAAAAGTGTTTTGCATAACGTCCAAACGGCGGTGCACGTTTTTTTTAGAAATGCACCAACTTAAAGCAACATTTGATCACCTCACAACCAATGACCAATGGTTGCCGTCAGTCACACAGACAGACAAAATTTGATTTTCTACACGTGTTTGTTTCCATGTATGCGTTCAGGAGTTGGTATCTCCTAAACTCATAAAGTCTGGACCCCCAGCTGTTGCATGGAGAGATGCTTGGAGCCTTGCGTCATGTGTTTGCTTTCTTCTCCTCTCGTTTAAGCATGTGGCCAGCAGTTCATTCCGTGGTCACGCGCACAACGACCGAAGCAGAGCGCGCACATGTGAAGCGAGGCCTGCGTTTGTTTTCCAGAACTTGTGGTGTGACCAAACCTGACGTTGTTTCCTAGTGGTAAAAGCTGGTCACGTAATAAACATTTAACCAAATAAACTTAGGATGAAACTCAGTGAGCATAGTGTAAAGAAGCAGATGTGAGATCTATATATAAATATATATATATGTATATGTATATGTATGTCACTTCTCGTCACACAGTTCAGCTTGTTCCATGATTCATTCAGCTTTTGTAAATGTTCCAGAAAGAAAATGGATCTCTCAGAGAAATTGCTTTTAGTTCCTGGAAGGCCACATGTATTTCCACGTAGGCCAAATTAAACTATAATATTAAAGTCTATTTCCATTGTTAATGGAAACCAGTGCACAGTATGCTTTAATACACAGATAATAATACAAACTGATAATGTGTCACAATGTGACAACTAAAATGTAACAAGAGGTGCACTACAGTTTTTTTGTAGTTAATGTTTTCAGCATAAATGCATTTAATTGCTCAAAATTGACAGTAAAGACATTTATAATTTTGCACAAGATTTTTCTTAAAATAAAATGCTGTTCATTTGAACTTTCTATTCATAATCATAAAATAAATAAATACAAATTGTATCATGGTTTCCACAAAAATATGATGCAGACTGAAACTGTTTTCAGCAGCGACCATGTGACACTGAAGACTGGAGTAATGATGCTGAAAATTCAGCTTTGCATCACCGCAATAAATTACATTTTTCAGTGTATTCACATAGACAACAGCTATTTTAAATTACAATAATATTTCACAATATTACTGTTTTTTCTGTATTTTTGATTAGAACTATACAGCTTTGCTGCCTTAAAGGAGAAGTCCACTTCCAGAACAACAATTCACAAATAATGTACTCACCCTCTTGTCATCCAAGATGTTCATGTCTTTCTGTCTTCAGTCGTAAAGAAATTATGGTTTTTGAGGAAAACATTTCAGGATTTTTCTCCATATAATGGACTTCATTGGACTTGCAGCTTCAAAGGCTCTAAATGATTCCAGCCGAGGAAGAATGGTCTTATCTAGTGAAACAATCTTTCATTTTTTTGGAAAATAAAAATTTGTATACTTTTTAAGCACAAACGCTCATGTAGCACAGGCTCTGGGATGCATGTTCACGTACTACTGAATCACGGCGAAAGGTCACGCGGAACGTAGGTGGAACTACAGACCCAGTGTTTACAAAGCGAACGCACAAAGACTAAGAAAGTGAACGTAAGTCAAATGCTGTTTACCAACAAAAAGGTACAACAATGTCCTCCTCTCAAGTTGTAGGAGAAAATACGATGTAGTTTTTCACCATACTCAGTACACAGACGATGAACTTAGACGTGATTCGTAGTAGTGATGGGAAGTTCGGATCATTTTACTGACTCGGACCTTTGAGTCTCGTTCAGAAAAATAAACGAATCTTTTTAGAGTCATTTAGTTCATTTTAGCAAAATATAATTAAAATGTTACGTGTTACTTCCCTAACACATCTACTGCTTACACAAACGTTGCTCACACTACAAACAAGACAAAACTATAATGCTATAAGAAACAGAAAAGATGAATTCATTGTTTACCTGGGTCTTTAGTCTATGATTAGCTCACCTCACCTCTTATCTGACAAGACGTTCATCACGTGACAGCCCCATAAGATAAACAAACGACTCGAAACAGGTGAACTAATTCCAGTACAGAACCTAATAGGATGTTGCGCATGCGCAACTAAACGAATCACTCCCCAAGACGACTCGTTCTTCCCGAGTCACATTAAAGATTCGTTCAAAATGAAAGAATCGTTCAAAAACGACCCATTCACTAATTCGTAGCATCGTGGACGAACATCCCAGAGCCTGTGCTACACAAGATTTTGTGCTTAAAAAGTAAACAAATTTGTATTTTTTTTTTCGAAAAAAAAAAAAAATGGCCAATCGTTTCACTAGATAAGACCCTTCCTCGGCTGGGATCGTTTAGAGCCTTTGAAGCTGCATTTAAACTACATTTTGGAAGATCAAAATTGGGGCACCAATGAAGTCTGTTATATGGAGAAAATGTTTTCCTCAAAAAACATAATTTCTTTATGACTGAAGACAGAAAGACATGAACATCTTGGATGACAAGAGGGTGACTAAATTATTTGTAAATTGTTGTTCTGGAAGTGGACTTCTTTAAGGGGAGACACTGCAGGCAAAACAGTTTTTTCATGCACCTGTCAAATTTGAGATTTTGGGCTTTTTAGTTTTTCATAAAGTGTTTTTTCAGACTAGTAGAAAGAAAACACCCAAAAGACACTGTTAAGTGTTTCTTTTATAGGAATTTATCTATTTGTGTCAGTACATTTCAATTATAATACATATTTTTAAAGGCCAATTTCCCAAAATGTGTTTTTTCTTCTACAATGAGTCATAAATCTCCACTTTAGTAGCACTTACAAACAGCAAACGTTACATTTGTATTCCTGTCTATATCCTGAAGGTTTTTACAGAGGGATTTGTTCATATAAAACTTGCTTGATTATATACAATATTTTATTCCCCCAAAAATTTCTGTCTGTTCAAAGTATTTTCTGAATTGCGGAGTGACAAAATGAGATACCAAAAATCCCCTCTGTAAAAACATTTGACTCTAATATGTCAAAACAAAAAGAATACAGTGTTCATCCAGTGTTTAGATTTTTTGTACTGGACGTTTATGCAAATTAGCACATATTTCGTTCAGTAATGCCTTATTTGCATATTTAAACCTAACATTTTAGAAAACTTGTAATCCAAAAAGTTTGCAGTTACCAATGTAATCAATCACTTTTGTGATAACCGTTAGTAAATTTTTTACCCTATTCACCTGCAGTGTCTCGCCTTAAAACATTAAAAAGTCCCTAGAAAGACCCTAAACTTTTAAACCATTGTGTGTTTTAGGATCTGTTCCAGATTCTAGTGAGCTACTACATGTTATGGCACATTTTATGTGCTACAGACGCACAATTATGCTGCCTTAAAACTTACGTAACATTCTTTAACCACATTTTAAGACAGCACTGCATGTTTCCTTAAAGGTAAAAGCAATCCTAAGGATTTCCATAAGCTTAGTAAAAAAAAAAAAATGTATCCGAGATGAGAGACAAAGCAAGACAAATTATTATAAAAACAATTTAATCCAAATTAAAAGCATTCCAAATCAGTCACTTATAAGCTTCCATTTCAATCAGGATTCTTCTTTAGAAGGCAACTGCCAGTGTAGGCATTAGACACCAAGGCAGCTCACTAGGTTTTGGAACGGAGCCCGAGCGTTTAGACGGCCGACTCTGAGAAAGGTCGTTCTATGAATGGGGAATCTGGGCCGCCCGAATCCAGCTCTCTCGCTCTGTCTCTCTTCCTGTCTCACCAGTACAGCTGCTCCAGACTCACGTGTTGCTATTCCTAGCCGCACCCAGGAGCTATAAATAGGTGCCTTTCTTTGCGGACCGCTGGAACACGTGCCGTCGGCCTTCAAGGCGAGAGGAGCCAATCAGTGGGAGAAACTGTTGAGTAACTGGAGCCATGTGATTTTATTGTTTTTTTTAGATGGAACTTACCGTCATATTAGTGTTTGTGTCACCAGGCCAGAGCTAAATTGACTGTCCTTCACAGCAAAGCTCTGCTGAGGAATTTTTTGTTTGCCTTTGAATAGCTGGATAAGCTTCCTGTGAGTCTTATCGCAAGTATTTGTACACTTCAGTCACACTGAAATATATCTGAATGCCATAGTATTTGGAAAACTATACTCCATATCCAATCAAGGGGGCATTTAGTTGAAGGACAGATAGCATAGGGTTGGTTAGGTTTACCACAATAAAACAAGATGTAGATGTAGATGAGTTTGTTTCTTCATCAGATTTGGAGAAATGTAGCATTGCATCACTTGCTGTCCAACGGATCGTCTGCAGTGAATGGGTGCCGTCAGAATGAGAGTCCAAACAGCTGATAAAAACATCCACAAATACTCCACACCACTCCAGTCCATCAGTTAACGTCTTGAGAAAACAAAAGCTGCATGTTTGTAAGCAACAAATTCATCATTAAGATGTTTCTAGCCTCCAAACCATTGCTTCCAGCTGAGTCCATAATCCATAATAACACTTCCTCCAGTGAAAAAGTGGTCTGGTATGAATCAGGAGAGAAATCTGCAGAAATCAATCACCGTTTATAAGCCAAAACAGTCCAAGCAGATCTAAACAAATGTATAAAACTGATAGTTCCAGTCCTTGATTCTGATTGGTTGAGCCGCGTTCTAAACTGTTGTGAATTACAAAAATACACCTTTGTTTACGTCTGTGTGTTGCTCGGCAACCACAATCATTTCTGAGGAACTACATTGTTTGGTGGAAGAATAATGTTTTTATTAATATCATTACACTTTATTTATAAGCTCCATGAAGCCGTGGTTTACAGTGAATTTATAACAGCTATTTATAACGCTTCTTGTCATCCCAAACAATGCCTCTTAGCTGTTATAAATTCACTGTAAACCACAGATTGTTGGGGCTTATTGCTTTAATGTACACTTGTATATGTAAGATTTTTAATGTTTTTTTTAAAGAAGTCTCTTCTGCTCACCAAGCTTGCATTTATTTGATCTGATGTACAGCAAAAACCGTAAAATTGTGAAATATTTTTTTACTATGTAAAATAACTGTTCCCATTTCAATATATTTCAAAATGTAATTTATTCCTGTGATTTCAAAGCTCAGTTTTTAGCATCATTACTAGTCACATCTTTTGTAACATCTCGGAGACATCTATTTGACGTCAGCAGATGTATTTATTAGTGTTTGCTCATCTGCAATGCGTCTATAAGATCTTTCCTATCAGATGTCAAGTAGATGTCTGTTAGATGTCTTTAAGATGTTTATGATTTAGAATGTATGTCAAACTGACATCTTACAGACGTCTGTCAGATGTTTGTACACAGCAGATGCTTTCCAGATCAAGAGATCTTTAACAGACATCTTGCAGACGTGCGTGTGCTATCTGGGATTATAAATGTCTTTATCATCACTTTTGATCAGTTTAAAGCATCTTTTCTACATACAAAATAAAAGTATTAATTTCCAGAATTTCCAAAAAAAAAAAAAAAAAAAAAAAGAATTATACTGACTCTGGTTAGTATAATTATACTGATTATACCAGTATCGCTCATAATGTTACAAAAGCTTTTAATTTCAGATAAATGCTGATCTTTGAATTTTTCTAATCATCAAAGAATCCTAAAAAAAAAAATACTCAACTGTTTTAAGTACTGATGATAAAATATTAATAATACATGTTTCTTGAAATGCAAATCAGCATATTAGATTGATTTCTAAAGGATTGTGTGACTGAAGACTGGAGTAGCGATGCTGAAAATTCAGCTTTGGTTGCAGAAATATAAAAATATATTCAAATAGAAAGCAGTTCTTTTAAATAGTAAAAATATTTCAAAATTGTACTGTTTTTGCTGTACTTTGAATCAAATAAATGCATGCTTGGTGAACAGAAGAGACTTCTTTAAAAAACATTAAAAATCTTTTTGACTTTTGACTGGTAGTGTATGTGGATTTTGATGTTATTATGTATTATGGACTCTATATTTTGGTCACAAAGCAACGACTTAAAGTTAAAATGCCTTGAAATCAGTTTTCATTCAGTCTAATTTCTTAATCTAGGTTTTTCATAATATGTCAACTAATGTTAATTTATACTACTTAAAATGTACATTTATTAATATGGATTGTTTCAACCCAACTTTGGGGCAAATATGTGCTAACCCAACTATTGGGTTAAATTTGTCAAATAAAAGTTTAACCCAAAAGTTGGGTTAGTCCATATTTGACCCAAACTGCAATTTTTACAGTGTATGAGTAGATGTTAAAATGAGACATTTTTAAAATATATAACTAGTATATATCTTATTTTTAATATTTGAATATAATAGTTTTGTTTGCCTTGCTGTAATATGTATTTATTGAATTGTTGTTGTATTAAATGACATATTTGTATTTCCTTAATTATTTACTAGGGCTGCACGATTATGACAAAAATCATAATTGTCGATCATTCCCTTGAAATTGTAATTGCGATTATTAATTACGATTATCACAAATTACATTGAATGATGCATTGAATAAACAAAAACAAAGCTAATGAAACAGCTATTTTTTTCATACTTTGAAGCAACTGCATGCAGCATTTTTATATATAGTTTCTTCATTAAAAGCTTCAAAATGTAAAAATTAAAGCAATGAATGACATCTGTAATTGTAATCACAATTAGAAATTTGATTAATTGTGCACCCCCTATTATTTACTGTGCCCCACAGCGTTCTTCAGTATTGTTGATGCTTTATTTTTCTGCTCAATGAAACGGTTTTTGACTGCGATGATGTCATCTGAAGAGAACCCCGCTCCAGCTCAACTTACTTTATGTGCACATGCAACGGATCTCAGTGAAGATGTGTTGCTCGGCAACCGTACGCAGAAGCGAGGAGTGGGAGTGGACGCTGACTGAGCCGAATGACGCAAAACAGCATTTATCATCACCGTGCAGCTCTAAACGAGGAGAGGGCAATACAAGAGCACGCTCAATATTTCTTCTAACCTATTCATGGCGTATAAAGCAATAAACATGTTTAGTGCTGGACAAAGAATACCACCTACATGAATAAAATAACATGTGAGTGTCGTCATAGCAACCTTTGGAAACTTAATCACATCTGTGATGATCTGTAATATCCATTTAAAACTTTAATCGGAGAAAAACAAGGTAATAAAGCGAGGAGTTAATTGCTCAGAAAATGCTCTTGGATTTGTGAATCATATAAATCTGGGTTTGTTGGAAACGTTGTGAAATCTGCCATACTGAAGTAATTTACTTAGTCTCAGTAGTCAGTCATCTCTGAAAGCTTTAATACGTGTACATGGACATCAGTAATCCAGCTATTTACTTTACTCTGAATAAGACAATATAATGATTAAGGTGTTTAGATGAGTTTCTTTTAGAATTGTCCTTTCATGTTCCCGTTTTACACGTTATAGTACAAAGATCGATTAATGGCACACTACGTCCCCACATTACGGATTCTGACGTCCCCTCCAGAATTTCATGTATCAACATACAGTTTATCTCCGTTATGGTGCCATATACAGTTTGGGGTGTTTCGTTTTTAATTTTTCGAAAGCTTCAAGTGCTCTTAGTGGCCCGACTCCCGCCCACTAAGAGCTTCAAAAATGCTCTTCAGAAACCTACGGGTGACGTCACGGACACTACGTCCATATTTTTTACAGTCTATGGTTCTACTGTATTTTGTCGTGTCGTGCCGCGCCGCTCGTGTCCGGTGTAGACACGGTGTTAAGGTAGTCAAAAATTTCTATTTCCATGGTAGATTCTTAATCAGAGTATTATCTTAATCGTGTTAAAATCGTAATATTGTTGTCCATGTAAACGTACTCAATGTGATCATTTCCCTCAAGTAATCTTTAGAGATAAAAGAGTCAAGCAATGTCAAGGTCACATGTTAAATTCCCAGGTATATGTACAGTAATGGATAAAACTATCATTCGTCTCAAATGATATAAAGCAACATCTAAACAGATCACTTTTCTCATAAAGGACACGTAATTGTCTTACCGATTCTGCACGACGGCAGTTTATCAGAACAAAAGAGCTTCTTATGTATGTTTCACGCAGATAACTCATATTCAGGTACATGTGTGAAGCAGTTCACATGCAAACCCGTTCACATTAAGCTGGCATTTTGACCCATTACGCATATGTGGGTTGAAAGTTTGAGTTGTTTTTGTGCCTGCAGCTGCTGGCCTAATTTTAGCTGTGGGTCGATGCCTGAGCTCTGGTCGCTCTGATGTAAGATTGAGCCATCACATTAGTCGCCTATTGTGCTGAATGCAGCTGGAATCGAATGGTGATCCTCTGGCCGCCTTCCAAGCGCCGACACCTAATCCAGTCGGCACTCTGCCTGCATGTATCTGCTCGTTCACGTGGAGCCCTATTGAAGGCCTGTTTATACAGCCACGAGAGGCCATGAGGTTCATTCATGCACCGATACACTCAGCTTCTGTGTCACTGACAGATTCTCACACTCGTATTGTTTGCGGCAGCTGCCTTGCGGTTCGCTCGCCATCAAATCCTAGTTATATTTTGTCCTGATATAGCAGCTACGACTTTCTAGTAAGATGCAGGTACTGCTTTCATAACAATGGCCTAATTAACTTTGAAAACAGTTGAATGTGGTACAGAATATACTAAAATTTGATCAAGCAGAAGATCTTTTCAATTCAAGTCATTTGGGATGGGCGGGAAACAAGACATACTGTCATATCGTGTTGAGCCACACTTATATCTGGCCGAGATGTATCTCTGCATTTTGAGAGTCTGTGGATGGTTGTAACACATGGTACGTTTTAACAACGTCAATTTATCCACTTTGAAATTAGGTGGAGTATGTGGATGGATCCCTAATCATACATGAGGTGAACCCAATTATCTTCCCAAACAGATTAAAAAATAGCCAATGAACATGTGCAGTGCCATATTGACATAAAAAACATGACAGCAGGTGGAAAAAATTGCATGGTATGTGCAGTAATGAATATTTGCCAAATATTTGTGGAAAAAGATATGTAAGGAATAAAAGACAATTATGTTCACACTCAAAAATAAAGGTTCTTTATTGGCGTCAATGGTTTGATGAAGAACCTTGAACATCCATGGAATCTTTCAAATGCTTTCAAAAGGTTCTTTATAGTTGAAAAAGGTTTTTTGGATTTTTTAAAATGTTCTTTGAAATGGTACACTGTAAAACAAATAAATAGTTGAGAAAACTTTAAAAAGCAAGGCAACTTGATGCAGTAAGACTTTTGAGTTCTCTCAACAATAGTTCTTACTTTTTCTCAGTAAAGATACTTTGTTTAGCCAACATAAATTTGTTCATGCAATGCTGAATGCTTATTTCAGTCTTGTCACAGCAAATGAAACAACAGTTACTGTTGTTGAGGTAATTTGTTTTTATATATATTATTTTTTGTTTATTTACAAATGACAGTGAATTGTTATAGAAACCTTAATGGATAACTTAGTCTAATATGTAGGCAACATTGTTTTTAAAACATCTTGCAAGAAGATATCCAGCAAACAGGTGTAAGTGATTGAACTCTAGGCCTCAAAACTCAAGTTGCAATCAACAGATGTTAAAAAGATGAGCTCTTTACATCACAGTGCAACAAATAGCTAACACGAATGACAAAACAACAACCAAAAGTTTAAATTAAGTCAGCAAACAGCAAAACGATAATCCTATAACAGTAACTGCATAATTTATTCATGCTGCAGTGCATGCTGGGATCTCACAAAGCCTTAACATTTCAACAATATGAAATTCTTTGTTTGGACAACTGTGTTTGACTAGTTGGGACAACATTTGGGGCAATTTTGTTGGTCTGACAAGGGTTTATATGTCATTTCAGGAAAAGAGCATTGTTTTAGTATTTGAGACTCAAAATGTTTCGTAAACTGGAAAATATGCATTTGCATTTGTTTTTTTATGTAGGAACTATTCACTGAAAGGTTCTTTGGGGAACTAAAAATGGTTCTTATGGCATCACTGCCAAAACACTCTTTTGGAACCTTTATTTTTAAGAGTGCATGGTTGCTTACATTGACATGCAAGACATGCAAGATTTTTAGAAACATTTCTAAAATGCTGAAATGCCTCATTTTAATGTTGTGATTATAACATTATTTAAGGTTACAACATTATAACATTAAAGCTTCTGGTCTGATCCACGTCCATCTATTTTTAGCTGTGCAAAACAGCTGGCTTGCTACTTGATATTGCAAATTGGTGGGTCTTACCATGTTATTGTAATGTTATCTTAATTATGAGCACACTGGTTTGTAGTGCAAACAGTTTTACTGTTTACTACACGTATTCTTCTCATTTGTCCAGTTTTCTTGATGTGAATTTTTAAATGTGACTAGAAAGTTTCATAAAGGTTCTACAGATTTTATTTTTACCCAAAATGTAACATTATTTTAATATTCAAAGAATGTTAAAATGTCCAGATTTCTTAAATGTTACTTAAACGTTATCTAGATGTTAATTAAAGGTTACAAAAACGTTTCTTAGAACGTTCAGATACAAATAACATCATAAGGACATTCTGAGAATGCTGTTCTCAGAAAAGTAACATCTCAGTAAAAATAACATCATGAGAACATTCCAAGAATGTTGCTGAGAACATTTTCTCTCAGCGTTATGAGAATGTACAGTACATTCCATAAACATTACTTTAAAAACTTTTGTCTTAATATTTATATAACCTAGGCGTGAGAACGTTTCCTTTTAACTGGGAGCCCAGTGCTTAAGTTTTGTATGTGAAATTACATTATCCTCACCTATGCGTTTATTGGTATTAAACTAAAGAACACCTATTTTTCACTTTTCACAATGCTTTGACAAAAAAAAAAAAACACAAATCAAACAGGTGAGTAATATTAAGTTAAGTCTGTTAAGTGTTTAGTTTATAACGCAGCAATGAAAAAACACCGATTTCACCTGACCTGAATTCACAAATCGTGATGAATAAAATGCAATATTATTGTAACCGCGTAAAGAAATTTGAATTTGAAACAGCAAACTATCCCCGGTGACCCGCCAAAGCCTGTCTTGTTTATAAAGGTCAACTGGGGTAAAGCTTACGAAATCGTGCGAACGATTTTTTAAACGCACAGTGGGAATATTGCGTAAGTGTTAAAGTAATCAAGCAAAACGTTGTATGACTGGTTGAACAGTGCAGTTGCAGACTACCAGTTGCATAGCAAGCCTGTAAATCACAAGTCACGACGCAAGGGTCTGGCCGTATCAACTATTTCCAGTGGTTTTATTATTTACAGGTTAGGTTAACTAAGTAACAACTTAGAAGTTATCATAAATAAGTCATCTTGTATTACTTAATAAAGTGTGTGTTGTGAAACAGTTTTGGCCTACAGAAAAAAAAAAAACATCTATCAGTATAGTGGGCTCTCAGAAGAAGGTCACTGCAGAGGAACTTGAGCAGAAAAAGCCAGCTGTTTTATTCTGTTCGTCTGCCCCCTTG
Organism: Labeo rohita; assembly: GCF_022985175.1. Taxonomy (NCBI): domain Eukaryota; kingdom Metazoa; phylum Chordata; class Actinopteri; order Cypriniformes; family Cyprinidae; genus Labeo; species Labeo rohita. The sequence continues at coordinate 23,154,330 of NC_066878.1, forward strand.
TGCTACAGAATGGTATTAATGATTTAGTTTTAATTTTGAAACAAAGCTGGACTACAAGACACAAATCTGTAGTGTATGAGTGCACACATCGTGCTTAGTTTAGAAAGGGTGAGTCATAATTTTAAAGATCATTTTAATATAAATGTATAAAACATTCCGTGACATTTTTTTAAACCTTATATTTCGCGTTTTTATGCCTTTATTTAGTTAGGACAGTGTTGCATAGAAAACAAAGTGGAGAGAGAGAAAAGGGTGGGATCGGATAAGGTCCACGGACCGGGACTCGAACTCGGGACACCCGCAGCGTAACGGCACTACATGTCAGCGTGCTACCCACGAGGCTATTGGCGCTGATTTTTGAAAGTTCTTAATTAAATTTAAGAGCACAGAGCAAAGTTAATGAGACATTAAAGACAAACTGCAATATGTGACCGTGGACCACAAAACCAGCCATAAGGGTCAGTTTTTTGAAATTGAGATTTATACATCATCTGATGTAAGGTTTGTTAGGACAGGGAAATATTTGGCCGAGATCTGGAATCTGAGGGTGCAAAAAAATCGAAATATTGAGAAAATCACCTTTAAAGTTGTCCAAATTAAGTTCTTAGAAATACATATTACTAATCAAAAATTGCGTTTTGTTATATTTACGGTAGGAAAATCACTAAATATCTTCATGAAACATGATTTTTACTTAATATCCTAATGATTTTTGGCATAAAAGAAAAATCAATAATTTTGACCCATACAATGTATTGTTGGCTGATATACCCATGCTACTTAAGACTGGTTTTGTGGTCCAGGGTCACAAATAAGCGAGTAAGACGTTTGAAAAGTTTTAATTTTAGGTTTCTCATGATCCTAAAACTATAACGCCTCATGCCTATTTATTTATGTATTTATCTATTCATTAACTGACTTACCAGAAACCAGCCATTAAGTAATCAGATGTATAAGAGCATCAAAAAAATAAATAAATATATAAAAAACTTTGAATTTGACCATTTTTACTTGTCACTATATAATTCCCGTTCATTAGTCATTGAATAGGTATCGTTTTTTTTTAGTGTACTCACTGAAAGCATTATAAAGAGAAGTATAAGTGCTTTATTTTCAGCCACACCTCACATGAAATGATAGGATTATGCCAAACCACACACATTTATTGTGTGTCAGTCAAGTTCAACGGATTGAAAAATAACAACGTTGACAACATGTTGAGTGGTATAACAGTCTGGCTCACTTCATGTTATAGAGAGCTCTAAACAGAAAGTGTGAGTATTTCTGCACACTACTTTGCCTTAAAATCTAAAATTCTCTCTCTCTTTTTGTCTCCAACCTCTACCCATGTGCCAGGACCTGCTAAAATCCAGGTTATTTCACTGTAAATGTTTTCATCAGTTTCAACTTAAAAATGTAAGTTTAGCAGCTGCCTTAAAATTTTAAGTTAAATCAACCTAAAAGTACAAGTCATTTGAACTCATTTTATTGTAATGAGTTAAAATGGCTTGTACACTGTAAAAAATAAAAAAACACAATTTGTTGAGTCAGCTTAAAATAATTTGTTACTCTGCTGCCTTAATATTTTAAGTTCAGTCAACTAAAATAAGTTTATTCAACTTGAAATGTTCTACTAAGTAACAACTTAGATATTTGTGTTTGCTAAACTTAACAGATGAGTAAGTAACCCAGCTGCCTTAAAAATTTAAGTTGATTCAACTCAAATATGTAAGTTGTCACTTAGTATAATTTAACATTTGAAGCTGAATAAACTCTTTTTGAGTTGACTGAACTTAAAATTTTAAGGCAGCCAGGTTACAAATTATTTTAAGTTGACTCAACTAATTGCTTTTTACAGTGTAGTTTTAAGTTGATTTCACTTAAAATTTTAAGGCAGCTGCTAAACTTAAGTTTTTAAGTTGAAACTGGTGAAAACTTTTTACAGTGTTGTTATCAGAAAACATTACGTTCAGTTTTGCATTTGTTTGCATTTCAGCTGCTCATAGAATTAGCCTAGGTGTGCTCGTCTGTTCTACAGTGAAGCCCACAACATTTTTTTGCCCACAACAAATGAAGCATATGCTGTCCTAGACTGAGCGGTGGCCTTTGTGTTTTGACCGCAGGGCGACCACATAGGGCTTAGGGAAGATTGAATAGACTTCCAGCGGATATCCAGTGGTTTGAACAGGCAGCTGAATTGGCATCCACTGCATAATAAATTAAACATCGAACCACACACCTTACAGCTCCCCGCCTGCTGCTGTCAACAGCCTCATTTTAATCCTGGCTTGCAGGGTGTCAGTTTAATAACTATCACACTGCTCGTGTTGTGATTTAAATGAGTAGAGTTCATCCGAATGGTGAAATGGTTAAGAAAATCCGTTTTCTTTAGGAATATGTGCACAGTTGTATACGATGCACTTAATACAGAAGCATACCGTGCAATGTCGATTTTACGTTTAAAGCTTGCTTTTCAAGCATCAGCCCGTCTGGGCCTATAAAAGATTCAAAGCTGCTAACTGAAGCTCCATTTTTTCAGGTCATTGATTTCCTATAAAGCATCGTTTGAGGATTTGAGAGTGACTGTTGAAGCACCTGACGTGGAAAGAAGCTGAACTCTGAAGGCTTTCGCACCGAAGCGACGCAGGTGGAGCGTGCTCACGTCTGCCACAAGCCGAGACGCAACAGAAATAGGCTCTGGTTTACCGTCTCTGCGGTGTCTGTCTGCAGCACAGGTTCCGATGGCTGCTATCAGACGCCTGCAGGCGATCTGCCTTGACCAGGAACCCTGCTGCAGGCCTGAGCTGTGGCTTCAGTCCCAGAGCTGCAGGGGCCTGTGTCAGGCAACGCACATCCCACTGTGGGTGACCTGCTTCCGGCAGATGTCCCAGTTGCAGGGCCGAGGACGATTCCACCACAGAAAGCGCGAGGAGGAAGGGGTGGAGGGTGTGGGGGTTGCGTAAAGGCGGTTCTCCTCTTGCTCTGAGGTGTGGGGCCGATGCTTCCGTTTGGCCAGAGCTCCAGCAGCAGCAGCAGATGAGAAGAAGAGAGCTTGTGTTTGTCTCTCAGGTCTCACCAGCAGCTGGGCTGATAGTGTTAGCATGCACGCTGTATGTCGAGCACCGGTTCATTTGTGGGGCTCGAATATAGCAGCTGGACCCATGGCTAGTTTATCGAGTTCTTTTAAACTCTTTTAAACTCTGACCAATAAAGTTATTAAATAATGTAGCTGCAAATGGAAAATTAAACTGTCTGGGTGAGTTAGTATTGCAGGTTTTATCAATGAAAATTGCATTAAAAATCTGATATTCAGTGAACGTACAAAATGTTTTGTTGTTCTGGTAATGGAAAGATGTGCTGTGTTGAAGTATATTGGTCAAATAATTAGTATAGTCATTATAACAACAAACCACCATTTCAATTTCATACCAAAAACAAACTGATTTTTTTGTTATTTCTGTGTATTTTTTTTAAATATATTTCCTGTTGCACAAACAAATTGAATATTTTTAGTTGGTCGAAAGTTAAATCTCTGTCAGCACAGTTATATTTTATATTTTAATGTACAAAATGTTATTATAACAATTATAATTTAGTGTGCCAAGTGACATATTTATGAAATACTTTATAAAATAAGTGAACTAGTGATCACGAACAACTGGAAATGTAATAGGAAATCACTGTCCAAAAGGTGTAGAATTATCTTTTTTATATTCTTGATAGTTTTTGATATTTTCAACAATTGCTTTCAGTTCATTTGTTTTAGTTTGAGCATTTATTAACTTACTATTATAAATGTATTATTATTTATTATACTATTTCAGATGTTCTTAAGTACCTTGTGAAAAAGAAGTTTACACTTTATAGTAGCATGCATTCTTTTAAAAACAGTACTTATTACAAAAATAATACAGGCTACTTTAACAGAATATACTTAAGTGCTTTTGGACACTTGCATGTTAATTGCAATTGAATTAAAATGCATTATCATTTAATTTATGTTACACGCAGTTAGCTGAGCTTACATAAGTAGGACTTTATTGCATTTCATAATACTTATACTTATATTATGCTTTGAAATGTGGTAAAAGTGCACTGCCGAATAAACTGACAAACATTTATGGTAAACTAAAATACATGTTAATGTCATTTCTATTGAAACTCGGAGCTTACGAATTTAAAAATATTATTACTAACACATTTGTGACCCTGGACCACAAAACCGGCCATAGGAGTACATTTTTGAAACTGAGATTTATACAGCATCTGAAAGCTAAATAAATAAGCTTCCCATTGATGTATGGTTTGCTAGGACAGGACAATATTTGGTGAAAAAAATCAAAATATTGAGAAAATCACCTTTAAAGTTGTTCAAATGAAGATTTTAGAAATGCATATTACTAATCAAAAATTAAGTTTTAATATATTTACTGTTGGAAATTTACAAAAATATCTTCATGGAACATGATCTTTACTTAATATCCTAATCATTTTTGGCTTAAAAGAAAAATCAGTAATTTTGACCCATACAATGTATTTTTGGCTATTGCTACAAATACACCTGTGCTACTTAAGACTGGTTTTGTGGTCCAGGGTCACATTTGTAATGATAAATTTGCTATTAAGAATATTTCAAATATATTAATATATTTTATGTAACTCTTAATAAAGTACTAAATCATACACAAGTTATGTTTCAATGAAAGTTAATTAAAATTTTTACAGTTTAGATTATCATTAAGTACTTTACATGTGTTAGTCTATTAGTTTGTTAGTCAACTTTGAAGGATGATATGAAAAGTACTTTAAAGTAAAACTTTACATTAAAGTAAACTGAAGTAAGAATTTGACATTTGTACCAACTGTATTTTGTAAAAGTGTATGTAATTGTGTTAAGTGCACAGTAAGTACACTTAAATGGTATTTTATTTAATTAATATTACATTATCTGTTACAGTTTTTTAAAATGTACTTTTAAGATTTGAAATACACTAAAAGTGCACATTTAGTACAGTTAAGTACACTTTTCAATGGGGTACAATGAAAGAGGCCTGTATTTTCTCTGCTTTTAAGTATGTGACGCATTACGTCCCCTTTTTTTGACTGTAGGTTTAAATTTATATGAATATTTATATTTTAGGTGCTGAAAACCGGTAATTCTTCAGCATTTTGCATTTCAAAGTATAAATATTCTATGCAGTCTATTAGTTAATATGGTTTTCAAAACTGCTGCATTCTCCTCTGTTTAATTCTGTTCTATAATAATGTTAAAATAATTAGCAAAATGAAATTATTTTACAGTGTTTTTCAACTGCTTACACACAAAATCTATTCTTGTCACACAATTTCTGAAACCTGAAACTCAAACACCAGAACCACACACCAAATCTGCAAAACTATACGCAAATTTTCGGCCTTTAAATCAGTTTTCAATTTCATAAAACTCTTTTTGCAAAACAAAACACATAATTCTCTGTGTAACACACCAAAATCTAACAAAGTATCTTGATTTCCTTTTTCTCAACATCAACCAATCAAAACGCCACACTAATTCATCAGTGCCTCACACTAACTCTTTAGTTGTGCAACACTCATTGCTTTACTTAACACCAGCCAATCATGGTTTTAGATTAGGCCTTGGAATATGCTTTGGAATAATTAACCTTTTCAAAATTATGTTTGGTTTTGATATACACTACAAGTAAAAAGTTTTTTTTTTTTTTGCTCACCAAACCTGCATGTATGTGATCCAAAATACAGCAAAAGTAATATTGTAAAATATTTTTCTATTTAAAATAACTGCTTTATAGTTGAATATATTTTAAAATTTAATATATTGTAATATGTACAAAAAGCTAAATTTTCAGCATCATTACTCCAGCCTTCAGTGTCACATGATCCTTCAGAAATCATTCTAGTATGCTGTTCAAGAAACATTTATTATTATTATAAATATTTATAATTTTTCAGGATTCTTTGATAAATCAAAAGAAAAGATCAGCATTGGTCTGAAATAAAAAGACCAATGGAAATCAATAATTTTATTTAAAGATGCTTCAAAATTGATCAAAAGTAAGGATAAAGATATTTCATATGTTACAAAGGATTTCTATTTCAGATAAATGCTGTTCTTCTGAATGTTCTATTCATCAAAGAAACCTGAAAACATTTTTTACTGAGCTGTTTTCAACATAATAATAATAATAATAATAAATGTTTTTTTTAGCAGCAAATCAGAATATTAGAATGATTTCTGAAGGATCATGTGACTGGAGTAATGATGCTAAAAATTCAGCTTTGAAATCACAGGAATAAATTACATTTTAAAATATAAAACAGTTATTTAAAATAGTAAAAATAATACATTTTTACTGTGTTTGCTGTACTTTGGATCAAATAAATGCAGGCTTGGTGAGCAGAAGAGACTTCTTTAAAAAAATATCTTACTGTTCAAAAACTTTTGACTGTATTTCTTTTCTTTCATATTGTGTAATACTTTATTCACAACCACAAATGCTTACAGTAAAAAAAAAAAAATCTTGGTTTCAATCTCTCTGCCAATTACTTCAATTACTTCAATCTTCCACAGAAATGTACACAGGAGCTCATGAAAGAAGATGTTTAGGTTTTGAATAACTGTGTGTATATGATATATCCAAAAATATAATATTATGGCACAGGTGTTAGCAACCTAAGACAAATGTTTGCTTTTGAGATCTGTTTGTGATATTTTGAGTGCAGTGCTTCATTTTGCAAGAGATGTAAGGCATTTTGCATTTTGTGTGTGCAATTCTTGAATTTGTGTGTAAAGTTTTGAAAAATAGAGGCAAAGTTTTGAAAATGTGTGTAAGCAGTTGAAAAAAACTGTAAATGGAGTATAGCATATCACACTGCAGGACATCAAATAATGATGCTTAGATGTGAGCATGTAGAATTTTGTCCATCAATTACCAACAATTAACCCAATAAGCAGTAGATCAGGCTGATTCGAATGGCCATTCTTGTGTTTTAGTGGTATCTGTCTGAATCATCTTTTTTCTCATTGCAAAAAGCTTCTTTCCTGCTGGAACCAACCCCAGAAAACATATATTAATCTGGTGTGCTGCACCGGTAGATGTGCTTCAAAACTGCAGGCAGTCCATGCACACTTGCACCTTTCCTCTAACATCCAATAAGCGACCCATCACTTACAAGACTCCTGCTATGAAAATGTGTATGTGTTTCTATATATGTGTGTGTGTGTGTGTGTGAGTGTGAGTGTGCCAGGGCCCGTGATGGAAAGGCTAATGAGTGTGTGCATGTGGCCGGATGTGTGTTGTTCTTTGTGGTTCTGTCCTGTAGGTCTCATTGGTGTGTTTGCGTCACTACTAAATATATGTAAGGCTTCTGTTGGGCCTGCATCCAAATGAAATGAAACTGGAGAGCACATAAGAAATATATGCGGGGGATGTTTTGAGTTTTTGAGTCTTCAGACTCATGGAGTCCATCGTTTAAGCATGCTTTTATGTCACATACAAACATCGCGGCAGATTGTGAATTGTGATCAGTATGTCATATGTTCTGGGTTCAACAGAAATATTGTTGACTACCACAGAAAATTATTTCAATTTGTCGCTCACTTTGTAAAAATAAACAACAGTTGCCTTTACAGTAATGTGCTTCCCATAGACGTCCAAGGTACCCTGCACATTTGCACTGGAAAAAACAAAACAAAAAACCTTTACTGCAAATCCATGTTTATAGTGGTTAATAATGTTGAGGCAAATAAAATTCTGCATCCAGGATTGTCTCTGTGTGTCCAGTTACTCACATTTGTTTGGACAAATGCATCCTACAAAGCATCCAGTTTCAAAATGTCATTTGAAATGTATCCCTGATCTTCTGATGAATTTAAATATCATTCAGAAACATTACAACCTTTTTTTCTGGTTGCTTTTATTTACTTGATTATGTTAGTAAGTTCGATAGTAACATTGAGTTTGTGCATTGTGTTGAGCCCTAGCTCTGGAAATGCCTGAAAACATGAAAATGTGTGAATTTCAGAATTTTGAAATTATGGAAATCAACAATATCTTTCAAAATAGTGGATTTATATACTATATTTTAGGCAAGGCAAGGCAAGTTTATTTATATAGCACATTTCATACACAAAGGTAATTCAAAGTGCTTTACATAAAAGAAGTAGAATAATCATAAAAACAATCATCACAACAATAATTCACAAAAAAGGCAGTAGAATAATCATAAAAACAATCATCACAACAATAAAACAAAAAAAAAATAAAATAAAAACTTTTAAAATGACTTAAAAATTGATTTAAAATAAATTTAAGACAGTTAAAAATAGAGAAGGATTATATGTAGTGCGATCAGTTTGGAGGTAGCACAGTGCTCATTCATTAAATGCACAGCTAAACAGATGAGTTTTGAGTCTAGATTTAAATGTAGCTAATGTTTTAGCACATTTGATCTCTTCTGGAAGCTGATTCCAACTGCGGGCAGCATAATAGCTAAAAGCGGATTCCCCTTGTTTTGTGTGAACCCTTGGTATTTCTAACTGACTCGATCCTAATGATCTGAGTGTCTGTTAGGTTTATATTCAGTGAGCATATCTGCAGTGTATTTAGGTCCTAGGCCATTGAGTGATTTATAAATGAGTAAAAGTACTTTAAAATCAATTCTAAATATAACTGGAAGCCAGTGTAAGGATCTGAGGACTGGTGTGATATGCTCAGATTTTCTGGTTCTAGTCAGAATCCTGGCAGCAGCGTTCTGGACGAGCTCCAGCTGTCTAATGGTCTTCTTGGGAAGGTCAGTGAGGAGACCATTACAGTAGTCCACTCTGCTTGTGATAAAGGCATGAACAAGTTTCTCCAAGTCTTGACTGGAAACAAAACATCTAATTCTTGCAATGTTTTTTGAGATGATAGTATTTTAATGTAGAATATGTTATTATAACATAATGTAATATTATAACATAATTTAATTATGGTCAAAATATATTCTGTAAAATATTTTGTATGCTCTAAGTGACATATATATATTATAAAAGTAATGAACTAGTGTATATGTAAAACTGGAAATGTAACAGGAAATCACTGTCTAAAAGGTGTAAAGCTATATTTTTATATTTTTTCAACAACATAATTACCAAAACTCTCCACCTTATTGCCTTTAGTTCATTTGTTTTAGTTTGAGCATTTATTAATGTACTATTATTATTATTATTATTATTACTTTGCTTTGTTATGTATTAGTTAATATGCATATTTTGTACAATCTTTGTATGTATATACCAAAAAACTTTTTTTCTAACTTTTTTTTTAAAAACTTTTTTAAACTTTTTTTGTTGAAAAGAGAATATCCAAAGGTGTATTTGGTTATTGTGTTCATTTTTGTAAATATTATAATCACTTATAATCACTAATTATATAATTATAATTAATGGACTGTCACTGCAATAAATAAGTAACGGATGGAAAGTAATGGAAGGCACAAACAATCTATTAATTAAGTAAACATCAATCTATAGTTCTCATATTTATGGTTATTAATTGTGGTATTGCTTAAATGTTAAGATTCAATAGATTGAACAAGCTTTAGTAAAGGCTGGTTTGAACTGCATTTCTTGGCTACAGGTCATGATACAGCCATGTTGTAATGTGGATGAATAGCGCCATCTAGTAGCAATTCAAGAAATAAGCAAACTAGTCTTTTATAACACAGTCCACCTGTAAATCCTGAGAGTGAGCAGTAAACCTTATGAGATTTGACCTGTTTTCAGACCTGGATCATTTTAAGTATTTGTTTCGGAGCAAACCAAAACAATCGGTCTGAGATCACCTGAAACTATACTCTTTATTGTGTGATGCTGATTATCCCACGTTAAATTAAATTGTAATTTCAGCCTCACTTACAACGATTCAGCTTTGTGAAAGTAGGAGATGGGAAATGATCCCGTTTGCTTTATTACTGGACATTAGAAATATATACTTTGTTTCGCTAAATTATTAAACAAATAGGAAATGTTTCCATTTGAGTTCCTCAAAAACTACACTTCCCATCGTCTGTTAAACTACAAAAGCAGTATCTGACTGAAAGTTTCTCTGTAAATACGTTTACCCTTTTCTCATTACAAATGTTTAATATGTATTGACTGCAGCTCATTTCAAAATATTATTTATTATTTAGGTTATTGAAACTCAGGTTTTATATAATCAGGGTTTTTAAGATTGATGCCTCAAATAAAGAAAGAGAAATGCAGAACTGGAACATCAGTAATATTTTCTAGTCATCATCCACACACACAAACACACACACACACACATGTGTGTTTTTGTGAATTGTGGGGACTTTCCATAGACTTTCCATAGACTTTATACTGACCAAATGATACTGTTTATCCCCTAACCCAACCCTAAACCTACCCCTTACAGAAAACCTGTTTGCATTGTTACATATTCAGATAAACATCATTTACTATTTTTAATCTTTTTTTTACATTGTCCCCACAATGTCAAAAATTTCAAGTTTTAATATCCTTGTGGGGACGTAGCAAGAACAAGTACACACACACACACACACTCTTCTAGAACGCCCCCTTCCACGAGCGGATTGTAGCTGCTGTTATGAATGAAACACCTCATTCTTTCTTTGGCATCACCATATGAGTGTGATTAGAATCGCAATAGAATTGGCATAAACTGGCTTTATTCTACATGTGAGTTATTTTTCAATGAGCGTTATGATGTGGAGGTCGTGAGACATGTGAGTTTATCTGTGGAATCAGTGTGTAGGCATCGACTCACCGCTGCACAGTGACTGTTCCTCATGATGTCCTTCGGGGTTCCCATGGTGACAGGCTGCAGGATAAACATGAATGAAATGAAAATATGTGTGAAGCACTTAGACAGAGATTCTGTTTTAACAAGATCATAACAGGTTTAGCCTTGACATTGAGACCTGACACAATACATTATACAGAACAGAAGAATGTAAAAATTAGGATGAGTAATAATCAAAGAATTCAGAACATAACACAACAGAATAGAATACAATAGAAGACTGTAGAAATTAGGATAGGATGGTGCATATAAGAATATAGAATGGTGTAAAAATATAATAAGAAATGTAATAGAATAGAATAGAATAGAATAGAATAGAATAGAATGTAGAAATTAGGATGGAACACAATAATATATAGAATAATGTAAAACATGATAGGATGTAAAAGAATAGAATAGAATGATGTAGAAATGAAGATGTGACAATATAGAATAGAATAGAAAAGTGTACAACATTTTGATAGAACATATACAAATAGAATAGACAATAAGAAAACAGAATAGAATAGAATAATATAAAAATTATGATGAATAATGATTAAATAATGTAGAATAGGATAGAACAGAACAGAATAGAATACAATAATGTAGAAATTAGGATAGGATGGGGCACATAATAATATAGAATAGATTAGTGTAAAAATACAATAGGGCATAGAATAGAATAGAATAGAATAGAATAGAATAGAATAGAATAGAATAGAATAGAATGTAGAAATTAGGATGGGACATATAATAATATAGAACAGAATAGAATAGAATAACGAAAAAATATAATAGGAGGTATAATAAAAGAATAGCATAGAACAAATTAAAATAGAACAATATAGAAATGAGGATGACATAATTAGGTAGAATAGCATAGAATAGAACAAAACAACATAAAAATGTAAAAAGGATGGAGCATATAATAGAATAGAATAGTGTAAAAAATATGATGGGACATAATAGAAAAAAATTGAATAGAATAGAATGTATAAATTATGATGGGACATAATAATATAGAATAGAATAGAACAGAGCAGAATAGAATAGAATAGAATGTGGAAATTATGATATGACATAATAATATAGAATAGAACATAAAAATGTAAAAATTTGTATGAGTAATAAAGAATGTAGAAAAGAATAGAACAGAAGAATGTAGAAATTACAAAAGGATGGGGCATATAAAATATAGAATAGAATAGTGTAAAAAATATGATGGACATAATAGAAAAAAATAGAATAGAATGTAGAAATTATGATGGGACAGAATAGAATAGAATAGAATAGAATAGAATAGAATAGAATAGAATGTGGAAATTATTACGGGACATATAATAATATAGAACAGAATAGAATAGAATAATGAAAAAATTATAATAGGAGGTATAATAAAAGAATAGCATAGAATAGATTAGAATAGAATAATATAGAAATGAGGATGGGGCATATGGTAATATAGAATAGAATAGAACAGAACAATGTAAAAATTACAATAGGATGGAGCATATAATAATATAGAATAGAATAGTGTAAAAATATGATGGGACATAATAGAAAAAATAGAATAGAAGAGAATGTATAAATTATGATGGGACATAATAATATAGAATAGAATAGAACAGAACAGAATAGAATAGAATAGAATAGAATGTGGAAATTATATGACATATAATAATATAGAATAGAACAGAAAAATGTAAAAATTTGTATGAGTAATAAAGAATGTGGAATAGAATAGAATAGAACAGAACAGAAGAATGTAGAAATTATAAAAGGATGGGGCATATAATAATATAGAATAGAATAGTGTAAAAAATATGATGGACATAATAGAAAAAAATAGAATAGAATGTAGAAATTATGATGGGACATAATACTATAGAATAGAATAGAATAGAATAGAATAGAATAGAATAGAATAGAATAGAATGTGGAAATTATTACGGGACATATAATAATATAGAACAGAATAGAATAGAATAATGAAAAAATTATAATAGGAGGTATAATAAAAGAATAGCATAGAATAGATTAGAATAGAATAATATAGAAATGAGGATGGGGCATATGGTAATATAGAATAGAATAGAATAGAATAGAATAGAATAGAATAGAATAGAACAGAACAATGTAAAAATTACAATAGGATGGAGCATATAATAATATAGAATAGAATAGTGTAAAAATATGATGGGACATAATAGAAAAAATAGAATAGAAGAGAATGTATAAATTATGATGGGACATAATAATATAGAATAGAATAGAATAGAATAGAATAGAATAGAATAGAACAGAATAGAATAGAATGTGGAAATTATATGACATATAATAATATAGAATAGAACAGAAAAATGTAAAAATTTGTATGAGTAATAAAGAATGTAGAATAGAATAGAATAGAATAGAATAGAATAGAACAGAAGAATGTAGAAATTACAAAAGGATGGGGCATATAATAATATAGAATAGAATAGTTTAAAAAATATGATAGGACATAATAGAAAAAATAGAATAGAATGTAGAAATTATGATGGGACATAATACTAGAATAGAATAGAATAGAATAGAATAGAATAGAATGTGGAAATTATTACGGGACATATAATAATATAGAACAGAATGGAATAGAATAATGAAAAAATTACAATAGGAGGTATAATAATAGAATAGAATAAAATAGAATAGAATAGAACAATGTAAAAATTATAATAGGATGGAGCATATAAAAATATAGAAGAAGAATAATATAGAAGTTGCAGTGAAGAAAAAGGTGTGCTTGTTTTTAAATTCTAGGTCATTTCTGTATAGGTTCTACACTGGAAAATTAAAACGTCCCCTGCAACTTGTTAAAGTTCCCCCTGTCCCGCAACCCCCTGTTTGGGAATCACTTGAGAGAACACACACACACGCACACACACTGCGTCCAGCAGCAGTTCGCTCTCGTCAGCGTTTCGTGTTGTGGGAACACAGGCCGTACACTAGTGCTGTCACCAGGCTGTGAACTGCAGCTTCTGCACATGCTCAGTGTGTTTCCCCATCACATCACGCAAAATCAAACAGAGCAGCCTCTCCACCTGCCTCCTCCAGCCGCCTCCAGGAACTGATGCTCACGCGTCTGCGACACCTGCCTCTCCCGTCCCAGCCGCTTCTCTCTTTCTGCTGTACCGCGTCTACCGCTCTCCTTTTCTTTATCCGTTTCCCATGCGAGCAGTTTGAGTCGTTGTGCGCGGTCGGTGTCGGAATCAGGAGCGGAGGCGACATCATGTCGTGGGCACCAGAGGGATTTCTCTAAAGGCTGCATCCGATCTGTTATGGAGTTCAACTCTTCATCTGTATTTGAGCAGCATAAAGGTAAAGCACTACACACACACACACACACGGGCTGATAACAAGGAGGGGTTAGTGCCGCTGCCACTGTTGCCATGGTAATGCTTATCAACTGGCTTTGCCATAGCCCATCATTTGCTTGCGTGATGTGAGGGCTGCCATCTGTTTGCGTGTCGGTACCACCAGAATGAAGAGTACTAGTGCCTATGACTGGTGGTTTGTAAACCATAGAGTGAGGGTCACCATCACAGTGCTTCATGATAAATTCCGGGGTTTTCTGTTGTAGCTGATGAGGTTTGTGACAGCAGCTCTGTCAGCGGATCTTCTGTGTTGTTATGTATGAAATACAGCCTACAAACACACCCTAGACAATACATATGCAAGCCCAAAGGACCATTTGATTTCTCAGTGGCTGCTCAAGCTGTATGTTTAATTTCATCAACACTGTGTTCATATCTCCTTAGGAGTTAATTCATTTGAAGCATCCTGTGGTTGACCTGAAGAAAGAATACTGAGCAATACAATCTTAGATCATTTTACTTTGAATTTGGTGAGAAATTTTGGAGCCCATGGTGAGATTTCTCACTTCTAATTGCAGACCTACAGAAAAAGCAGTAGATTGGGATCTCTAAAAGAAAACATGCTTTGCTCTACATCTCATCTCTCATCTATGTCTAGGAGAAACTTTGTAGAGATCTTATTTGAGATTATTCATTTCTATGGGAAAACATCTTGAAGACCCTACGATTCTTCTGGCCCTGACAGTTTGCCTTTATTTTTCTAAAATCAGACATATCTAAAGAAAGTTCAAATAAAGACGTCTCATCTTACGCACAGCAGATGTTATTGAATGATCCATTTGATTCATTTTCCTCTCAGAAGCTGCTGAGGAGGTTGATCTGAATGTGGTGTACCAGGCAGCAGCAAACGGTGATGTGAACACGCTGACGGCCACGATACGAGAGGACCCGTCCATCCTCGAGTGCTGTGACAGTGAAGGTATTCTTTAACACAATATATTGTACTTGAAGCTCTGATGTCTTCAAATACTCATCAACTTCAAAGTATGTGTAAAGAAAGTTTTTATATCATATTTGGAGAAATGTAGCACTTGCTCACCAATAGATCCTCTGTAGTAAATGGGTGCCGTCAGAATGAGAGTCCAAACAGCTGATAAAAAACATCACAATAAGCCACAAGTGATCCACACCACTCCAGTCCATCAATTAACATATTGTGAAGGGAAAAACTGTCTGTTTGCAAGAAAAAAAATCATCATTAAGATGTTTTTAACTTCAAACCATTGCTTCTGTCTGAATATGAGTCCATTATCCATTAAAACACTTCCTCCAGTAAAAAAGTTGTTTTGTCTGAATCGGGAAAGAAATGTGCACAGATCAGGCACCGTTTAAAAGCCAAACCAGCTCTAAACAAATATGGAGTTTAAAGTTAAAACACTTTAAAAAGATAGTTACTTTATGCCTTTATGTATAATGCGTTATAAAAGTAGATTTAATGCATTAACCCTTTAACTGTGACCCCCAGTTTTGTAAAAGTGCACTATCCAATGTCAAATTCATAAATGAATACATTTTGTCACATGATTTTAAAGTCCCATTTCCATGGTAATGCAATGTTTAATTTTAAAATGGCTTTTATAGGATGAATTTCGAGGTTTCAAATGATTTATAATTTCTGATGATTTCTAAAACGTGATAAAAAGGCAATGAAAAAGCCTTTTTGTGACAAAGGTCATACACGTTATGTAGTTATAATGTGGATTTTTGAGGTGCACTTTTGTTATAAATTAATTTCTTACTGTTCCTACATAATTTGCAGCAAAGAACAGTGGTAAAATATCTATTTAGGAGTCTTAGACCTTTTCAACAATATATATTTTGTCATGATTAGATTAGGGTTTATTTGTAAAAAACAGTTAAAAGGTTAATTATGCCTTTTAATGCAACGTATAATGCATTGTAAAATCTCATAAATTCATACATTATAACACTTATTAATTAATTGTGACACTATGCAATTTCAATTTGGTTTTAATTATTTCAGACAAGATATGATGTATTACAATGCACAAAAGAAGATATTCTGAAGACTGTTGCTGTTGCTGGTAGCCATTGACTTCCATAGTATGGAAAAATGCTACTGAAGTAAGTCTTCTTAACAGAAGAAAGAAACTTATACAGGTTTGGAACAACTTTGAGGGTGAGAAAATGATGATGACAGAACTTTTTAATATTTGGGTGGACTAACCCTTTCTGCATATATTTTTTTAATAACATCACAATAATCCACAAGTAATCCCCACCACTCCAGTCCATCAGTTAAGATCTTGAGAAGTGAAAAGCTGTCTGTTTGCAAGAAACAAATTCATCATTAAGATGTTTTTAACTTCAAAATGTTGCTTCGGTCTAAAATCTACAAGTCTATAATCCATAATAACGCTTCCTCCAGTGAAAAAGTTGTTTTGTCTCAATCAGCAGAGAAATCTGCACAGATCAAGAGCTGTTTACAGGTCAAAACAGCTCTAAACAATTGTGGACTTTAGCCAGAAGCAACTGTTCGGATAGTTGGTAACACTTTACTTTAAGCCTTTGTGTAAAAGGCATTATTAAAGTAGTTTTAATACATTAATTATGCCTTATAATGCATTGTACAATCTCATGAATAATTGTAACTACAGTTAATACATTGTAACACTTATCAATTTATTTTTACACTATGCAATTTGAATTTGGTTATAATTTCAGACAAGATATAATGATTAAAACACACATTATGAATAATTATGATGCATTATACCCCTAAAACCTTTTTATAATGCAGTAATACATAAGGGCTTTAAGTAAAGTGTCAAAATTCTGTTGAACTTGCATGAGTCTCTTTCTTCTGTTGAACACAAAAGAAAATAATCTGAAGACTGTTGGTAACCAAGCAGTTGCTGCTGGCAGCTATTGACTTCCATAGTATGGAAAAATGCTATGGAAGTCAGTCTTCCTGTGTGTTTAACATAAGAAAGAAACTCATACAGGTTTGGAACAACTTGAGGGTGAGTAAATGATGACAGAAGGCTTAATTTTTTTCAAGCATAATATTTCCGTACGTAGTAGGAACTCTTTAAAAGTATGCTAAAAGCTTCTTTTTCACAAGGGTAAGTCTTCTGTTGAAACATCACACGTGTTCTGATACTAAAGGCTGTGGTATTTCAAGTGCAAGTTCACAAGAATTAATGTGGTATTAGTGGTGTTTGCCACTATAGTAACTATTGTTACTCATAGTTAGGTTTACCTTAACCCTATTGACTTTGAACTTGTTTATGCCACTCACATGTGTAATACATCAAATTATGCAGCATGTTGAGAAGAGGTGTGCATTACATCAAGGCAATATTTAAAAACCAAAATGTGATTAAGGATGGGATATTTCGCTATGCCAAGCAACCAACCACTTAGCAAGGCCTGGCAGCTACAACTCTAGCATTGAGGCTGTGAGTTTTGCATGGGCAAGCAAGCTAAAGAAGAGAAGCTTCATGGTACAGTATGTCTCATCAATCAAGCAATAATAGTCATGCAATTCACACATTTGACAAATCTGAGACAGAAATGGGGCATCAGATTACAGCAGAGCTGACCTACGTGTTAATTTGAACGAGAACGGATGTTAAGTGTTTCTGACTGTGAATGTCTTGACGACAGGCTCCACACCGCTGATGCACGCTGTGTCTGGGAGGCAGGTGGATACGGTCAAACTGCTGCTGAAGATGGGAGCTTCTATCAACACGCAAGATGCCTGTGGACGGACGTCCCTTTCTCTAGCAACATACCTGGTAAAGAAACTCTCTGAGGATCATTAAAGGAGAAGTCCACTTCCAGAACAAAAATTGACAGATAACGTACTCACCCCCTTGTCATCCAAGATGTTCATGTATTTCTTTCTTCAGTTGTAAAGAACTAATGTTTTTTGGGGGAAACATTTCAGGATTTTTTCTGGACTGATATGGTGCCCCGAGTTTGAACTTCCAAAATGCAGTTTAAGTGCAGCTTTAAACGATCCCAAATGCAGTTATAAAGCTTTACCTACAGCAGAATTGAGTATAAGGGTTTTTTTCATAAATCTCTGCAATCACCTTTCCTAATAACGTGCTAGTTAGCAAGTTTCGCAGCTAAACACACTAAATGCCGCTAAAGTAAACAGGCTCGCCACTCCACAGAGAGAAGAGAGGGGCGGGGTGAGCAGAGCTCATTAACATTTAAAAAAACAATCCCTCAGATTGGAATGATTTTTGCAGAGCTCATTTTGGAAAGGTAAAAAGGGTGTTGCTTTACACAACCATTGAGAATTTTTAACCAAAGTATATTGTAGACTTTTCATTAAGACCCTAAACAATCATTTCAGCTTGTGGAAAATGGGCATCCGATGACCCCTTTAAACTACAGTTTGGAAGTTAAAAATCGGGGCACCATGTCAGTCCATTATATGGAGAAAAATCCTGAAATGTTTTCCTCAGAAAAACATAATTTCTTTATAGCTAAAGAAAAAAAGACATGAACATCTTGGACTGTGATTCTTTAGCATGTGTTTATAAACCGTCATGGACGAAGTTGCAATGGCCTTCCTAGCTTTGACTGCATTAAGTGCTTGTTTAGTTAGTTTGGTCTGGTGGTTTTGTCCTCTGCAGGGCTGGCTGGAGGGCTGTGTGTGTTTGCTTCGCAACGGGGCAAAACAGAACATTCCTGATAAGAACGGACGCTTGCCAATTCATGCTGCTACCGCTGAAACTGACTTCAGGTAATGAGGAAAATTAATAGACTTTATCATGAATAGAATTTGACAAAAAGTTGTCAGTACTGGACTGCGTTGTTCTGTATTGAAATCATTGCAGAATTGAGTTCCACATGTTACACAGCAAAGCAATTTCCATTTTCTTGTTTAGCCAGGTGGCTTCATCTCAGTGTAGGTCCTTGGGATTCAACTCATGTAAGCCATTTATTTGCCCCCGCTAGTGTGTATGCGCTGTCCCTGTTGAAAACAGTGTCAGGGTGGGTTGTGTGATAGGAAGAAGACATTTTGCTCCCCCGTGCATCAAGCTGTGTGAACAAGAATAGATGCAATTCAGTGGCACTTCCTGCTCCTCACTGTCCATTTGGCAGAACACTTACATCTGACAAGATGAAAGTTAAGAAACAGAGATGGAAGTGTTGTTGAGTCAACGCAAAATAGTAAGATATGTTGTTACAGTCAATGTGAAACCAAAAATCTTTTCCCAATGCACATTCATTTCCCTCTTATTTATTATCCCTATTTTTTTGATTACCTTCTCATTGATTACCCAATTAATGATATACTACGGAAGTAAAATGGTGTATGGAGGTTTATAGAGTAATAATCATGTTTTGTTTGTTTGTTTAAGGCTCATGGCTGTGCTGCTACAGCAGTCAACACTGTGTGAAATCAACCATCAAGACAATGAGGTGAGTCAGAGCAGATTTCACCTTTGTATAACCCTTTTGAATAAGAAGTACTGAATGTGCACATGTAGTGCAATTCAAATCTTATACAGTTGAGGTCAAAAGTTTACATAAACCTTGCAGAATCTGTAAAATGTTAATAATTTTAAAAAATAAGAGGGATTAGACAAAATGCATGTTATTTTTTTATTTACTACTGACCTGAATATAATACTTCACATAGAAGATGTTTACATACAGTCCACAAGAGAAAATAATAGTTGAATTTATAAAAATGACCCTGTTTAAAAGTTCACACATGCTTGATTCTTAATACTGTGTTGTTACCTGAATGATCCACAGCTGTGTTTTTTTGTTTAGTGATAGTTGTTCATGAGTCCCTTGTTTATCCTGAACAATTAAACTGCTGCTGTTCTTCACAAAAATCCTTCAGGTCCCACAAATTCTTTGGTTTTTCAGCATTTTTGTGTATTTGAACCCTTTCCAACAATGACTGTATGATTTTGAGATCCATCTTTTCACACTGAGGACGACTGAGGGACTCATATGCAACTATTACAGAAGGTTCAAACACTCACTGATGCTCCAGAAGGAAACACAATGCATCAGGAGCCGGGGGTGAAAACTTTTGAACAGAATGAAGATGTGTACATTTTTTCTGTTTTGCTTAAACATTTTTTTATTTCTGCCCTTCAGAAGCTACAGAAGATACTTACATGTTTCCCAGAAGACAAAATAAGTTAAATTTACCCTGATCTTCAAATTCAAAAAGTTTCACCCCCTGTCTCTTAATGCATTGTTTTTCCTTCTGGAGCATCAGTGAGTGTTTGAACCTTCTGTAATAGTTGTGTTTGAGTCCCTCAGTTGTCCTCAGTGTGAAAATGGTTATTGCATTATTGGAAAGAGTTCAAATACACAAAAATGCTGAAAAACCAAAGAATATGTGAGACCTGAAGGATTTTCCTGAGGAGTATTGGGCAGTTTAACTTCAAAACAAACAAGGGAACAATTACGACTAAACAAAAAAACACAGCTGTGGATCATTCATGTAACATTAAGAATCAAGCGTATGTAAACTTTTGAACAGGGTCATTTTAAATTCAGCTATTATTCTCTCTTGTGGACTATATGCAAGCATTTCTTATGTGAAATATCTTATTCAGGTCAGTACTAAATAAAAGATATCATGATTTCTTGTATGATCCCTCTTATTTTGATAAAATAATTAACGTTTTGCAGATTCTGCAAGGTGTATGTAAACCTTTGACCTCAACTGTAAATATATTTTAGATACTATATTTTCTTAAAAAAGAATTACAAAATTCTGTCATGAAACTCTAGATGTTGCAGATTGATAGGTTCTAACTCAATCTGATATAATGACATTGTTACTCACATGGCACAGCTGATTGGTTTCTTTTGCATCAGCAGCCAATGAGCTTCCTGCTTAACATTCAAATATATGACTGCACGCTTCAGAAATATATTCAGCGCGCTTCAGAAACCCTCCACCTTCCCCAGCTCCACCTGTATAGATCATGTGTGTTATGTATGGCGTTTATTTCATATATCTTATATGTGTAGCAGGAGTATTTCCAACATGCTCACAACAGCATGTCTGTGGATGTATTGGCAGTAGCAAGTCTCGGCACTTCCTCAACAGCGTAGCAGATCTATTCCGCCAAGACCAAACACATTAACACTTCCAGGATAAACTCTCTGAGAGTTGCTAGACAGAACTGTACTTGCAGATATTAATTAAATTAAGGGTTACTTTAGTCTACTTAAATAGAGTATACTTTTATTACTTTGTTTCTTACATACTTAAATACACATAAGCGCACTTTGTGCACTGCACTGAATCTACAAAGTCCAATCTTATGATTTTATATGTCATAAGCAAAGGTTAGAGACTGTCCTCTATCTTTGTGCCAAATTTCATTACTTTCCCGCAAGCGGCTCTATTGGCTGCTGTAGACTTAAAGACCAGAAGAAAACTAACAGATAATTGCGCACCTGTGGTGCTTGGCCCCTAATTATGAAATGACATATCATGTACTTAAGTTCTACATAGGTAGGTCCAAAAGAATTCAAAAGTTCAGCTAATAACATTTAATACATATTTTTTTTAATCTATAATACAGTTTAATTAAATTTTAATTAACATGCAATTTAGTGTTTTAAAACATTATATTGTTTATGCTTCAGAATATTAGCGTAGTATTAATGTAATAAGTGCTCTTTTTAAAGGTTTGCTTAAGTGCAATTCTTTCTTACAAGGGAATGTTCTGTTCATTTGAAAAAATCAAAGTCACTGCTTGTGCCAAAAGGATCAATCTAGTGAATCTAGTGAGTCAAAACAGCAAATGTATCTCATTCTAATAATGTTTTAGTTATTTAACTTTATTTAGTGCTATTATATATGAACATATATGTTATATCTCTTTTCATTTGTTTTTGAATGCGAATGTAATGACTGGACATGATATATTGATATGAGAACATTATTTTATTTTTTTATTTTAAATAACTTAAAGTTTCCAGCAGGAAGTATATCCCATTACAACACAGAACTTAATCAGCCTAGCAAAAGGAAAGAAAACTAATTTTTATATTATTAAATGCTTACTTTAATACTATACTTTACTTTAATAAGTACTATACTTTAATCCATCTATCATAAAACTGATACTGAAGTCATCAGAGGGCATTTTAAACCTGGTCAGTACCTGTTTTGAGATGATAATGCCAATTATATTAATGATGCATTTTTATGGAGAGATGACATATTTATGGAGAATAGCACTGGTTTGTACTTGACCGGTTTACCCAAAAAGCATTGCAGTAAACACTTTCTAGATGTATAATGTCATAGTATCATAGTAATATCACAGTAATATCATAATAATATCATCAAAGCCTGTCGACTAGATGTAGTAATAGGGCTCAAATGCAGTAATATTACTGCAATAGTGTAATTTGGTTTTTGTAACCAAGATGGGTTTTTTTATAGATTAACCTGCAATTTTGCAGATTTCCAGTTTATTCCCATTCATTCCCATGGAAAGTTTCCAGCTTTGAAAAATTCCAGAATTTTGAACTCTAATAGTAAGTAATGCTATTAATGCTATTGTAATGCACAGCATTTTCACCCCCTGTCCCGCATGTCACATATTGAGAAAATACCGCGCATCTTCATCCATCTGTTGGTTTTTAATTGTCATATTAAGAATGCTTTTTTATGCATTCTTTTTGCGCCATAGTGTCTGCACAAAGGATGTGCGGACTTCCTCAGTTGATCTAGCACCACCGACGGAAATGGTTGAGTGCACATGGAAAAACACGATATTCTCCATTAATTTTAACCAAATTGAAAAAATCAATGCAGCTTTCAGACATGAATTTCTTCTTATTTTAAAGGGGTGCTATTATGCTTTTTCACTTTTTGAATTTTAGCCAGTGTGTGGTGTGTATCTCTGGGCATAAAAAAAGATCTACAAAGTTACAAATCTCAAAGTCCACTCCAAAGGGAGATATTTTGTTTTTAAAAAATCCCTTTTCAAGAACTACAATGAATGGCTAAACTTGCACTAGAATAGGCTAGGCTAATCAGTGATGATGTTCTTTGATAATGTTAATGTTAGGCTGCTTTTAGCCTTATGCTGGAGCTGGTTTCGGGCAATGAAACTAAGTATGTAAGTAATTAAATAAATTAGCACGATAATATCATGTATTGGCGATCTGGCAGGCTGACGACAGGACCCAACACTACTGTAGCACATTATGTTACTCACCCTCCAAGCATCCTAGGTGAATATGACTTCCTTCTTTCAGAGTTATATTAAAAAAATCTTCTCTTTAGAATGCTTTAGAACACCATAGACGAGTGTTTCTGTTTATCAGTCGAAAACAAGTCCAATAAAGTGCATCCATCCATAATAAAAAGTGCCTCACACAGCTCCGGGGGTTAATAAAAGCCTCCTGTAGCAAATCGATGTGTTTTTGTAAGAAATATTTCATATCCATATTTAAAACATAGGAATCACTTTGATCTAACTTGTGCTAACAGTTGTACACAGAACTGCTTTGTCAAGGGGCGTGTCAGTACTGAAACACCGTCTAAGCTGTTGGCCAATCACAACGCAGTGGGACAGCTAACCAATCACAACACATTTTGTTTTTCAGAAGGCGGACCTTCATCAAAACCGGAACTAATTGATCCATTTGTGCCAGGCTGGGAGAATGCTATTGTAAAAATGTAAATTATGTTAAAAATAATGCGTTTTTCGAAACCACAAAGCATAAGAGCATGTTCTAGTACACCCCCAAAACAAAATCAAGACTTTGTAAAAGAGCATAATAGGACCCCTTTAATAGTTTGTTCGAGGGGGTTTCTTTAATGACAAATGTCTTTGGCCGCATATTCTCTTCAGTCTCACACAAAATGGACGCGCTTTCTCTCACTTACAAGTGCGCGCTCAGAAACACAAATAAGTG
The DNA here is from genome assembly GCF_022985175.1 of Labeo rohita. Lineage (NCBI taxonomy): Eukaryota > Metazoa > Chordata > Actinopteri > Cypriniformes > Cyprinidae > Labeo > Labeo rohita. Next base: position 23,178,472 of record NC_066878.1, read on the forward strand.
CATATTAAAATGGATGTAAATTAGTATTTACATAGCATAACAATAGTAAATGTATCTGTCTCACACTTGTCCCACATGTTGTAACATATCTAAAAAATAGTCCTTTGCTTTTCTGGAATAGCTTGACCTAATTTGAATCACAATATGTAATCTTGGCCTATTGCAGTAATTATACTTTCAGCTGTCATTATCGTGTTCTGTGGAAGTACTATTACTAACACAGAACACATATTGCAACATCATACCAAGTCAGAGAAAAAATGCAATTCTTCTACAGTGCAAACTCTCTGTCGCTTCTGCCTGGGCTTGGTGTGCAGTATTGTATAGGTGCACTATAGTATACTAACTCATACTCTGTTTTCAGAAATAATATATTTATATATACAGTACTACTTAAATGTTTGTGAACACTTTAGAATTTAGAATTTATTCTACATAAATATAACCCAAAACATCATCAGATTTTCACACAACTTACTTCTTTGACAAGGGTAGGATGCATTTGTGTAACCCTCTGATTGTGATCGTCAGGGAATGACAGCTCTGCACTGGGCTTCTTTCCATAACCGACCCGAGCACGTGCAGGCCCTGCTGCAGAAGGGAGCCGACCCCACGCTTGTGGACAAAGACTTTAAAACAGCTCTTCACTGGGCTGTGCAGGTACAAATCACTGTAGGCTGCTACAGTTGGTAACACTTTAGTATAGGGAACAATTCTGACTATTAACTAGTTACTTATTAGCATGCCTATTATTAACATATTGGCTGTTTATTACTTATAAAGCATCTTTTCGCATGACCATATTCTACATCACTAATTCTACCCAATACCTGAACTTAACATCCTTATTAATTATTAATAAGTAGCAAATTGGGAGTTTATTGAGGCAAAAGTCTTATTTAATGGTTTGTTAATAACGAGAACTGGACCTTAAAATAAAGTGTACCCTACAGTTTTCTTACATACAACATGTTCTTCAACAATAAATGTTTTTTTCAGTTTCAGCTTATGTATGTTCAATTAAAAAGTCATACCTTTTACAGCTCATCTTTGCTATAATCTCTACTGTAAATTGGCACCAACAAGCTGTTTTATAATAAAAGGTAGTCATACAAGACAATGGTCATATATACAGTTTAGCAGTCATACGATAATACAAATAAAAATCAACAAATGTTGTAACATATCTAAAAAATAGTCCTTTGCTTTTCTGGAATAGCTTGACCTAACTTCAATCACAATATGTAATCTTGGCCTATTGCAGTAATTATACTTTCAGCTGTCATTATCATGTGTTCTGTGGAAGTACTATTACTTCCACAGAACACATATTGCAACATCATACCAAGTCAGAGAAAAAATGCAATTCTTCTACAGTGCAAACTCTCTGTTGCTTCTGCCTGGGCTTGGTGTGCAGTATTGTATAAGTGCACTATACTACACTAACTCATACTCTGTTTTCAGAAATAATATATTTATATATACAGTACTACTTAAATGTTTGTGAACCCTTTAGAATTTAGAATTTATTCTACATAAATATAACCCAAAACATCATCAGATTTTCACACAAGTCCTGAAAGTAGACAAAGAGAATCCAATCAAACAAATGAGACAAAAATATATACTTTGTTGTTTATTGATTGATTTTTTTTTTACTTCTAGTTATAATATCAGTGTATCATGTAATGCAATTTATGTCTCAGAAGTTTTTATTGTGAAAGATGGTTTATGTATGTACATTGCAAGTTGGTTATTCATTTATACTGTATGTCTCATTGTTTTTAACTCTTTGGCAGAGCGGCAGCCGGTTAATGTGCTCTCTCATTCTTGATCATCATCTGGGCGCCTCTGTCATTAATTATGATGATGAGAACGGGAAAACCTGCGTTCACATTGCCGCTGCTGCAGGTTTCAGTGACATCATTTATGAACTGTCTCGCATTCCCGAGACCAACCTGCAAGCTGTAGACGTGGATGAACGGTACATAATGTGATATTTGTGTGAAGAGTCACATTAGTTTTTCAGCATGTGGAGTGCAAATGATTGTTTTGTTTACCAGAGGGTCAACTAGGACAACATTTAGCAAGTATTACTGATTATTTTACTATACACTACCAGTCAAAAGTTTTTAAACAGTAAGATTTTTGATGTTTTTTTTTTAAAGAAGTCCTTTCTGCTCACCAAACTTGCATTTATTTGATCCAAAGTACAGCAACAACACTACAATTTTGAATTGTATTTACTATTTAAAATAACTGTTTTCTATTTGAATATATTTTAAAATGTAATTTATTTTTGTGATTTCAAATCTGAATTTTTAGCATTATTACATGAATCACATGATACTTCAGAAATCATTCTAATATTCAGATTTGCTGAAGGATCTTGTAACACTGCAGACTGGAGTAATAATGCTTACACAAACGTTAATTAGACTACAAACAAGACAAAACTATAATGCTATAAAAAGATTCATTCATTGTTTACCTGGGTCTTTAGTCTATGATTCGCTCACCTCACCTCTTATCTGACAAGTTTTCGGGTTTGAGTCGTTCGTTCATCACGTAACACCCCCATAAGATGAACAAACGACTCGAAAAACATGAAGACTCGAAATAGGTGAACTAATTCCAGTACAGAACCTAATAGGATGTTGCACATGCGCGACTGAACAAATCACTCCCCGAGACGACTTGTTCTTCCAGAGTCACATTAAAGATTCGTTCAAAATGAACAAATTGTTCAAGAAACAGCCATCACTACAAAACACAACAGATGCTTCCACATGTTTTTAACAGGATCATCAGTCATAAAACAACAATTTACAGATAATGTACTCACCCCCTTGTCATCGAAGATGTTCATGTCTTTCTTTCTTCAGTCGTAAAGAAACATTTTAGCATTTTTCTCCATATAATGGACTGATATGGTGCCCCAATTTTGAACTTCTAAAATGCAAATTAAATGCGGTCTTATCTAGTGAAACGATCGGTTATTTTCATTAAAAAAATACAATTTAAATACTTTTTCATTTCAAACACTCGTCTTGTCTTTCTTTCCCTGAACTCTGTGTATTCTGGCTCAAGACAGTTAGTGTATGTCGAAAAACTCCAATCGTATTTTCTCCCTTAACTTCAAAAATCATTTCAAAATCATCCTGCATCGCTGCAGAAGTACCGACACAGTGTTTGCAAAGTGAACATGCAAATAAGATCAACAAAAAGGTAAAACAGTGATATAGGAAGATTTTGAAGTTGAGGGAGTAAAAGCGATCAGAGTTTTTTGACATACACTAACTGTCATGAACCAGAACAAAAACAGAGTTCAGGCAGAGCAAGACAAGTCGAGCGTTTGACATTTTTTTAATGAAAACAAGTGATGCTTCCACATGTTTTTAACAGGATCATCAGTCATAAAACAGCATAAAAACTGTAACATTACTGAATAAAATGTGACCCATGAATAGGGTAATAATGACTGTAAAGATTTGTTCAAAATCTTTTTGTTCAAAATGTTGTTTATTTAATTTTTTTTAAATTATTGTTTATGAAACTTATTCACATCCAAGTGCTTATAAAAAAGAATGCATGAAGTTCAGATATTCATATAATAAAATATATACAAATTAATACCTAATAGGGACATAGTAGTATACTTATAGTAAGATGTAGAGTTCACTTAAAGAAAACTTACAAGTATACTTGCAGTATAAAATTACTAAACTACTACTAGAAATGCTACAAGTATTTAATTAGTAAACTATCAGTATACCTATACGTTCACTTCTAGTATAGTTGCAGTACAAGCTAAAACATAGTTGTGTACTCAAAGTTTACTACTGTTATACTTAAAGTACTTAAAGTATACTTATAATGTATCCTTTTATATACTAGAAAGTGGGCCAGTTTAGTCCCAAAGAGTATTGAAATAGTACACTTATAAGTATACTACTAGACTAGTACACTGACATTGTGCTTACTACATAAAGTATACTTAATAATATACTTGAACTTTACTTAAGTATACTTAATAAAATAAACTTGAAGTGTACTTCTTTTTGGTAAGGTATATTTAAATAGAAAACAGGTATTTTAAACAGTAAAATACTTCACAATATTACTGCTTTTGCTGTATTTTGGATCAAATAAACGCAGGCTTGGTGAGCAGAAGAGACTTCCTTAAAAAACATAAAAAAACTTACTGTTCAAAAACTTTTGCCTGATATTGCATGCATTGCTAAAGTTTGTGTTTTCAAGTTTCGTTTCTCATTATTGTACAAAATATTATGTTTTTTTTTTCTGTCAGGACCCCTCTTCATTGGGCCGCTGCAGCAGGTAAAGATGACTGTGTGCAGGTGTTGTTGGAGCTGGGAGTGGAGCCCAACCCTCGAGATATTAATGAGAATACGCCACTCACATACGCCATGTACTGCGGTCATACTGCCTGCATCAAACTCCTCTCCACTGAAAACAGGTTTGTTGGAAATAAAAAAAAACTATATTTAAGTTGGCACTTTAGTCAGGTACATATTGACATTTCCACGACTTTTTTAAAGCAGCAGTGCTCCCTTGGAGTCAATAACTGGCAACTCCCAATTAGCAGTGATAACTGCATCTAAATGGCCCGTTGTAGAGTTTCACACCACTGTGGAGGATTTTTGGCAAAGCATTTTTAGCAAAACATTCCCGGACCATCACACAGCCAATGTTTGTTACAGGGATAGTTCACCCAAAAATGAAAATTGCCACATGATTTATTCACCCTCAAGTCATCCTAGGTCTATATGACTTTCTTCTTTCAGATGAATACAATCAGAGTTATATTAAAAAATGTCCTGGCTCTTCCAAGCTTTATAATGGCAGTGAATGGGAGATGCAAAAAATTATTTACAAGCAAAAAAAAGTGCATCCATCTATCATAAAAGTGCTCCACACGGCCTCAGGGGGTTAAAATAAAGGCCTTCTGAAGCGAAAACATTTGTGTAAGAAAAATATCCATATCTAAAATTTCATAAAATGTAAACTTTTCACAGGTCTGAGTCAAGCAGGCCATTGCACACCCAAAACAGCGACTCCTCTATACGCAAGGAGGGGAAATTTCGCATGCTGAACCACATCTTCTGCAAGAAGAAGAAAGAACTGCATCCTTCTCAGCAGACAGACTTGAATCAAGAATGTCAGCTGAAAGAAGAGACGTCTGAGGTGGACGACATCATTACCATGTTCGACTGCGTCGCCGAACCGTTAGCCGTTAGAGATGAGAGCGAAAACAGCTCTACCCTCAGAAAAGGAAACAATGAGTCTGAGAAGGTCCACATCGTTGAGGACACGTCCAGCAAGGACTTCCAAAGTCTCCCACCCATACGCACACAGAGTCTTCCTCCAATCACTCTAGGCAAGTCCTTGCTGGTAAACTCTCAGACTTTGGCCCACAGGACCAGCGGAGGTCACGTGGCAGGACATTTAGCGCACAGGTCGCAGAAGAGCAAGAGCGAGCATGATCTGTTTGATGGCAAAAGTAAGGAGCAAAAAGCTGCCGGACAGCCATGGAAGACTGAATCCAGTCAGATACTGACTCACAAGGCATGGATCTCAAATCCATCTGAACGGCTGCTTGACAAGCTGCTGCATGGGACTTCAAGCCCTTTAGACGTGCTATGCTCAAATCACACACCGTACATACAGAGAAATGACCAAGGTAGGAGATTCAGTATTAGCAGTTCGGTGATTCTTCAATCAGGTGAATATTTGGATCATTTTAATTTATCTGTTTACTTTAACAGTCATTAAAGTTTTAAAAGTTTATACACTTCTTATAATATCTAATGATTCTGAAGTGTTTTCCGCATCTGTAACTTTGGCCTAGTTTTTAGGCATTTGGCAGAATTTCACTCAAGTATAAATCTGATACTTAATTGCATGTTAAAGGAGAAGTCCACTTCCAGAACAACAATTTACAGATAATGTACTCACCCCCTTGTCATCCAAGATGTTCATGTCTTTCCTTCTTCAGTCGTAAAGAAACATTTCAGCATTTTTCTCCATATAATGGACTGATATGGTGCCCCAATTTTGAACTTCTAAAATGCAGATTAAATGTGGTTGTAAACGATCCCAGCTGAGGAAGAAGGGTCTTATCTAGTGAAACGATCGGTTATTTTCATAAAAAAAATACAATTTAAATACTTTTTAATCTCAAACACTCGTCTTGTCTTTCTTTCCCTGAACTCTGTGTATTCTGGCTCAAGACAGTTAGTGTATGTCGAAAAACTCCAATCGTATTTTCTCCCTTATCTTCAAAAATCATTTCAAAATCATCCTACATCACTGCAGAAGTACAGACACAGTGTTTGCAAAGTGAACATGCAAATAAGATCAACAAAAAGGTAAAACAGTGATATAGGATGATTTTGAAGTTGAGGGTGAACATGAGATGGGAGTTTTTCGACATACACTAACTGTCATGAACCAGAACAAAAACAGAGTTCAGGCAGAGCAAGACAAGATGAGCGTTTGACGTTAAAAAGTATATAAATTGTATTTTTTTTAATGAAAACAAGTAATCGTTTCACTTGATAAGACCCTTCTTCAGACTGCTGCGGACTGTTTTGTGTTCAAAATTTACAAAATTCATATAATAAGTAAGTACACCATGAATCCTTTTTCCAAACTGTGTTTTTGGCTTATCCTGAATCACTACTGTAAAACTCTGTGCTGCATCGCTGAAGTTAGGCTAATCCTCCACCTCGTCCTTACCCACCCCCCAACCATTCGAATTTCTTTGGGCGGGATTTAATTTAATGATATTCTAATGGTCCGGGTAGTGACACCCAAAAAAACAAAAACAAAAACAAAAAAAAAAAAACAAAAACAAACAACGCTGTAGTCCAAAGGAGTTTTTTATCTCCCTTTGGAGTGGACTTTGAGATTTGTAACTTTGTTGATCTTTTTTACGCCCAAACATACACACCACACACTGACTAAAATTCAAAAAGTGAAAAAGCATAATAGGACCCCATTTAACCACTAGTTTACATGTGCTTTAGTATATTAGTCAACACATTAAAATAAATGTCATTTTTTAAGCCACATCAAAAGTTTATGAAAACAATGATTTATAATGTACTTCAAAGTGAAACTATTAACTTGAAGTACATTTTTTAAAACTCTGCTTAAGTGTGGTAATACAAAGATACAAAGTTATAATGAGCAATGACTTTATTTGGAGTATTTCCTTATTGCACAATGCACATTTCTTAATATGCCTAAAATGTGTTTTAATGTCAGCCATTTTTTTCCTCATTAATGTACACACAGCACCCCATATTGACAGAAAAACACAGAATTGTTGACATTTTTGCAGATTTATTAAAAAAGAAAAACTGAAATATCACATGGTCCTAAGTATTCAGACCCTTTGCTCAGTATTTAGTAGAAGCACCCTTTTGATCTAATACAGCCATGAGTCTTTTTGGGAAAGATGCAACAAGTTTTTCACACCCGGATTTGGGGATCCCCTGCAATTCCTCCTTGCAGATCCTCTCCAGTTCTGTCAGGTTGGATGGTAAACGTTGGTGGACAGCCATTTTTAGGTCTCTCCAGAGATGCTCAATTGGGTTTAAGTCAGGGCTCTGGCTGGGCCATTCAAGAACAGTCACGGAGTTGTTGTGAAGCCACTCCTTCGTTATTTTAGCTGTGTGCTTAGGGTCATTGTCTTGTTGGAAGGTAAACCTTCGGCCCAGTCTGAGGTCCTGAGCACTCTGGAGAAGGTTTTCATCCAGGATATCCCTGTACTTGGCCACATTCATCTTTCCCTCAATTGCAACCAGTCGTCCTGTCCCTGCAGCTGAAAAACACCCCCACAGCATGATGCTGCCACCACCATGCTTCACTGTTGGGACTGTATTGGACAGGTGATGAGCAGTGCCTGGTTTTCTCCACACATACCGCTTAGAATTAAGGCCAAAAAGTTCTATCTTGGTCTCATCAGACCAGAGAATCTTATTTCTCACCATCTTGGAGTCCTTCAGGTGTTTTTTTAGCAAACTCCATGCGGGCTTTCATGTGTCTAGCACTGAGGAGAGGCTTCCGTCGGGCCACTCTGCCATAAAGCCCCGACTGGTGGAGGGCTGCAGTGATGGTTGATTTTCTACAACTTTCTCCCATCTCCCGACTGCATCTCTGGAGCTCAGCCACAGTGATCTTTGGGTTCTTCTCCCCCAATAGCTCAGTTTGGCCAGATGGACAGCTCTAGGAAGGGTTCTGGTCGTCCCAAACGTCTTTCACTTAAGGATTATGGAGGCCACTGTGCTCTTAGGAACCTTAAGTGCAGCAGAAATTTTTTTGTAGCCTTGGCCAGATCTGTGCCTTGCCACAATTCTGTCTCTGAGCTCTTCAGGCAGTTCCTTTGACCTCACGATTCTCATTTGCTCTGACATGCACTGTGAGCTGTAAGGTCTTATATAGACAGGTGTGTGGCTTTCCTAATCAAGTCCAATCAGTATAATCAAACACAGCTGGACTCAAATGAAGGTGTAGAACCATCTCAAGGATGATCAGAAGAATTGGACAGCACCTGAGTTAAATATATCAGTGTCACAGCAAAGGGTCTGAATACTTAGGACAATGTGATATTTCAGTTTTTCTTTTTTAATAAATCTGCAAAAATGTCAACAATTCTGTGTTTTTCTGTCAATATGGGGTGCTGTGTGTACATTAATGAGGAAAAAAAATGAATTAAATGTTTTTAGCAAATGGCTGCAATATAATAAAGCGTGGGGGTCTGAATACTTTCCGTACCCACTGTATATGCATATTGTATATGAAGTATATACTGCAGTATACCTTTAGTTGGGCCTCAGTACTACTTCTGCACAATGTAGAAAATTAGTTGTTCCAATTTAAGTATACCAGTTTAATATGCCAAAAGTACAATTGCATGGTATTTTTAAGTTCATTAATATGTAAATGTATTTGTAGTATAATGCACAAAATGCATTTCAGATACATTTTAGTATATATATATTTTTACTAGGGGAGTGGCATTTGATTTCATTAAAATTACATTGTTTGCAAATCCATTTTTCTTAAATGTACTCTTAAGCTTTGAAGTTCATGCTTTAATTCATAATACTCTTTTGTTTCACTTGTTTCATATAATTGTTTAATTTTTCATGATTTTAAATAGTCAAGAGTCTCTCATTGTAGAATCACCCAGATATAAATCAGTGAATTAGTCTATAACATGTACATTTGTAAAATGAATGTTGTGTTTTTCTTCTCTAAACAGCTCAGAATCATCTTTTACCTCTGAGGGTCAGAGAATCTGCTCTCACACGTAACAGTCTTGCTCCCATCCGCGACCACTGCACTCACAGATGTAAGTGTAATCCTTATATCCTAATATAATATGCTTCATGAGATTTCATGAGTTCATAAAAGCTAAACTAGGCCAGATTTACTAAAGTGTTATTGTCTGAAACAGCAGGTTCTGTTATTTGATAACATCCACATGCATTTTTCAGCTACAAAATTGGACATTGTATAGTGCTACATTTGCCACAACTCAGAAAGAAACTAGTTAGCCTATGCTGAATGTGTTTGTTGCACCTTTGTTTCCAGGCTGTTTTGCCGTCTGTATGTAAAACTAATCGAAACAAATTGTATCACAACACTTCTTGGTCTTAGCTGCATGATAAAACAATATTAGAAGCAATCAAATATGATCACTCCACTGGTATCTTTTCTGAACATGAGCATTGTTCACACCTTCTGTTTAACAAAAGCAGCTTTCACGTCGTCCACAGTTTCCTTACCACCTGACCAGGTCTCTCAGGGAGTGAAGAAGTCAAAATCCTCTCTAGGAGCGGGCCTGGCTGTACTTCCACCTCCGTTTACATCTAAACTGCACCGAGCCGGCATTCCTCAAAGCCAGTCGCTCGGCTCCTTCCCGACGCCCCTGACAGGAGAACCTTTACGAAACATTCAAGTTCTTCCTGCCATCCCTCCGCAGAGAAAACGCAGCCCGTCACCGCTCACAACCCAGAATCTGTCTGACAACAGAAACTGATGGAGATTTGCCTAAAATGTAATACTCTTCAGCCTTTCATGGGTTATTTGGATTGCTGAAAAATCACTGTTTGATAAACCGCTAGTCTTGTCAAGGCTGTTTTTCATACAATTTTACAACTATGATATTTTTATGATATGCAAATGGTTGAAATTTTGACTGTAACATTTAAACATGCTTTAAGCTTGTTGTTTACTGTTACTGTTAATAAAGAAAATTGTTGAAGTATGGAATCGTAATAACTTGATGTGATATAAATATAGTCAGTATGTTAATGAAGCCTTAATTTAGATACTTCTAAAATTAAGGGTTCAAAGTAGTCCTATAAGTCAAAACAATAACTTAAATTTTGTTAGAGGGAATACTCTTCACCTTAAATAATTTAAACCAACTGTATGTACATTTTTACCTGGAATTATCAGTTTTATAATCATTCTGACAGTACACTGACATCACATGTGCAGCCATTCACAGTAATTATGACAGTGGTATAATTCAACTCACTTAACTGTAGGGGGCTCTAAAGTCGCAAAAATACACAAAACTACACAGAGATGCTCCAACACAACTGTGATTATCACATTAGCCTTGAACACCTTGATTAGCAGTGCTGGGGTGCGTTTCCCAAAAGCAACCATAGTTGCAAATTCAGTCGTTACCAATACACTTTAAAAAACAAAAAACACAATTTGTTGAGTCAGCTTAAAATAATTTGTTACCCTGCTGCCTTAACATT